>NW_027490102.1:335879-671758 GCF_050948175.1 Xylocopa sonorina | reverse complement strand
AACGTTAATTCTATATGTCCATGCAACAAGATAGCCCTTCGTACAGTCTGCCTGTTGGAACAACAGGATCCTAATGCTCCATGACATGCAGTGGCGAATCTCACATCAATGTTTCCAAGTAAGTAAGCTGAAACATTCTATGCATAGGATTACGCTTGTCAGCTTTTACACTTCAAAGATATGTGAATTCTGCAGTTTCTTGAAACAGGATTACGCATCGCATTGTCTGCGTGTCGTAACAATAGAGCTCTAATGCTACATGCCATGCAATGGGCCATTCCGTTTCAACATTACAAACCTTGTAAGCTGTAACCTTCTGTGAATAGCATTATACTTGTCTGCGTGTACACTTCACAAGAATGTGAATTGTATAGTTCAATGCAACGGGGTCCGTCTGCATAGTGTCTGTGTATCAAAGAAGTAGGGTTTTAATGCCCCATGCCATGCGATAGCGCATCTCATTTCAACGTATAGAAGTAAGTAATCTGTAATCTACTATGCATGGCATTATGCCGGCTGCTTCTACTCTAAAAGAGTGTAAGTTCTACAGTTCCATGCAACAGGAAGGAGCTTCATAATGTCTACGTGTCAAAGCAACGAAGTTCTAATACCCCATTCAATACTGGGGCAAATCTCATTCCAACGTTTCAATCAAAGTAAACTGCAATCTATAGAATTATGCACATCTGCTTTTACACTTTAAAAGAAAGTGAATTCTACGATTCGATGCAACGGAATGGCGCTTCACAGTGTCTGCGTGTCAAATGAGGAGAGTCTTAATGCTCCATGCAATGCGATGTCGCAGCTCATATCAACGTTTCAATGTACTTATCTGCTTCTACAATCTTCAATAATGTGAGTTCTATAGTTTCATGCAACGGTATGGTGCTTCACATTGTCTGCGCGTCAGTACTACTGTACTAATGATGCATGCATTGCGATGGCTTATCTTGTTTAGCGTTTCAAAGTATGTTAGCTGTAATCTTCTATGAATAGCATTATGTTCATCTGCTTCAACACATCAGCAGATTGTGAATGCTACATTTCCATCCAGCAGGATGGCACTTCATAGTGTCTGCGTGTCAAAGAAGTAGATCTGGAGTGCACCATGCAATGCATTAGCGCATCTCATTTCAACGTATCAAAATAAGGTTGGTGTAATCTTTCATGCATAACACTATGCTTATCTGCTTCTACACTTCAGAAGGTTGTGAATTCTACATTTCCATGCAACAGGGTGGCGTTTCACAGTGTCTACTTGTCAAAACAATGGAGTTCTAATCCATGCAATGCGACTGTGCATTTTATTTGTACGTATCGAATTAAGTAACCTGTAATCTCCTATGCATATTGTAGGAAACTCATTAATTAAAGACAATTACAAGGTTTTGTAAATCATTAAATAGTTCCTTTCAACTGATATATTACTCCAAGGAGTGCTAATAAACAACTGCTTCATCGTTTTAAAACATACACACGAAATATCATTTATTCCGCACATTCGCTCTCGCTCGCATTCTTTAATATTCCACGCACCTAATATTTAAAACTTGAATTATTGATTAGCTTTTAAATTAAGATAATTTCGTTATTCTTCACTCGGCCGTCCTGCATGAATAATCGTTCCGAATGTCTTCATTCATGTCGTCTTCGATTTCAGATAAATATCATAGATTTCTTCGATCCACAATTTCATAGAATCTGCTGACGTCGATGTTTATAGGGGTCCTTCTCCTTCCCCTACCTTTCAAACTACAAATCGTTGATTGCGTAAAACTCGTGCAACTTCATACGGTTCAAAATATTTGTGAGGTATATTTGGACCAGAACTCTGTTGCATACGTTTAATTCCTACTAGATCTCCTTCACGATAAATTCTAGCTTTTCGTCTACATTTGTTAAAAGTTCGCCTATTCTCTTATTGGATCCTGGATATATTTTTACTTGCTTGAAGTCGTACTTCATCCCGTTTATCTTGAAAAGGTGCGATCCATTCCTTTTCAAGTATGTCTCGGATGTCAAGATAACCTTTAAGTCGAGGATGTGTCCCAAAGAGAAGATGAAACGGTGACGTACCAATACTTCGATGTATTGTTGATTTCAAACATTGTTGATCTACTTCTAAATACTTACATCATTCACAGTGCTTAGGTGTAGCTAATTTTGCTGACAACAGTATGAATGTTCTATTACGACGTTCAACTTGACCATTAGCTCTAGGATTTCCAGTTGCAGTTGAATCATGTTCTATATTTTCTTCTCGAGAATATTGCTTGAAATCCTTTGCTGTGAAAGCCGTTCCCCTATCAGAAATTATTCGACGCAGATTACAGAAAATAGTCGCTTGCTTCTTCAGGCGTGTCAAAACTTCATCTGTAGTAGTAGATTTTGTAGCATAAAGCCACGTAAATTTTGTAAAAGCATTTACCACTTCAAATATGTACTGATACGATTTATTTGTTGATGGTAACGGTCTAAGATGATCGATATGAAATGTATCAAAAGGAATACTCCCATTTTCAATCGGATTGAAATGATACTCCTGCGACCCCTGCATCTTTCGGTTAAAATGCATGCAACACATTTTCTTACCACCATTTCAACTTGCTGCCGAAGATTTGGAGTCCAATAATCTTTACGTACGATAGCTTCAGTCTTGACCACAGAAAAATGTTCACTCATGAGATCGCCCTATTTCTTATATCTGCATCCGACATGGTGCTACTAGTTGAATACCACCTGCAGACTCTCTGTACAGTAAATTTTCCCGCAGAACATAATCATTCGTCTTGTTTTGAAGTACTAAATCTCGAAGTTTCATTACAGTCTCATCTTCTTTCTGTGCTTTCCGCAAACGATCCGTAAGTCTTGCATCAGATTCATCGATTAAGAAATTCGTAGGAGGAGGTTTTCTACTAAGCGCATCAACCTGAATCATGTGCTTCTCTGGACGAACAAAGATCTTTCTTATTTATTGTAAGAGTAATAGCTCGGCAATCAAAAACAATAACAAACGAAATTCCTAATAAATGAAGTCCTAATTTCTTCAACGCTTTTACCATTGCTGAAACTTCGAACTCATAGCTACTGTATTTAGATGCAGTAGAAGTTGTCTTACCACTAGAAAATAATATACAGGGTGAAAAGATTTATCTTCGTTATTTCTTTGAAATAAAATCGCTCCGTACCCTAACACAGAAGCATCTGTATGCAACTCCATCTCTACTTCTACTTGAACCAAATTCAACATTGGTTTCTCACTCAATAAAGGTATAAGTCGTATGAATGCTTCCATTTAAGTCGCTCCAGAACAGAATTTAGCATTCGCTTGCAGAAGGTTAGGCAAAGGTCGCGCAATTACAGGGTATTCACGGATAAATTTACGAAAATACCCGATGAGTCCAAGTAAACTTTGTACGTGTTTAACATTTGTCGACTCTATAAATCGTCTGACTGCATCAGTTTCAGTGAGGGGCGAAAACAACCATTGTTTATTATATGCCCGAGGAACTCGACAGAAGTTTACCCGAAACAACGTTCTTCTCAACTGAATATTAAACCGGCTCCGCACGCTACAATTTAAACCCTTTCAAGAATTTGATCCCACGTTCAGTATCATTTGATGAAACAATCAAATCATTCATGTATGCTAAAACAATTTCCTCACGAATAAGATCTCTAAATATGGTATTTATAAATCTTTGAAAAACTGCTGGAGAATTACATAAACCAAAAGGGACTCGTAAGAATTCATAATGACCATCTGGTACAACAATTGCTGTATATTTTCGACTTGATTTATACTGTCGCACGTGAAAGAAACCGTTTTTCAAGTCAAGAGTATTGAAAATGCGCGCGACTTGTAACAGATCTAATTGATCTTCAATCAGTTGTAACGGATATCTATATTTAATAATCTTCTTATTAATTTGTCGATAATCTACACATAATCTAAACGAATCATTTTTCTTCCGAACGCGAACAACCGGACTCGCATAATCAGAAGTAGATAACTGAGCGACTCCAGCCGCAATCCTCTGTTCTATCTACACATTAACAATCTCTTTTTTGCGACGATAGCAATCGTCTCGCCGATTGATATACAGACTCCTCGCCTTTCAATATTAATTTCATTGCAATTTAAGGTTCAAAGGTTTTACTCGACTTGTAATTGCTAACAAGATATTCTATCGCCACTCGCTAATTAGGAACTAATACATGAGACACACCAACTTGATTTACATCTAACACGTCACTCGTTACATCTATTTTAAATATTTCCGGTACAATATTTTCTCTTTCAACAATTTCGCGCGTTACTTTCGGTAATGGACGAAAGTTTACTTTACAACCTCTAATGCTAACATCGGTTACATTTAAGAAATTCGTTGCTATCAGCAGCTTGTGTCGAACAATAGTATGAGAGATTACATGTATACAAATCGGATATGAGTGCCCATCTGCGGTAATTTCTGCTCGAAATTCACCAAATGTTGTACCATTCTTTGAACCTATACCATCGAAATGTAATTCATCGTGTCGTAATTGCGGAGAACCGAACTTAATAAACTCGTCGGTGTGAATTAAACTAAAATCACTTCCTGAATCCATTAATGCTTCGATCTCGTATCCGTTAAGTAAATCATTTTTGAGATACTTTCGGTACGATACACCTAATGTCGGGCAACTCTCTTCACTCGTTTTAAATTTCTTGGGACATTTCGACGCAATATGTCCAGGTTCTTGACATATAAAACATTTTACACCGCGATCATTCGTTGGACAATTCACGCTAATATGATCGTGCCCACCACAAATATAACATCGTACAATATTACCGGTGAACGCCTTCATCTTACCAACACTGACTACCTCTTTTCGTTCATTTCTAACGAAACTGTCTTCACACTTCTCAGATTTTGTTGACATTAGCACACTCGATAAACCTTGATCTCGAAGAATTACGTTTTCAAACGCTTTAGAAAGTTGATCGGTTGTTGTAAACTGTTGAATACGCGCCTGGTTCCGGAGCATTTAATCGGGGATGCCGTCAATCAGATATTCAAGTATTTCATCGCCGTTAGTTGGTACTCCATTTCCGAGAATGATCTTCTCGTGCAAATATTCATGAAATGTCTGGTTCCTCTTCTATAATCATACTTCAAATTTCTTCCTTATTTCAATTTTGCTTTGTGGATGATAAAACGTAACTCTTAATTGTTCCAGCAGTCGGTTGAATGGCATAGTTATATATCCTCGTTTAGAATGAAACGATTGAAGTGCTTTTCCCTTCAGTTGCAAACCCATAGGTAATTATGCAACGTCATCTTCCAATTTATATATCGTCTTGAATAATTTGATCTACTTCTTCCAAATTTCACTATCACCAGATTTTCCAACAAATTTAAAAAGTAAATTTGCAACTGCCGAAATATTCGTTCGCGGCTAACAGAATTGAGATAAAACATTGCATTCATTGCCATTATTCAATGCCAAGAGATTGTCACCGCCACTTACGACATCATATTGTACGCTTCCAAAATTACGCGTCGATCGTCGTTGCTCATTTTCCAAATTTTGCTCAACCTGTAATTAAATGAATTGTCCTTCGTATTGCATCTAACTCAAGACGCAGCATGGCCTCACCTTCTGCTAATTCTTTTTCCTTAAAAAAAAATCAGTTTCTCGTTGCTGTAGATTCATTGCTGACTGCACGTTTGATGATATATTAGCACACTACCCTTCATTATCTTCACGAACTTCTTTCTGCTTGCCATCTATCCTCGTTCCGTCTGCGTCAATATCCATCAAACGGGAAATTAATTTAGCTTTCGAACTAGCAGTTGATAGTTTATGCTCCATTAATATCTTTTTTAGCGCAGTAACTGTGATTTTACTCTAATCTTTCATGGTGAAAATTTATACTCGACACTCGCGTATAAACTCGAATTGTCTCTACATGAAAGTTTATTTTTCATCCTCGCAATATCTCTCAAAACTGCACTCGGGTCGCATGAATAACTTCTCGAACGTTCTAGACCATCAAGTAACTTTCTCCAACGTTCTGTTTTCAAATACTCGATAATATTCCAATCTTTAGAACGTGTCCAATTTAATTCTTGAATGTCTTCTTGATAATTACCACTCCTGAGCCCAAAAACTGTAGAAAACTTATTAACTATAGACAACTACAAGGTTTTGTAAATCATTATATAGTTCTTCTCAACGGTGATATAACTCGAAAGAATGCTAATGAACAACTGCTTCATCGTTTTAAAATATTTATATGAAAACCTCATCTATTCCGCACTCTCGGTCTCGCTCGCAATCCAGAATATTCCACGATCGCATCTCACTTCAACGTATCAAAAAAAGTAAGATGCAATCTTCTATCTGTAGCTTATGCTTATCTGCTTTTACCGTTCAAAAGAATATGTATTATACAGTCCCATGCAAAGAGATGGCGCCCCATAATTTCTGCGTGTCAATGCAGAGGTGTTACACTACTAGTTCTAATACTTCCATCGACGCGATGTCGCATTTCATTTCAATGTTTCATGATAAGATGGAAAATTCAATGCAATGCTTTATGTTTATATCTTCAACACTGCAAAAGCAAGAGAATGTGAACTGTGGCGTCAGACGTACCGCCTGCTATGCCCAGACGCTTGCCACCGTCCTTGGCGTCCCCAGATCGGCATCCGCATCTCCTACAGCATCCGGATCCACTGTATGCGGGCAACCCGCCTACTCGCTGCCACAGAACGAGGTGGCGACGCCACATACGAGGCGATTCGAACAGAGCAATTGACTCTAAGGAGTTTTGATCTCCGACACGAACAGAACAGTTGTACCTCAGGTATACGAGCTCCCAGCTCAGTGCATCCAACTCATTCACATCTACCATAGTGGAGTCCTTATTTTATTCTATTTCCATTTTCGTGATGAATGAAGTATTAGAAGTCTATTGCTTCGTCACGTTGGCATCTGAAAACACTGTCCACATGCATGGAAATTTAAAAATGGCATTCTACTGAAGTGTAGATGCAGATAAGTATAATGAGATGTATATAGCATTAAAATCTATTAACACACTTCGATCTGTTGACATGAAATGCGATATGGCGTTTAATGAAGCATTAGAACTCTATTGCTTCGATACGTAGAGATTTGGGAACGCTATCCAGTAGCAAGAAACTATTACTGTGAATAGTGTGGAAAACACATTTGCAATCTAAGCAAGGTTTCATTAGATCTGGTGGATTTTCCAAGTTTTAGAAAGGGATGGTGGCAGTAGCAGTTGGTTCAGCGCCAGCTGATAAACGTATACAACAAGCAAAGCAACGTAAACGGATTTAAAATGTTGACGATTATATGAATTGAAATATTACACTTTTATAATCCATGTAGCGTTTCTGTTCTTTGTAACTTACAAACAGTCTTAAGAATGTAACGCAATGTAAAGAAGTTTGGGCACAAAGAAAGCAGGCCTTAGTCTGAGATAAAGGAACCTTGGATCTGTTAAGTTTTGTGGTTACCGCCGTGCTGTGTTAAGGGATATGTCATTCAGTTTTAGTTTTCTAAACCAGAACAATTCAAACAAATCTGGAGTTGACATATTGGAAGAATAATTATTCCAGTGAAAAATGCTGTATGCAGTACAATAATAGCTTCACATCCCCTTGATATTCAGCAGAAATTCTTATGCCATTTTACTCTATTTACTAGAATCGAAACTATGAAACCTATTAGGTGGTACTTCTAAAGATATTGTGTATGTATTGGAGGATGCGTACAAAAAGAAAGGACTATTACGTGGATAAATTGTAGAATTCCGTTTGTAATTGATAATTAGATTATAAACATTTATATGCTTTTATCAGAAATTTTAATGTGTCAAAATTGCAGCACACAGGTGTGTAGATATCACTTTGCGATCTCATTTCATTTTGGCAGTTATATATATAAGCATCCATCCAGGCATAAAGCTTGATAATCTTTCAACTATAAAATAATTATGAAACATTATACTTTTTGCTGGCGTTGGTCTATTTTGTCATTTTCAGAACTTGTGAAGCAGCTAGGACTGTAATAAGAAAGTACGTTATATCTTTGCTCATTGTTTCCAAAGAAAATATTAAATGTGAGTAACATAATATAATAAATAACATAATAATAATATAATAAATAAATATATTCAAACGTAATGTATTTAATTTTTATCATTTAGCGTTACAAAATATATTACAATAATATATAAAAATATATTTTACTTTAGTTTTTTCAATATTTTTAATATTTTATATTATCATATTAAAATTTTACAAAAAGTAACAAAATTTTTAGAAGTAGGAATAATTTTTCCTTACATAGTTAATATGTCGGTTCTTTCTAAGAAGACGGTATTTCATTTTTCAAAGTAAGTTTCGTCTTTAAATTGACCATTAATTTCTCTAATTTCATTGCATTTCGTAGATCACCGCTAATTTTCAACTTTCCCATTGTCGATGCAAGTTTTAATTCTCCGAAAGATATATAATATTATGTTATTAGTAAAATTATTTTGCATTTCTAATTAATTTGAACATAAGAAATATATTTCTTTTATAAGAAAGCATTGCGAGAAAATTTTGAGAATCCATTGTTAATGTTGCACCTAGTGTTTGACTAGGTTTTTACCATTTTCAAGATCCAAAAACCGTGTACCAGCTTCGTCACCATTAAAATTTACGAAATTTTCATATTGTAAATTTTTGCAAATATGATGTTAATTAACTCTTGAATTATGGTTGCTTGGGCAATTAATCAGACTGATCTATGATGTGCTGTAATGTACGAGGTCTAATACATTTTTTTTTAACATAATGAACAATATAGTATTTGAGCTTACAGTTTTGTTAACGAACTGGCTGTTTAAATTAGTTTAGATGACAATTAATATTTGCATGATCTTTTCCTCTGACTTATCTGTATAATTTGTTCGTTCTTTTCAATTGTTATACATAATTATCCAAATCTATATGTTCCAAATTCTCCTCTAGGAAAGAATCTGGCAACAATTTATCTTGTCAATAATATTTTTATTCTGTAAAATAAATTGATTTGTTTACTAAAATATAAATTATACATTCATGTATTAATTGTAAACCTTTAGTTAATTATTCACACCTGTATTACCCGCAGAATGGGTAAAATCAGACATCCCTTCAGTTTTTTAATATTGCCTCATCGATTAAAGACTGATTAGTAACAGATTTACTGTCTTTGCAAAATAAATGCGTACATTGCATCACCCATTATTTCCAGCTTCCCACTATAATTTTGTGATTCTGAACCAACTAACATCTCTATCGCAGCCATGCGTATACCTGAAACAACACGTGCGTAAGGCAATCTTAAATTGAGAGAATTATTTTTCTTAAAAATGAAATTAGAAATATATATAATTTACTGCAGTCTTTGGCAAGTCTGCATTCACAGCAATACCATCACTTTCATATTCATCGGCCCTTCCAAGGGCACACATTAAGATTTCAAACTTGGATATTATATAATCGACACGAGTTTGAAATCATATTTGTTTAATTTTTATACTTAGTGGTAGGCTGATATTTATTATATGAGGATCTGTGCTTTTCTTTAAATATGGTAAGCATATCTTGGACCTGAAAATAATTATAGTGTCATATTAGTGAATTTTAATGCTACAACTAAAACAGAACTTTTATACTTACACTAGAAATGTACCTCTAGAATTGATATTATTCATAAGATCATAATTTTTCATATCTATGGATTCTACGCCTGGTTAAAGTAATGGCGCTAGCATTATTAACCCCTTCAGCACTGAGGTGTGTGGCAAATGGTTTTGTGAGAACCCATATGTGGCGTTCGTTGTTGTCAGACCGGTGGAGTCATCTCTGTGAAAACTGCTCAAGCTGTTCGCAATTCTGTTTCAGGAGTGATTGAAGAGATGGCGAAACGAGTCAATACATGCCTACGAATGGGTGCCCCCATTAAGAATAACTTATAAGTTACCGATGGATGGTGCTGCTGGTGGTCGGTTACTCATGATCGAACGACGGATGGTGCTGCTTGTGCTTAATAATCCATAAATTATATACGACTGGTGTTACCAACAACCGATAGCGTATGCTTTCACATACAGCTGGTGCAGCCAATAGTAGGTAACTCAAGACTTATGAACGACTGGTGTTGGCTGCGGTCGGTAGCTCACGATATAACGACAGTAGATGATGCCTGTGGTCGATAAATTATGATATAATGACGGCTGATATTGCCAATAGCCAGGAATTCAAGAACTATCGACGAATGGCATTGTCAGCTATCGGTAATCCATCTCTTACTTGGCTTAACATAATCTAACATACACCAAACTTAATTCAAACCAACCTAATCTCAGTTACACCTAATCTGACTTAACCTGCCTTCGCTCAAATCTAACCCAACCTAACACAATCTAGCATTACCTTTCGTAAACATAAACAAATCAAACCTACGCTTTTTTAAATCTAACCCAACATAACTGAGCAACCTACAAACATTCCCAAACATAACCCAACCTAACATAACCTAGCGTAACCTAACTAAATCTAACATAAGCACACTTCCATCTCGGGGCGGAAGCAACTTCCGCAACTTTCACAGGGATGAGGCTATGCAGTAAGCCTTCCACAGTTACGGTGTGGCAGAGATCCGCTCCGATTGAACGTTTGTTCACGTAATATAATATAATAATCGGCTGGTTCAATCGGAGCGGGTCTGCATCGAATACAGGAGCGCCTATCGTGAAATGAAAACGAACAGTCGGAAAGGAATAAGACTTTACTAAAAAATCGTACGGAAGTCCGATATTTTGACGCATATCTAATATATATCTAATTAAAACGTAATTCGAAAAATACAAAGGATAAGAGGAAATATTCTCCAATATGTCACATATACAAATCAACGGATGCAAGGGAGAACATTCGATCTCGGGGTAGCAAGACCGGGGCGCCATCATGATGTAATCGTATAACGCCGGTTCCGCGATGGTGCAGAGAGGAAATGTGGATGATAGAGAGGATAAAATAACAACAACGTAACTAAAGAGAAAGGAAAAGAAAATCTGTGGAAGCATTGCATTTATTAAGAGGAAATCCTACAAATATCGAACAACAGATTATATATCATACCGTCCGGGCAAGGTACAACGAAATAGACGATATCGTGAGAGAAAATAAGAAAATCGGGAAACTTAAAAAGAAAATAATACTTTAGACTGGACGAATCAATATCACTGATTCCGGCCAGCTTAATGGAAAACGCATAACTACGAATCGGTTATAGTATAAGATAGATGCTAGTTGTAGTTCAAGTGGTCCTGGGAGTCCCTCGCCCGTATCAGGGCAGGCAGTAGGATGGTGGAGGGCCTGCAGCCCCCCCCCCCCTACGCCCGAGTCCCCACTGCCGAAGTGAGTGAGGCTGCTGTGCATATACTGCTGAAAGGTGAGGCTGGCTCGGGATATGGAATCAGCCCCATCGGGTAAAGGCAGAAGATTAAAGATTGAGCAGGCGGTTCGTAGCCCCCAGTCGATAACACAAAAGGGTAGGAAAATAGAAATGGATACGAAATGCATATATAAAGGAGAAAAAGAAAGCCTCGTAAGGTACAGCCACGAAAGGAGAAGCATCAGAAGCCGATGTAAGGGAACCAAAAAGAAAGACCAGGATAATGGAAAAGCTACTGATGAGAATAACGTCCTCACTATCAAATAGAAGAATAGGCAGCCACACATCAGACGTAATGATAGATATTATGAGCGAGGATACGACGAAGTTAATGACATATTAGAAATCATTAATGGGAAACATCAGGCATATAAAAAAAACTGAGATCGAACTAGTTGCGAACGGTACAGAAAAAAATGAAACAATTAGAGAAGCAGTAAGCATTCGGGGACAAACAATGGGATGAGGAAAAGCAGAAGAAACGAGAGAAATAGGAAAAGATGCCGCAAGAAAATCGAGAGCGGGAGATATAATCCTGGAACTTAACAACAAAACAGGTATAGAGAACAAAATAAAGGAGAAGAAAGGAACTCTGGAAAAAGAATTCGAAGAATCACATACGAGTGCGAGTATCATGCTCCAACTAAGGGACATATACCCGTTAGGTGACTAGAGAAGAAATGAAGGAGTACATAAAGTGAAGACTGAAAATAATCGAAAGAATGGTCAAGTTGTTAAAACAGACGTGGAGAGGAACGGAGTCGCGTTAGTTGAATTTGGACAGGAATACAGTAAAGAGCTGGAGAAGGTCAAACGACTCAGAATAGCATTAACACCTTGTCCCTACAAAGTACTACCGAAAATAGAGAGATGCTTCAAATACCATAAACTGGGACATATCGGCAGAAATTGCGAAGAATTCAAAGATAATAAGGGAATCTGCAGAAGATGCAGATCCCCTATCTATACGATGATCGGTTACATCGCGAATAAACCGAAATGTATCATCTGCAGCGAAGCAGGATCGAAAAATCGGTAATCTGGGATGGTAAGAAGAACAACCATAGAGTGGAAAAGATCATCAAAATGGCTCTAAGAAACGATCTAATCGCGACGAATCCTAAAGAAGACTATACACAGTTTAAGAACCGAAGCAAATAAAATATAGACACAATGTTGATAGGAGATTGCATGTACGCTAAGCTGCGAAAAGCAGAAGTGTTTGAGGTATTTTCAGCGTCGGACAATCAATACGTACTACATACCTTCTAAAGTATGAATTATAAGAATAACGAAGAGGGATTTGCAAGCCTCGATGGAGAAAAAGCGAATTGAATGATCTATTTTTAAGTAACTAAAATATATGATAAGTGTAATTATATAAACCAATTTCAAATATTTAATTAAAACATTATGAAATGATATGAAATTAGATAGAATTTTAGATGTAATGGAGTATCTTAAGGGGATATTGTATTTTGAATTAACTAAAATATAAAATATGTATTAATATTTATACCAATTTGAAATATTTACTAGAAAAATCATGAAAGCATGTGGTCCAGCGAGTGGGGGATTAAGGGATCGTTGCGAGGAGCATGCGGCCCAGCGAGTGGGGACTCGCGTCTCCTGGTGGGACTAGGGGCGCGTCTTTCGCGTTTAACTTATGAAATAGTATAATGAAGTAGTATAGCATGAACTTACAATTACGTGTGTGTTGTTCGCGTCTTGCATTCTTAACGTGTGTAACTTCGATATATGAATTCTTATATGCAGGAATACATTAGTCCGGATATAGTATATATATGTATATATATACGCTCAAAAGTTGAACACAGGTTCTGTTAAAGTCGTCTCCCTGAATTGGAATAGTTTCCATTGAGGTTATGGACTTCGACTGTCCCTTTCAGCAAGACGAAATCACCCGTGCGAGGTAGACAAGGGTGTTCGTCTTTGGTGCGAGCGAGGCAGATATACTCATTAGTGGGAGTGAGACAGTAGTGCTTGTCGGTGAGATTGAAACAGCGATGCCAGAGCGAAACAGAGATTGAATCGCGATGTTGCATCTCAATTCAGTGTTTAATGTAAGATGTAATATTTAACTCAAAGCGTTATGTTTATCTCTTCTACACTTCAAAAGAATGTGAGCACTACTCTCCCTTATAAAGGAATAGCATTATAAGATGTATACTGTTCGATGCAATATAGTTCTATTACATCATTCAACGCGAAGTCGCATCTTATTTCAATGCCGCATGATAAGATGTAATATTGAATGCACCGCGTTATGTGTATCTCGTCTACACATCAAAAGAATGTGAATCATGCACTTCCTTCCTAAGGTATAGCATTTCTAAATGTGTACCTGACGAAGCAATAGGGTTCCAGTACTTCATTCATTGCGATGTCGGATCTCATTTCAAAGTTTGAAGACAAGATGTAGTATTCATCGCAACGCGTTACGATTATCTGTTTCTACACTTCAGATGCATGTGAATATCTACACTTTCTTGCTAAGTCATAGCGTTTATAGATGTCTGCGTGTCGAACCCTTGGAGATCCAATGTTTCATTCATCGCGATGTCGCATCTCATTCCAAAGCTTCGTGACAAGATATAATATTCAGTGCAACGCGTTATGTTTATCAGCCTCTATAGTTCAAATTAATGTTAGTCCTACACTTCCTTGCAAAATAATTGCGTTTCTGGATGTCAACGTGTCGAAGCAATGGTATTGTAATGTTCAATGTAACGCGTTTTGTGTATCTGCATCTACTGTCAGGTCCGGCGAAATAACTTTCCGTTTATCCGGAAGATTCACGACACTAGCCTTTTTGTTCGAGATTCGGTCTGCGGAAACGCGTTACGACCGGGTCCGACTAATTCAGCTTACGTGGCAGGGGCAAAACACCTGCGATTCGCGGATAATAGGAGTAGTAAATCCTACCTTTCGCTGGTGTCGTATTCGATACCTTGGTAGCATTTTCGCCGTGGATCGTTGACAGTTATCGAAGTAGATGTTGGCCTGTTGATGGAGGCTGATATATCAGCTTCCAGTGATGCTGGAAACGGCGGCTCGGATGCGAAGCGAATACATCAGAGACCGTGGTTAACGCAGCAATCTCTGCTGCGGAAACAGGAGACTTCGGAGAGCTGCGACTGAAGCGGTGCGAAGAAGACATGTCGGTGGTATATGGGGATCCAGGATACGTTACCCACGTACGGGAACGAAGGAAACTCTTCCTACCCGCGCGTCGTCTGCTTCGCGAACAGGGATAACGTCCCATTCACCAAGTTATTCTGTACTAACAGACAATGCTCGGAAGTATATGATGCGGTCCGCTCTATCGCAACTCTGCAAAGCAGAGTTCTATACCCATTCGAGGTGTTGGAAAGCAACCCAGCAGTATGGAAGAGACACGTGGAAGTATTCGTACTTAAGCATTTTATTAAACGCGAGAAATAGTATTTAGATATACTAGATTTAGGAACTAGTAAATATGGGAATGAACTTGTAAACATTGAGGTAGCTAATGGCTCGAGCATATGAAATGGTACTGGAGGACTCAACTCCTCGGAGTGTAATCTCGATATAATCTGACTATCTGGAGTCGCGTCTCAGACCTCCTCGGTTCGCTATGCGCTTCGGTCGCGGTCGCTCGTAGTGGGGACCGCGTGGTACAGCGAGTGGGGACTCGCGGCTCGTGGTGGTCTTAGCTGCGCATGTCGTTGGCGCAGGTGCGTCTTAATATCTAATCTTATACGTACGGACTTAGAATTACGTCTGTGTTGAAGTGTGTTGCAATATGTGTCATGAGTACTTAGATCTAGGAGTATAATAAAAGTGCATAGATATAACACTAGAAATAATATACAGGTCTTGGTAATGTAGGTTCCTTGAACTGGTACAGTTCCCATTCCAGTGACGAGCTGCGTCTTCATACATCTGAACAAAGACCTCGATGCAAGGGAGGCGGGGATACGCGTGGCGGGAGCGTGAAGGTGATGCGTATAGGAGCGAGTAGGACAGAGCTGCTCTTTGGTGCGAGCGAGACAGAGCTGCTCGTTGGAAGAAGCGAGGCAGCAATACTTATTGGCGCGAATAAGACAGAGGTGCCCGTTGGTGCGAGCGAGACAGCGGCGCGTATTAGTGCGAACGCCGCTAGTTGCTGGATCTGCAGGCGTGTGCAGCAGGTTGCCTGCATGCAGGGACTGATGCTGAAGGCGGTGAAGAGGCTGATGGGTAGCAGGCGCTACGCCTGATGTCTCATTATACTTCAAAAGAATGTAAATCCCACACTTCCTTGCTACGGCATAGCGTATCTAGATGTCTACGTATCGATGCAATAGAGTTCTAATACTTCATTTGGGGCGATGACGCATTTCATTTCAATGTTTCATGATAAGATGTAATGCTCGATGCAATGCGCATTCGTACCTACACCTACATGTCAAAAGAATGTAAATCCCACACTTGCATGCTACGGCATAGCGTTTCTAGGTGTCGACATATCGAAGCAATAGAGTTCTAATACTTCATTTGTGGCGATGTCGCATTGCATTTCAATGTTTCGTAATAAGATGTAATGCTCAATGCAACGCAATCTTTGCATCTGCATCTACACTTCAGAAAAATGTAAATCCCACACTTCCATGCTACGGAATAGCGTTTCTAGATGTCTACACGTCGAAGCAATAGAGCTCTAGTGCTACCTAAAACGCCATATTGCATCTCATTTCTATGTCCAATGACAAGATGCAATATTGAAAGCAACGCGTTATGTATATCATGTCTACACTTCAAAAGAATGTAAAGCTCACATTTTCTTAGAACGGAATAGCGTTTGTAGATTTCGACATATGGAAGCAATACAGTTCTAATTCGTGATATATCGCAATATCGCATCTCATTTCTAGGTTGCATGATAAAATGTAATATTCATTGCAAAGTGATATGTATATCTCATCTACACTTCAAAAGAACGTAAATGCCACACTTCCTCGGTACGGAACAGCGTTTCTAGATGTCTACGGTTCTAAGCAATAAATTTCTAGTGCTTCATAGAACGCGATATCGCATCTCGTTTCTATGATTCATCATAAAGTATAATATTCAGTGGGAAGGGTTATTTATACATCGTCTACGCTTCAAAAGAATGTAAATGCCACACTTCCTAGCTACGGTATTGCGTTTCTAGATGCCAACGGTTTTAAGCAATAGAGTTCTAATGCTTCATAGAACGCATTGTCGCATCTCATTTCTATGTTTCATAATAAGATATAATGTTCAATGCAACGCGTTATTTTCATCTCGTCCACCCTTCGAAAGATTGTATATCCCGCGCTTCCTTGCTACTGAATAGCGTTTCTATATGGCTACGTTTCGAAGCAATAGAGTTCCAATTCTTCACAAGACGCGATATCCTATCTCATTTCTATGGCTCATGATAAGGTGTAATATTAAATGCAACGCATTGTGTTTATGTGCTTGCACCTTTACAAGAATGTGAATCCCACACTTCCATGTTATGGGATAATGTCCCTAGGTGTCTGGATGTCGTAGCAATAGGGTTTCAATTCTTCATTCAACGCGATGTCGCATCTCATTTTAATGATGCATATTAAGATCTAATATTCAAAGCAACGCATTTTGTTTGTCTGCTTCTACATTTCAAAAGAATGTGTGTGCTACACTTTCTTGCTTAGGTATAGCTTTTCTCATGCCTCATGCATCGCGATATCGCATTTCATATCAACAGTTCAAAGGAAGTTAATATGTTGTGGAGCTTTATGCATCGCATTATGCTTGTTTGCTTCTACACCTCGAACGAATGTGAATCATAAACGTCCTTGCAATGGGATAGCGTTTCTAGATGTTTATGGGCCGAAGCAATAGAGTTATAATACTCCATTCATCGCGATGTCGATAATATTAATCGACGATAATATTCATCGCAACGCGTTATGTTCATCTGCTTCCACACTTCAAATGTATGTGGATTCTACAGTTCTATGCAACAGGGTGGGGCTTCGAAGGTTCTACGTATCAAGGCAATGGAGTTCTAATGCTCGATGCAATGCGATGGCTCATCTCACTCCAGCGTTCTAAAGTAAGTAAGTTGTATTCTTCTATGCACGGAGTTATGCCTGTCTGCTTCTACGATTTGAAAGAATGTGAATTCCACAATTCTATGCAACTAGATGGCGCTTTATTGTTTCAAGGGGGGGGAGAGGTTCTTTTCACATCCAAAAACCATCCTATGCATCTCCATGGACGATGGCAGCGGCCATATCTTCGCAGGGCCTTGGATAATATCCCTTGGATTTAAGGTTCTTCTTCTCTTCCTCACTTTCCGACTCCTCCACCGTCGAGCCCGCCCCGCTACCTTGGCGCACAGCCCTTCCGCGATCCCGCGGCCTGCTTATTCGATGAAGGGACGTCATCTTGATCGTTTCTTCCATCAGCTCGCCAGTCTAATTCTTAGGATAAAGAGAGAAGAGAAAAAGGGGGTGGGAAGGGGAAAAGGTCCTAACATCGCGTGCCTCACGCTTCTTACAAATACAGCTATCGCGATGGTCCGCGTCGCGCTTCTCGCATGGGTGGTGATCAGCGAGCTAAGCTAACCGAAGCGGGGGGGGGGGGGGGGGGATGAAGCGAGTCTTGTGACGACACCACGTCACAATATGTTCCTTATAATATATTTGGTTTTCTGTAATTTAGCCAAAAAACAGTGTTCACGATAACGGCAGATGAATGTACTTGCCTTAGAATTACAAGAGCCGACAATATCGAAAGTAGAATATTTCTTTGCTCCGCTGACTGAATCACTGGAAACGTTAAGTAAAGTGCATGCCTTTCAAAACAGTCAGATGCAAATTACGATACAACGTTTCCAAGAAATGGTACGTGTCACTTTTTTCATCTCCGTTTTTTTAATCAAAGGAAATTTAATTGAAATATCCGCAAAATTTAAAGACAAAAAGTCATTATAATCTTATGCAACATATATGATGGTGATAAAGGATAAGTATATAGAACTGAGAATAGAAAGTAGCGAGCAGAAAAAGAAACTGATAGAACTGCAAAGTAGATCGATACACCCCTCAAATGATGCCTTCTACGTCTATAAAATTTGTTAAATAAACAACTATTGTAAAAATCAGGTATAATCAATATTATTCCTACTCAAAAGCTATAAAAGAATTGGATCGAAATGGATATAAAACAGGAATTTATATCTATACATTCTATTCTATGCAAAGGCAAATATTTCAAACAGAAAAAATGTATTACTTACAAATTACTTATGTTCGTAGAGATCTTACTAATTCAGGCTTCTCGTCTTGCAGAACTAATCATTCCTTTAACATGGATAGGGGTTGTGGAATAGGAAAAGGTTTTCATATTTCATAGCTTTACTCGATATGTCGATTGGATCACATAACACGGGACACTAATTACATCTACACCTCTAGACATTAAATATATAATTGCAACAACATATTTAATACCGTTTTAATAGCATTGTCTAATTACTTCCATCTATGCCTAATGAATATATGTTAATAGAATAAGTTGCTTTACAAAAGAGTAAAAGAATCTGAGGATTACAACTTTGAGCATTACATAACAAAAGTGCATTACATATGTAATGTTACATGTAACAAAAGATGAAGACCAAAATATCATACGTAAGTAGAATCCATAATGCGGACATAGAGATACAGAAACGGCAAAAATTCCAAACAGTAGTTAACAAAATTCAAAAAGGGGGAGTGAAAATCTATCTCCTTGATGATGATAAGAAACAAGTCTGCCTCATGCACTACAATATTCCAAACAACCAGCGATTGGCACGCCAAGGACAACAGATGGAACGAATTCCGTGGCAGAATTGTGCAAAGACAATGCCCCTACTCAGTTCTCGTAACGGCATACTCTCAGTACTGTGGCGACACGCGTATCACGGCACTATTAATGTACCGCGATATAGCACACGGGCTACACGGTCGTGGCAATGATACTATCAGCTGACCATAGCTACATGCGTGGTAGTGGCGTAGGCTGACATTTACTAATGGGAAAACTGATTCCATAAAAATTATAAGCGAATATGAAAAATGACTAAACCAGGCAATTTATTTATTTTGATTCCAAAATAGATACACAGGCACGAAACAAAGATGTAAGAACTCGATTTAATTGTTTTCTATAAACTAGCTCAATACGGCGATTTTTTCGATAAAGTCGTTAATTACTTTATCATAAAAATATATACATTTATTTTATATGTATTTTTCTCAATTCATCGTTACAAATTCATGCAATTGAGGGTTATATTAAATACGATGACAGCATGTTATTTAAGAAATTATAAAAGGCGAAGTTAGGGATGCAACAGCATGAATTTTTATTTTGTAAGTAATATTTTATTTTATAAATAATATTTTTAGTTAATGATGGGTTGAAAGAAATATATATGACTCTCTCAATAACTATAAATATAGGAAAACAACTATCAAAATATCTATCAATACTCATATGTTGAACACCTACTGACATCTAACGGTTTTAATTTGTATGAAACCACAGGTTCCCCATTACCAAATGTGACCCAACGTCATTGCTGAGAAGATTCATGAATTGAGCGATGACACGTGTTTCATGATGGTGCTGGCGCTGCGCGATTCACACGGCGTTTTATGTTAATCTAGAACGTACTGGTTACACGTTCTCACATTTTAACTAACGAATCCGGTCACAGATGGCTACGGATCAACTGACACTCCTCCGAAGTGACAATATAGTGCTGGTATAGAGTCGCCAGCATTTTGCCGTTTGTTATCTTGGATGCTTCTTAGAGCATTACTCGGAATTGAATTTATGCATAACTGCATAGAAACGATATCATATACTTTCATAATCAATGCGATATAAGAATATAAAACGAAGAACTATCCACTCGTATCAGGAGTAAAAACGGTGTTTGGTACGCAAGGTTCATTATAAAATATAATCAAGCAGTTAATATATCAAATGACAGCACATAATAAATCACTGAAAGTACAATGATATGAATAGTAAAAAAAACATATTTATTTGTTAGATGTTTATAAATGCAAATATAAAGGTCCAAGTCACATTTAATAAATTATTGTTTAACAAGGTGACTTAACGTTGTTTCAAATAGGCGTGGAGAACTAGCTGGTACTTCTGTCAATGTAATTTCATTTCTGCTGGATACAGAAAAACACATTTGCAATCTAAGCAAGGTTTTATTAGATCTGGTGGATTTTCCAAATTTTAGAAAGGGATGCTGCCAAAAGTAGTTGGTTCAGCGCCAGGTGATAAATATATACAACAAGCAAAGCAACGTAAACTGATTTAAAATGTTCAAGATTATATAAATTAAACTATTACACTTTTATAATCCATGTAGCGTTTCTGTTCTTTGTAATTCACAAAGAGCCTTAAGAATATAACGCAATGTAAACAAGTTTTGAAACACAGAAAGCAGATCTTAATTTAAAATAAAGGAACCTTGGATCTGTTGTATCGTGGTTACGGGCGTGCTATGTTAAGGAATATGCCATTCAGTTTTAATTTTCTAAATGAGAATAATTAAAAAAGATCTGGAGTTGAAACATTGGAAGAAAAATTCTCCCAGTGAAAAATGCTCTATGCAATGCAATAGCAGCTTCACGTACCTTGATATTCTATAAAAAATCTTATGCCATTTTATTCGATTTACTAGAATCGAAACTATGAAACCTATTAGGTGGTATTTCGGCAACGGCTACCATACACACATACGCGCGCGCGCACACACACGCACCCGTACACACGAAATCCATCAAGATTAAAAAGACTGAGTATGTGTTGAAGGATGCGTACAATAAGAAAGGATTATTACTTATTTATTTATTATTATTTATTTATATTATTTATTTATTACTATATTTATTTATTTATTATTAATTGATAATTTGATTATAAACATTTGTATGCTTTTATTAGAAATTTAAATACGTCAAAATTGCAGCACGGAGATGTGTAAATATCACTTTGCGATTTCATTTCATTTTGGTAGTTATACTTATATATAAGCATCCATCCAAGCATAAAGCTTGATAATTTTTAAACTATAAAATAATTATGAAACATTAGACTTTTTGCTTGCGTTGGTCTAATTTATCATTTTCGGAATTTGTGAAGCAACTAGAATTATAATAACAAAGTACTTTATGTCTTTGCTCCTTGTTTCCAAAGAAAATATTAAATATGAATAACTACTGTTCATCTACCTATATTTATCTATCAATCTATCTATCTACATATTTATAACTGAATGTGTGTCTGTCTGTCTGTCTGTACTCGATAGATTCAAAAACCATACATCCAATCGCCGTGAAAATTGAAAATTTGGGAAATTATTAAGTATATCTCCGGGAAGGTTTTTGAAAATTTTTTTTAAAATCAGGTTTGGGGTTCTAGGTACTCCCGAACAAACATCCCAAAAATATCAAAATAACATTTAATTAGTAATATTATATTTGTTAAAAGTGTAACCATGAATAAATTGAAAAATTAAATTTTTACACATGAAATTTACTCATAGAATTTACTTTTTTAAGTCAAATTAAACTGTAAAAAATAACATACCCATAATAATAGTTGAAATAAAAATAAAAGTATGAGTCACAAAGTAAGTAAAATATTGAATCGTTTTATTTATATCTTTTCAATTATTGTTTAAATATTACAAATTATATTAAAATTTAAAATATTTTAAATACATAAATTGTTTCCTTTAAGATTTCAACAAATTAATTTAAATTACAAAAAACAACATTAATGCGTTTGACGTTCGATTTTCCGTCAGCAAATTCTAATAAATACAAAAATGCAGTCAAAAAACTTTTGCAATTATTAATACGAGAATAAATTATTAATACGTGAATAAATAAAAATGTTATTGATTTCCAACTGAAGAAAATAATTAGAAATACGTTTTATTTAATCCCACAATTATGCCATCAAAGCGAAGTGCCATTGGTCGATCTACAAATCAAGCAAAAAGGAAAAGAGAAGAACAAGTTTCAGAAACAAGTGAGCAGAGAAAAACTAGGCAAGAAAGAGATTGAGATCACACTGCTCTTGCTCGATCATTAGAAGCGAGTGAACAGAGACAAGCAAGGCAAGAAAGAGATCGAGTTCACACTGTTCTTGCTCGATCATTAGAAACGAGTGAACAGAGGTAAGCAAGGCAGCAAAGGAATCGCATTCGCAGGACACAGATAAGACGAATGATACATACTGATTTGAATTTATGAAGTTTCAATTACAATTCCCTTTATAATTACTGTCTTCATCCAAGTGTAATTACTGGAAAAGCGGATAAACAGTGTACGTATTATGGTGCTCAAAAATCTAAAAATGAAACACCAGGTATGTGATGTGCAGGTGGAAAAGTAAAGTTACCAGACTTGCGTTCACCACGTAAACCATTATTAACTTTAGTATCAGGTGAAACAAGTCAATCAAAAAATTTTTTGAAAAATATACGCAAGTACAATTCATGCTTCCAAATGACATCGTTCCGAACAACGAATATCGTTAGCGCAAATTATATGCCAACATTTAAAGTACAGGGGTGAATTTATCACCATGCTGGATCACTACTACCCTTGCCAAATGCTGATCACAAATATCTTCAGATATATTTTATGGGAAATACTGACGAACAAATCAACAGACGGTGTCAACTGAATATGAGTACTAAACAAAAGATTGTCGCTAAATTATTAAATTTGTTTGAACAACATAATGAATTAATTAAGTTATTTAAAACTGCCATTGAACAAATGCCATCTGACGATTACAAAGTGATAATAAAGGCAGATAAAATACCTATTGGTCAACATCGAAGACAATTCAACGCACCAACGATTGATGAAGTGGCAATTGTCATAGTTGGTGAAGAATTTAATTTTATAATTCTATAATTCTTCATCCTAGAAATGATGACGTCCAGCAAGTATCAGAAACACATCGTTCATATGATGCATTACAATATTCCATTCTATTTTGGCAAGGAGAGCATGGATATCATTTTAATGTTAATATGAGAAATCTTACGACTAATGTGGACATTAACAATAAGGTCAGTGCCATGATTTATTATGCATATCGAACGATGATTCGTGAGAATACTGATAATCATATATTGAAATATAGACAATTATTTCATCAATACATTGTTGACATGTATGCAAAAACAGAAAGTGAAAGACTTCTCTACATACGACTAACTCAAGTCAAATTGCGTTCTGAAGAGTACATCCATTTACGTGATGTAGTTGTAAATGATGGCAATCTCAGTAAACTGGGAAAAATTGTCATTTTACCATCCACATTTACAGGCAGCCCAAGACACATGCGCGAATATGCACAAGATGCAATGACGTATGTTTGAAATAATATGCGCCACTTATCGGTTTGTACGATTCAGAACAATATGAATTTTGCAGTTCTCTGTAACCGGATGGCGCTCCATAATATCTATGTCTCTTTGCAATAGAGATCTAATGCTCCACGCAATGCGAGGGCGCATTTCAACTCAACGTT
The DNA here is from genome assembly GCF_050948175.1 of Xylocopa sonorina. NCBI lineage: Eukaryota > Metazoa > Arthropoda > Insecta > Hymenoptera > Apidae > Xylocopa > Xylocopa sonorina. Next base: position 647,617 of record NW_027490102.1, on the reverse strand, counting down.
TCAAAGTAAGTAAACTATAAATTTATATGTATAGCATTATGTTTATCTGCTTCGACGCATTATAAGAATGTGAATTCTTCACCTTCAAACAACGGGACGGTGGTTCGTAGTGTCTGCGTGTCAATGTTATTGATTCCTAATGCTCCATGCAATGCGATGGCGAGAACCATATCAACGTCTTAAAGTAAGTAAGTTGCAATCTACTATACACATATTATGTTTATTTTCTTCTAAACTTCAAATGAGTGTGAATTCTGTAATTCCCAGCATCGGGATGGGACTCCATAGTATCTACGTATCGAAGCAACACAGTTCCGATGTTCCTTATCACTTTCACAACCACATGTTTGCGCAGTGAAACATCGCCATGGACCGGAAATATTTTTGTAGAAACACTTTGCCGTCTGCACTATTTGTAAACATTTCTTCGCTTGAAAAAAACTTTACGTAAATTCATGAAATAATTCAACATTATTATACAACAATATTTATTCCTTTGTGTGATAAATATTAAAACGTACAAATATAAAACAAAATTCATAACAGCTTTATAAACTTAACTGCTTTTTATAAAATAACTCCATTTAATTAAATTCCGCATTCATTTAATATTTCTTTATTTGATGAGAGGTGGCAAAACAATTCCCCAAGTGTAACGTAACTTTACAAGTTTTGCATATCAATCTTGTGGTTTTTCTAATACAACGTAAATAGCTGCTACTGCTCCATGAAATGCGATATCGCATCTCATTTCAGTGTTTCAAAGAAAGTATACTGTAATCCTCTATGCATAGCAGTATGCTTATCTGTTTCTACACATAAAGAGGTTGTGAATAATACAGTTCCATGGAACGGGATGACGCTTCATAGTCGCTGCGTGTCAAAGCAGCAGAGTTCTAACGCTCCATGCAATGTGATTGCGCATCTCATTTCATTGTTTCAAATTAAGTAAGTTGTATTTTCCCATGCATAGGATTGTGATTATCTGCTTCTGCATTTCTAAAGAATGTAAATTTTACTCCTCCATACTCGAAGACGGCGCTTCACAGTGTCTGCTTGACAATTCAGTAGAGTTCTAGTGCGTCATGCAATACGATTGCGCATCTCATTCCAACGGTCCAAAGTAAGTAAACTATAATCTTCTATGCATAGCATTATGCTTATGTATTTCTACATTTCTAAAGAATGAGAGTTCTACTGTTCAATGCAACGGGATGGCGCTTCACAGTGTCTGCATATCAAAACAGTAGTGTTCTAATGCTGCATGCAATGCGATGGTGCATCCCATTTCCTCTCATTAACCTTCTATGCATTGCTTTATGCTTGTCTGCTTCCACACTTCAGAAGAACGTGAATAGTAGTAGCTATTAACGCAGTACCGTGGTAGTATGATATTATGAGTTGCTGTATTTGGGTTGGGTGGTTAGGGTACTCCCTCCGATTACCCATCCGAGCCTTGTTCTTTGAAAATATAAATCTATAACAGCGCTATGGCGACTCCAGCGTCGAGATACAGGTTAGCTGACGCTGGATAACAAAAAGTTTGTTCGGCTAGTTATCGATTTCTCGGAATCCTGAGCGGAATATCCAAGCGATCAATGGGTTGATCAGGATTGGATAATGAGATATCTGCAACTGTAAGAAAGGTCAGATCTCCTTCATAATCGTTGACCCTTGACTTAAAGGTTACTGTGATGGAGTGTCTTGCTATTGCGTACATTGTGATTAGAACACCGATGGATACAGTGCAGCATTTTCTTGGAATGCCGAGATTCTTCGTGAGGGCCTCTGACATGAAATTTATAGTTGTCGCACGTGTCGATCAACGTTCGACAGTTGACTAATTGTTGATCGTTGTCTAAAATGTGAATTTGTGTGGTTACGAATAATTCGCTCGTGACTGAATCGACGGCAAACACGTTTTGATGTCCCCCTTCCTTCGGCGCCTCAACGTCCTGAAATCATTCGGACATTGAAGATTCTCCGTTCGTTATCGGTTCCTATTCTTTGGATGGAGTGATGATTGGCGGTTTAGAAGTAGTCTGTTTCCAGGTTCTTTGCGCTTGGTGATGTATTGTGTGGTATTGCTGGTTACATACGCGATAGGAGCCGCTGTTGCACAGGTTATATTTGTGTTTCTTGCGCAAGCAGTTTATTCATAGTGAAGAATTTTCGACAGCTGCCTTGCGGTCCTGGACTGAGAGCCCGTGAAACTCTTCACATGCCCAGATGCTGCGTCCTCCGTGGCATACTAGACACTTTTGGGTTCTTATGATTCTTCTGTTTGTCATTAGAATGTCCTTGTGGCAAGAACACCTGGTTTCGCGTCCGATGTTCTTCCGTCGACCCAACTTGCGGTTGAGCTTGCTCTTGGGTTCATCTCTGGTACACAGTTGGCCCGTTTCTCCAGAATCTCTAGAAGATCCGTGTAAGGCGGCACTTTGTTGTCCTCTACCGTGAGTTCCCATTAGAACATCGTATTAGCATTTATCTTTGTTCGAATGATGGAAAGCAAAAGTGTTCCATTGCGAGATATTTCCTCTGAAATCTTTCAGTGGTGAAGAAGTTAGTTGACGGTATCGATAACATTGCCTAGTGCTTCTGCAGTGTCCCTTGGTGGACTTGGAATATTCCAGATTGCATCGCAATGGTTAGAGGCAGCCCGTCTTATACAATCGAATTTAATATCTCGATCGCGTCGGTGTAATTTGCGTCCGTTGTGCTAAGGCATCCGATGCAGACAGCGGCCATTCCGGTTAATGTCGACCGCAGGTATTGCAATTTTTGAACTGGAGTTAGGTTCTCGTTACGATCGATGATCGATGAGAATACATCATAGAACGATGCCCAAATTTCATATGTTCCGTCGAATGTTGGAAGTTGCATTTCTGGTAATTTAATGGCATATGGGATGGTTGAGGAAGTGGCCGATGATTCGAACGTGTTTCTCCTCGTGACATTCGGAACACTTCTCTCGATTAGAGATTCGGCGCGAGTTATGATAGAGAAGTAGTCGTTTTGAATTTTGTAGCGGTGTGACGTTTCTGTTTTTTCTAATTCTTCGAGGTCAAATTAGATGACATCGAATCGCTTCCATGTTTCAGTTAACGCGTATAGGTGGGTTTTTAGTAAACGTATACTCGGTTGTTCTGATGTTTCACATGTGTTAAGAAGTCGCATGAAGACAGTGATTTGACCGAACATGGTACCGCGTTTACGCCGCAGGGAACTAAGAATAATTCTAGGACAAATGGACTGAGCTTGTTTGAGAGATTGAGTTGATATCGTGGAATATGGATAAGGAAGGAATTGACGAATAAACGTCAATTCGAGTCTACTGTTTCGATGTGAAGATGTCAGATATGTTGAGATCTGCCATGATGTCTGGATCCCTGCTGGCTTGCTGCTGCTGAGGATCTCAATTTGTCCTGGAGCGTTGGCTTGATCACTGGCTTGATTCTTCGGTCGCTGAATGTTGATTGAATGACACTGTAGTTCGGGCACTCACATCACTGATTTTAACTGTTCGTTTAAATAACTCGCAGTCCACAGGATTTTGAATCAGGCTCGGACGACCAAAATGCACGCGTTACGACGAGGCTTCTTTTCGGATGATAACTCAACGATGGACGTAAATTTTCGTCACGAACCTTTTCGTCACCATTGCAACGTGCACTCTAATACGTGTTATAGTAATAGGGAAGTAGATAGATATAATTGGAATTGATACGATTCCTTAACAAAGAATTATATTTAACGTAAAATGAATTAATGAAAATTGAGTGTTTTTCATATTCTCTGATGTGTCCGAATCAGAATTTCTACTAAGCTCTTCAGCCATGAAGTGTTGTTGTTTTAAAGTGAATTTGTGGGGAGGAGTGGTCATGGGTGTGGCAATCAGATGAGACGTTATTGGTGAAAAATCTGAAAATTTGCTTCTTTTTCAGAAACTGTCAGATGACAAGAAGGCGCGAAGGGTGGGACCAAGGATTGTAGGTCGGTTGCGACCAATGAGAGGAGCAGGCAATAAAGCAGTAAAACGGCCAGCTATATGCTATATACAATTTTAAGATTCACTACGACGACTTAATTTTGAAATTTATGATGAGACGACATCCTGCTGCTTTAAGAGCTTTTTGCTGTTATGTGTTTAACAGCGATTTTGTAGTATCTGTGCATTAGGTGTTTGGTAGCCAGATATTTCGTTGAGTAAATTATGACGAGTGTCTGAACAAAGATAAATGGCTCAATTATTATAGCATAAATCGTATGTATGTCGCAAGACACATTGCATGCAACATTACAACTCTACTGCTTTGACACGCAGTGCTTTCAAACTTCATTTGAAGTGTAGAAGAAGACAAGCATAATACTATGCATAGAAGACTACAGCTTACTCACATTGAAACGCTAAAATGAAATGCGACATCGAATTGCATGGAGCACTAGATCTTTACTTTCAAGACACGCAGATACTACTATGTGTATACAGTGAAAACTGAATCACCCATACCGTGCATCGCCAAACGCTCAATCAGTTCTGAAATCGCGAAAATATACGACCCATCAGGCCTCCTTGGTCCAGTTCTAATCGTAGCCAAGAGCCTGCTGAAGAAGATTTCCACCCTGATGGTGGATTGGGAAGAATCACTACCGACGGCTATTCGTACCGAGGGGATAATGTACTGTGCTCAACTGCCACTGCACATCTTTCAGTTATCAATAAGACAAAATACATGGAGATTCATGGATTCTGTGACGCCAGCAAGGAAGCCTATGGACCTTCTATCTGCCTACAATCCGTCGATAAGTAAGGGCCAGCAAGTAATATACCAGCAGAACTCCTCATGCGAAAGCAAAAGTGGCAACCGTAAAAAGCCAATCGATTCCACGACCCGAATTGTGCGGAGCACTACTGCTTACGTTGTTAATGATCACGACTCGCCAGGTCCTACAGCTAGAGTGCAATCGCACGGTTCCCTGGACAGATTCCACCATCACTTTACATTGGCTCAAAAGATCGTCACACACCCTATAAACATTCGTAGCAAGTCGCGTATCGGAAATGCAAACAAGAATGAACATCGACGACTGGCGACACGTATCGACGGGTTTGTCACGATCACAGGTTCGACAGCAGAAAGATCTCATACCGAGAAGGGAGTTTGAACGGTAGCTGAACTCAATCACTCCAATTCTTATCCAAAGACTTTCTCGAAGGCAACATGCCGCTGACACTCGGGGTAAACCCCAGGTACCTGCGGCTATTTTTATGACCTACGAAAAACGGGACCGGTGGGGCACGGTCCCGAAGCAAATGTCTTCAAAGAGAATATTTTCGAATATTATAATATTATCCTAGGAAACATTTTGTAAATAAATATTCTCGACTGCCAAATCGCTACTGGAAATAACACCTGCCACGCGAGGTTCCGGCTCGAGTTTAGATGTCGGGGAACTAGCGGCTATCTCTCGCCGACCGGCCTACTCGCTTCCCAAGGTAAACGTGCACATATGACCTGGCTCGTATTTGGCTGAGACATAAAAAAAAGGGGTCTCGAACGAGCCAAGTGGCCGCAATACGAATCTTCCAGGTGGTTAACCACGTACTCGACCGTCGCAAGGGCCCCAATCGACCGGCCGAATATTTTCAAGTATTTTCGATAAATATTTCTCAATGTTTGACGGACGATCAGCAGACACCCAATTTCGAATACGAGACCCCAAATTCCGCCCACGGACGGCCCGCTTTCGTTAAGACCTTCGATAACTCGTCCCGATATACCACCGGAACGAGGAATCAACCGCGTATACCCTCTGCTGTGCGCACAGCAGGAACGAGGTACACTAAACACACACACTTACACACGAACACAAACATCTGTGTAACGAGGCCCCTGCGAGTGTCCTGACTCATACAGAACCGCGGCCTCCACCGGTGACTCTTGCGAGAGAGCCTAAGCATGAGCTGGACCTCTCGCGGAAGCACGGGAGGGAGCATGGCCGGACCGCGGCTCACCGGAAATAACGAGACTTGCGTGAGTTCAAATCCTCACAGGAACAGGACCGCGATCTCCTCCGAGGAGTCCTGGCGTGAGTCCTCGTCATGTATAACGTATTAATGTACAACTTCCAGAGGAGGCTCCAGCGAGTGTCCAAAAATTGCCAGACTGCGGCCACCGACGAGGCTCTTGCGTGGGTTCTATCAAACAGGACCGCGGCCTCGAAATAAAAATATACGAGTCCCAAAAAAGACATAAGTAGAAAAACTTAAGTAAAACGTAAACATACAGGTGAATAGCTCGAAGCTAGTCATCGCAAGGGTCCCAGCTACCTGCCGAACGCCGTAAAGGGTGCCGCAGGTAGACCAGGGATACCCTAGTTCGATGTTGGAACTCGAAAATCGTCGGCGGACGATCTACAACACACTAAAATACTACACACGTATATCCTCGGCAGTGTTCGCTGCAGAAAAGATATACCTCACACATACAAACAGGAACATAAAACAGAAGCGGCTCTAGCGTGCGTCTCCCTTGCGTATTAACCGGAAAATCGGAAAACCGGAGGCCGCGGCCCGGGCAGGGCAGCGCTGGTGCGCGCTGATGGGGAGCGACGACCCCCCCCCCCCCCGAAACATAAAAAAGCACCACGAGGCAGAGCGGCGTCCGACGCGCGCCGATGGGAATCGACGACCCCACCTTTACTCGAAGTAGGAAGCGTTAACCCCCCTTTTCTCGAAAAATCATGATGGCCACATCTGGTTCTAAATATTCCGGAGGTAAAATAGCCCTCCGTGCGGATCACCGGGTGAGGGCAGGACTGGGTGAGGTTATCGTGGCGATGAATAGGTCAAGGCGGGAGAAAAATCTTCGGCCCGTGACCTCGTCCCCTGGTGTTGGCCCCATTGTCGAGCAGCATAGCCGCCCGGTAACGCGCTCGATGACGGCCACCCTCAGGCTTCATCGCCATGCCGCGGCTGGGTGTACTCCTGCGAACACTTTGGCGCGGCCTCAAGGTTACAGCCTTCGCGCTGTCCAAGTCCGCCTAATTAGATGCGACAAGGAACTCAGGTCGGATTCGGAATCTCCGGCTGAGTCCAAAGTAGAAAACCGCGAAATCGAATAAATATAGGCGAATATTAGCGCCGCGATACCGCCCGGACCGCGACCCAATCCGATCCCATCGCAACCGCGACCGCGACCGCGACCGTACCGACGTCGACGCAGACGTCCGCGTCCGTAATTGCGTCCACGGGAATTAGAATCCTACAGCTGAATATGCAGCATTCAGCTACAGTATCAGGAGAGGTGCGTCAGCTCGTAATCCAGAAGCGTTTAGACGTCCTGCTATTACAGGAACCATACAATAGAACGCTGGGCTCGAGCCACACCGTGAGCGGTTTAGGAATCGGAACGAAGGTGGCGGCCATCGGCTCACAATACCCGTGGGCGGCGGTCGCCGTTTGCAACCCTCGATTCGAAATGGTTTTCGTCTCGCAGCTTAGCACCCCGCACTCTGTTTGCGCGGAGGTGTTGGCGCCCGGCTTCTCGGTATACGTCGTGTCATGCTACTTCCAGTTTAGCGACGATATCGAGGGGCACCTCAGGCACCTCGAAGTGGTGTTTCGTTCCCTGAGGGGGCAGAGGCTCTTAGTTTCGCTAGATGCCAACGCTCGGTCGTCACTCTGGGGGCCGCAGATCACAGACGATAGAGGAGCTCAATTCGAGGAGCTCATTCGAGCGTTCGGCATGGAAGTTGTGAACGATGTTGAACAGCCGCCTACCTACTGGTCGACCAGGGGTTCGTCTTTTATCGATGTTACCCTAGCGTCGCCATCCATGCTCCCCTTTGTTCGGGGCTGGAGGGTCAGGAGTGGCTGGGTAAACAGCGATCATAACGCCATAGATATCGGGCTAAGAGTGCCGAGAGCCGAAGCGGCGGGACGGGGCGAAGCGAGCACTCGGTTCGACACTCGTCGGGCCGATTGGGAGCTCTTCTCCGAACGCCTGGCCGATCAATCTAGATCGAGGCTCGAAACCTTAAGGCTCGAGTCTATGGCAGAAGTCGAAAGGATGGCAGAAACGCTCACAGAAGTCATCTCCGATGCCTGTGCCGCGTCAATACCACGGAAAAGAATTTTTAGAAAGTCCAACCCGTGGTGGACCCGCGAACTTATGAAATTAAAGAAGTCCGTGTACCGTCTACGTCGCGCCCACCAGGAGGAAAGAGAAGAAACCGCTCGCCATGAAAAACTACGAAAGTATCGCACTTCTTTGCGAGAATATAGTAGGAAGGTGAAGCGGACGAAACTCGAAAGCTGGCAGCGATTCGTAACGTCGAACGGGAACTCGGGGCCCTGGAGTATCGTATATAAACTCGAGGCGAACAAACTTCGAGTCGAGAGAGTACTCAGTACCCTCCGGCGTGGTAGTGAAACAACGCATGATAGCCGCGAAACCGCCAGCTTGCTCCTGAGGGTCCACATTCCAGACGACCGGGAAGTAGAAGACACGCCGGCGCAGCGTGAAATCAGGGAGAGTGCACGCATCGCACCCGACACTCCCGACGCCGCTCCCTTCACGGAAGCGGAAGTCGCGAGTGCAGTCAGGACATTCAATAATAAAAAAGCACCAGGACCCGACCACATCGAGGTCGGCGTGCTGAAGGCCACTGTTAGAGTCATCCCCGGTGAAATTACACGGCTTCTCAACGGATGCCAATACAAGAGGCACAACCAAATCAAGGGAAATTGACAAGATTGAATGCATTCCTTTACGAAGATGGAATCCTGAGAGAGGGTGGTCGATTGCACATTCACCACTACCATTCTCCCAGAAACTCCCCATAATTCTGCCGAAAACTCATGTAACTATACGTATCATTATAAACGAACATCTCACATATTTACACGCTGGAAACCAAACAGCATTATACAGCATAAGCTGAAAACATTGACCCATTGACAGCCAAAGCCAAGTCTGGAAAGCAATACGGGGTTGTGATCTTTACTGCCGCACCAACCCACCAGCAGTCAATTACTGTATGAGCAATCTACCGAAAGAACGCATCACCCAATCTCGACTCTTCATCAATGTAGGCATCAATTATTGCGGACCCTTTTTCATTAAAGAGCGGCAATACCATAATTATAGAAGAAAAAAGAATTATGTGGTTGTTTTCGTCTGCCTGGCAGTAAAAGCTGTTCATCTCGAAATTGTCCACGACCTCACTAGTGAAGCTTTCATCGCTGCTCTACAAATATTCATCGCAAGACGGGGATTACGCATAAATCTATACTCTGACAATATCTCAAACAAACTTAGTCGGAGCAAATAATGAGTTTCAAGAGATTAAGGAGTTACTACGTTCAGAAGAACACCACAAAGAAGTCACGTTATTTTTATCAAATCAATCAATCAACTGGCACTTCATCGCACCAAAGGCACCATATTTTGTAAGCCTCTGGGAGGCCGCAGTAAAACCCTCCCATATATCCCATTATATATAATATCCCATTATAACCCAAATCGGAGCTATCCTTAATTCCCGCCCACTCACTCCAATTTCCTCAGATCCAAATGACCTGTTAGTCCTCATCCCGGGACATTTCCTAATTGGCGGTGCTCTCACGATTCTACGGAAACACAACTATATGAAGACACGCAATCCAATTGTTCATCTAGTTGGCAACATGTCCAAAAGGTGCGATAATGCCTTTGGACTCGTTGGCATCGCGAATATTTAAACGAGCCCACTAGCCGCATCAAATGGACGATGTGTAATCATCGGATTACGTAGGGAACGATCTTCCTCCTTAGACAGAAGAAAACACGCTGTCCATGCAATGGCCACTAGGACGAGTGATCTAAACCTATCCCGGTTTTAATAGCATCAAGCACGCAGTCACCGTTAGGACGGTTTCGAACACGTTTGACCTAAGTGTCAAAAAACTTGTTCCATTGCCGATTCAAACAAAGGGAGGAGATTTCGCGGAATCCATCAAGGATGAAACTCATCCGAAGACCAAAGCAACAGTAAGTACGTAAGCACACGATCACACATACACACACTATTACCTCTTATTACATCACATATTCATTTAGTTGCTCACTAGCCTTTCAACGGGAGGAGGATGTCTTGCGGAAGACATGCTTCTCATGCTATAATAATTAAACCGTTCATCCTTATTCAGCCACTTGTCATACTTCACTCAACGAAACATCTGATTGCCAGACACTTCATTTCACAAATCCTGCAATAACACTAGCCGACACGTTGCAGTAATAAACTCGTAATGCAACAGGATGTCGCACCATCATAAATATCAAAATTAAGTATTCGTAGTGATCTTTCAAATTGAATATACCATATATCTTGCTGGCCGCACCCTTAATCACTCCTCCACACGAATTTACAATAAAACATTCTGACTTTATCGATTAAGAGCTTAGTAGAAGTTCGCATTCAGGCACATCAAAAAACATGAAAAGCACTCAACCTCTGTCAATTTATTTTAAGTTAAATATAATAGTTGATCGTTGAGATACCGAGTCAACTCCAATTGTATCTACCTACTTCCCTATTACTGTAACACAAATTAGGGCGTACTTTGCAACGGTGACGAATACGTTCGTGACGAAGATTTAAACCCATCGTTAGCTCAACCGAAAATAAGCCTCATCGTTACGTGTACTCAAACACAATGCGACAGCACAACTAGTTTCATCGCTTGAACATAAGTAAGCTGTAATATTTAATGCATAGCCATATGCATATCTACTTCTACACTTCAAAAGAATGTGAATTCTGCAGTTCCTTATAACGATGTGGGGCTTCATATGGTCTACCTGTTAAAGCAATATGGATCGAATGCTCCATGCATTGCGATGGCGCTTCTCATTTCTGTGCATCGCATAATGCTCACTTGCTTCAACAGTTCTAAAGAATGCGATATCTACAATTTTATGCAGCGTTCTTGAGTTTGACATTGACTACAATCAAAGGAGAAGAGTTCTAATGCTCCACGCATCGCCATTGCGTATCTCAGTTTAACACTACAAAGTAAATAAGCTCTAGTGTTCTATGCATTGCATTAAGCTTACCTCCTTCTACACTTCAAGAGAATGTGAATTATACGATTACATGCAACGGGTTGGCGCTTCAAACTGCCTGCCTGCCGATGCAATAGATTTCTAATACTCCATGCAATGAGATGTAACATCTTATTTCAACGATTCGAAATAAGATGCAATAGTCTATGCACAGCATTATGCCTATCTGCTTCTACGTTTCAAAGGCATGTGTATTCTACTGTTCTATGCAACAAGAATTCGCTTCATAATACCTGCGCGTCAAAGCAATGAAGTTCTAATGTTGCATGCAATTTAGAAAACGCACCACATTCCAAAGTTTCAAATTGATTAAGCTGTAATCTTGTATACATAGCATTATGCTTAGCTGCTTCTACTCTTCAAAAGAATGTGAGATCTATAGTTCCATGCGACAGGATGGAACCTCAACCTGTCCGCCTGTGGATAAATTAAGTACACTTTACAGGGATGTAAATTCTACAGTTCAATGCATCGGAATGGCGCTTCATAGTGTTTGCGTGTCAAGGCAATGGAGTTTACATTATTATATGTGAATTATCCATGCAATGCGATAGCGGATCTCAATTCAGCGTTTCAAAGTAAGGAATCTGTAATATTCTATTAGTAACATTATGATTATCTGCATCTACTCTTCAAAATAATGCGAAACATACAGTTTCATGCAAGAGAATAGCGCTTCATAATATCTGCGTGTCAAAGTCGTAGAGTTCTGATGCTCCATGCAATGCGTCTGTGCATCGGATTTCAAAATTTCGAAGTCAGTAAGCTGTAATCTTTTGTGAATATAGTTATGCTTATCTGCTTAAACACATCCAAAAAAAAGTGATTTCTACAGTTCCATAAAATGAGATGGCGTTTCATAGTGTCTGCGTGACAAAGCAATGGAGTTCTAGTGCTCCATGCAAAGCGATGGCGCATTTCATTTCAACATTTCAAAGTAAGTAAGCTGTAATCCTCTATGCATGGCCTTATGCTTGACTGTTTCTACACTTCAAAACAACGCGAATTCTATTGTGCCTGTCTGCGTGTGAAATAATTAAACTTCTACTGCTCTATGCTATGCGACGGCGCATTTTATGCTATATTTTTCTAATATTATGATATTATCTATTTACCTTGAAACGTGAACATGAGGTGCGACATTGCATTGAATGGAGCAGTAGAACTCCATTGCTTTAAGAGATAGCCACTATGAACCCCCTTCCTGTAGCACATAACTGCAGAATTCACATTCTTATGAAGTGTAAAAGCAGATAAGCGTAGCGGTATTCATAGAAGATTACAGCTCACGTACTCTGAAACGTTGGAATAAGATGCGTCATCGTATTTCATGGGGCAGTAGAACGCCATTGCTTTAGACACAGGCAATGCGAAGCGCCATCCCGTTACATGGAACTGTATGATTGACATTCTTTTGATGTTCGGAAGCAAATAAGTATAATGCTATGCATAGAAGGTTACAGATTACTTACCTCGAAACGTTATAATTAGATGCGCCATGACATTGCATTGACAATTAAAATTCCGCTGTATTAACACGCAGACATTGTGATGGCCCTTGTTGTTGTATTCTTTTGAAGTACAGAATCAGTCAAGCATAATGATATGCATACAGGTTTACGAGATGCGACATCGCATTGCATGGAGCAGTAAAGGTCTAAAGCTTTGACACGCAGACACTGTACTGTACTTTACCTATACGCGTTGCATTTAATATCTTATCTACTAACTGTATTGCTTCTGCAATACAGTATTGCAAGGAAGAGTGGGATTTACATTCTTCTGAAGTGTTGACGAGATATACATAACCGTGTGTGATAGCATACTTTATCGGTTGTTGGTAACTCCAGTCGTCGATAATTTATGGATTATTAACTACAAGCAACAACAGCCAGTATCACAAAATTATAGTAGGAAGCTGGAAATAATGGGTGATGCAATGTACACTTATATTTTTTCAAAGACAGTAAATCTGTTACTAATCAGTCTTTAATCGATGAGGCAATACTAAAAAACTAAAGGAATGTCTGATTTTACCCATTATGCATGTAATCCAGGTGTAAATAATTAACTAAAGGTTAATATGTAAATTTCGTAAATTTTAAAGGCGACGAAGTTGGTACACGGTTTTTGGATCTTAAAAATAGTAAAGGGGTGCGGCAGCTAGAGGAGAACCTAGTCAACCACTAGGTACAACATTAGCAATGGATACCCAAAATTTTTTCGCAATGCTTTCTCATAAAAAAAAATATATTTTTTACATTTCAATTAATTAGAAATGCAAAATAATTTTACTAATAACATAATATTATATATCTTTCGGAGAATTAAAACTTGCATGGACAAAGCTGTAATGGAAAAGTTGAAAATTAGCGGTGATCTACGAAAAGTAATGAAATTAGAGAAATTAATGATCAATTTAAAGTCGAAACTTTCTTTGAAAAATTAAATACCGTCTTCTTAAAAAAAACCGACATATTAACTAATTAAGGAAAAATTATTCCTACTTCTAAAAATTTTGTTATTTTTTGTAAAATTTTAATATGATAATATAAAATATTTAAAATATTAGAAAAAACTAAAGTGAAATATATTTTTATATATTTTTGTAATACATTTTGTATCGCTAAATGATAAGAATTAAATAAATTACAACAATTTGAAAACATTTATTCATGTAGATTGAACTTTACTCATACATTTATAATAAAATGAACATAGTTATTCATATCTAATATTTTCTTTGGAAACAATGTGCAAAGATATAAAGTACATTGTTATTATAGTTCTAGCTGCTTCATAAGTTCCGAAAATGATAAAATGGACCAACGCTAGCAAAAAGTCTAATGTTCCATAATTATTTTATAGTTGAAAGATTATCAAGTTTTATGCCTGGATCGATCCTCATATATAAGTATAACTGCCAAAATGAAATGAGATCGCGAAGTGATATTTACACACCTGCGTGCTGCAATTTTGACGTATTTAAATTTCTGATAAAAGCATATAAATATTTATAATCTAATTATCAATTACAAATGGAATTCTACAATTTATCCATGTAATAGCCAATAGATATACAGATCTTGATGGATTTCGTATGTACGTGCGCGTGTGTGTGTATGCGCGCGTGCGTGTGTATGGTAGCAGTTGCAGAAAAACTACATAATAGATTTCATAGTTTCGATTCTAGTAAATCGAGGAAAATGACATAAGATTTTCTGTAAAATATCAAGGGGATGTTAAGTTGCTATTGCACTGCATGCAGCGTTTTTCACTGGAAGAAATTTTTTTCCAATGTGTCGACTCCAAATTTATTTGAATTGTTCTCGTTTAGAAAATTAAAACTGAATGACACATCCCTTAACATGGCATGCCAGTAACCACGATACCCAACAGATCCAAGGTTCCTTTATCTGCGATTAAGGCCTGCTTTCTCTGTTTCCAATCTTCTTTACGTTGCGTTACATTCTTAAGACTCTTTGTAAGTTACAAAGAACAGAAACGGTACATGGATTATAAAAGTGTAATAGTTTCATTTATATAATCTTGAACATTTTAAATCCGTTTACGTTACTTTGCTTGCTGTATATGTTTATCGCCTGGCGCTGAACCAACTACTACCGCCATCATCCCATTCTAAAATTTAGAAAATCCGCCAGATCTAGTGAAACCTTGCTTAAATTGTAAATGTGTTTTTACTGTATCCTGCAGAAATGAAATTACATTGACAGAAGTACCAGCTAGTTCTCCACGCCTATTTGAATCAACATTAAATCACCTTGTTAAACAATAGTATATTAAATGCGACATGGACTTTTAAATTTGAATTTATAAACATCTAACAAATAAATATGTTTTTCTTACTATTCACTTTCTATTCTGCCACGGAATTCTTTCTATCCGTTGTCATTTGCGTGCCAACCGCTGGCTGTTGGAGATATTGTAGTGCACGAGGCAGACTTGTTTCTTATCATCGTCAAGGAGATGGATTTTCACCCCCACCCTTTTTGAATTTTGTTAATTATTGTTGGGAATTTTTGCCGTTTCTGTATCTCTGTGACCGCATTGTGGATTCAACTTATGTACGATCTTTTTGGTCTTCATCTTTTTTTACATGTAACATTATGTATGTAATGCACGTTTGTTATGTAATGCTCAGATTTATAATCCTCAGATTCTCTTATTCTTTGGTAAAACAACTTATTCGATTAATATATATTTATTAGGCATAGATATAAATAATAGGAAAGTGTTATTAAAACGGTATTAAATATGTTGTAATTATATATTTAAGGTCTGAAGGTGTAGATGCAATTAGTGTCCGATGTTTTACATGATCCAATTGACGTATCGAGCGAGACTATGAAATATGAGAATATTTTACTATCCGTCGACCCCTTCCCATGTTAAATGAATGATTAGTTCTGCAAGACAAGAAGCCTGAATTAGAGAGATCTTTGCGAACATAAGCAATTTGTAAGTAATACATTTTTTCTCTTTGAATATATAAATTCCTGTTTTATATCCACTTCGGTCCAATTCTGTTATAGCTTTTGAGCAGAAGTAATATTGATTATACCTGGTATTTGCAATAGTTCTTTATTTAACAGATTTTATGAACGTAGAAGCATCATTTGTGAGATATATCGATCTACTTTGCAGTTCTATCAGTTTCTTTTTCTGCTCAATACTTTCTAGTCTCAGGTCCATATACTTATCGTTTATCACCATCATATATGTTGCGTAAGATTATAATAAATTTCTTGTCCATAAATTTTGCGGATATTTCAATTAAATTTCCTTTGCTTGAAAAAACGGAAATTAAAAACGAGTGACACGTACCATTTTTTGGAAACGTTGTATCGTAATTTGCATCTGACTGTTTTGAAAGGCACGCACTTTACTTAAAGTTTGGAATGATTCGGTTAGCGGAGTAAAAAAATATTCTACTTTCGAAATTGTCGGCTCTTGTAATTCTAAGTCAAATATATTCATCTGCCGACATCGTGAACACTGTTTTTTGGCTAAATTCCAGAAAAACAAATATATTATAAGTAATATAATAAACATCGTAATATTAAATTTAATTTTGTTCATCGTTTCCTTGTTGGACACATCCATAACAATATACAGGGTGGGGTAGTAATAATTAGCACCTCAGGTATCCTCGAAACTATAAATTTCATAGAAATTTTTGCTGATATAAAATTGCACAGTACAAAGGTACCATCCGTTGATGAAAATAGTTTTTTTGTAAGTGGAGGTATGTTGGACATTTGAAGGTCACCTTCATTTTTTAAAATGAATTGGTATGTTTATTCTTCCGTAATACGATCGAGCATTTTAAAACGAGTTCAACGACCTGTTAAAACTTAAACCATTTTAAAACTTAAACGATTACACCTCGCATACATTTAAAAGTATTGCAAACGTGAAAAGTAAGTGGTTTATGAAAAACTCTTCTAAAAGAACGGACGAAGGCAATAGAAATCTTTGCTGGAGTAAACAAGTTCTAAAATTCTAAGTAACGCGATGGCCCTTATCTGCCTACGATTCATAGCAAGTAAGTTCTGAAATTCTATGAAATCCGATGGAGCTCATCACTATCAACGTTTCGAAGGAAGTTCTCAAACTCTCAGTTCTGCGTTTAAGGCTATGTATGTTCTATATATCTATGTAAAGTAATGGTCCCTATCAGTTGTGACGGAAACCTATCTACAGTAAGTCAGGGAAGCTCGAAGGGGTTAATTATTCAAATACTTTAAGGTGTAAAACGTACTTTAATCTAAAGCGATCTGTCGTTACAATGTATCCACTTACGTACAACATTTCGCGGGCTCGCGAACGCAAAAATAATCACCGAAACGGGAGGGTATTTCGAAACTGCGAGACTATAGTTTCTTGGGCGCCAGCTGCTCAGAAAGCACCAAAGAAATAGACTACACGACCCCGGGAAACTTGGGGCGGAACAATGCTCGAAACCTCGAAATGCTGCTCCTCTCGACTACGCCTAGCCGAGTACATACACTCGGGTCGCGGGATACTGAAGTCACGGCTTTTTTATTTATGGCCTCGAGGTGGGTTTAACTAACAAGGGCTATAGAAAACTACGCAACACGCCGCGAATGACCGGGGATCACCACCCGCTTCACGATATAAGATATAATATACAATATGCGATACATGAAATGCGGCATGAAAATAGGACGCTTTAGTGAATAAGCTCTCACGTTCTCTTCTTCAGATTCCTTGAATTCGCTGGTGATCCTCGGATCTCCTGAATCCTCTTCGGGGCTCCTTGGTGGGACGAGCTGTACGCTTCGGTATTGTTCGGGGCCATCGATCAGTGGATTTCGGCGATCACCTCTTCTCGCCCCCTCGGGTGTCTCACCTGCAGGACCGCTAGATTTTCAACTTCTCTTTAGGCAGTTAAGGGGGGGGGGGGGGGTTGAGGTTATTCTCGCATCCCAAAGCATTATAAAGCATAGAAGCAGATAAGTATAATGCCATGCATAATTGCTTACAGCTTATTTAATTTGCATCGTTGAAATGAGATGTGCAATCGCATGGTGTAATGCTTTAGGTATCTATTGCTTTGAGACGCTGACAATATGAAACCCCATTCCGCTGGAAGAAACAGCAGAATTCACAATCGGTTGCTGTGTAGGAGCAAACAAGTATAATAACATGAATAGAAGATAACATGTTACATACTTTACCATCTTCGGAATACGGAATACCACCAAGGAAATACGTTTGTTTGACACGTAGAAACTGTGAAGCGCGATCCCGCTTTATGGATCCCTTCTATTGACATTCATTAAAAGTGTAGAAGCATATAAGCATATTGCTATGCATAGAAGGTTACAGGTTACTTACCTTGAAACGTTGAAAAGAGATGCGATATCGCATTGCATGCAGGCTACGAACTCTAGTGCATTGACAAGTAGACCCATTAAAGCGCAATTCTGTTGCATGGACTGCGGACTTCACATTCTAATGAAGTATAATATATCTGATATTATCTTATCTAAGCATAGTGCATGCATATAGGATTCCATCTTACTTACATTGAAACGCTGAAATGAGATGTGCTATTGCATTGCATGGAGCATTAGAAATATACTGCTTTGACGCGCAGACACTATAAAGCGCCATCTAGTTGCATAGAACTGTAGAATTCACATTCTTTCAAATCGTAGAAGCAGGCAGACATAACTCTATGCATAGAAGAATATAACTTACTTACTTTGGAACGTTGGAGTTATACAGCATTAGAACTATATTACTTCGATACGTAGACTTTTAGAAACGCTATCTCGTATCAAGGAAGTGTGGGATCTATATTATTTTGAAGTGTAGGTGCAGATAAACATACCGCGTTGCATTGAATATTACAACCTATCATGAAACATTGAAATGAGATGCGACATCGCGTTGAATGAAGTAACAGAACTCTATTGCTTCGACAAGTAGATATCTAAAAGCGCTATCCCTCTGCAAGGGAGTGTAGTGTTCACATTCTTTTGAAGGGTAGAAGCAGATAAGCATAATGCGATGCATAGAGCTTTACAACCTACTTACTTACTTTGAACCGTTGATACGAAATGCGATATCACGTTTTATGAAGCATTAGTACTGTATTGCATCGATTTGTAAACATTTAGATACGCTATCTCGTAGGAAGGAAGTGTAGGATTTATATTCTTTTAGAGTGTAGTGTGACGTCAGGCGTAGCGCCTGCCACCCATCAGCCTCTTTGCCGCCTCCAGCATCAATCCCTGCACGCAGGCAACCTGCCGTACACGCCTGCAGATCCAGCAACCAGCAGCGTTCGCGTGCGTGCTAGTGCACGCGCTCACTCGCACTTTTACGCATCGCCTTCTCGTTTCCATCTACGAGTATCCGCGCCTCCCTCGCATCGATGACTTCGTCTAGAAGGAAGAAGTCGTAGCCCGTCACCAGAATGGGGACTGTTCCCCATTTTAAGGAACCTCGAGACCAAGGCAGTCGAGGAACCACCTGCTAACAGCTGGCCAGGCCCGGCGCCGACGCAAAGTCTGTTCCACCGGGTAGTTTGACCGAGCTTGCGGCGGGCTAGACGCACGTACATTCGAGAATGGACTGGTTGCGGCCCGATACCGTACGTGTACCGTCGCGCAGCCGGCCGGGCGACCGAGGGTCTGCCACGTGCGCAAGATTGCGACGCCACAGGCGCCCACTCGGGCCGTAGACCGACGCGCAACGGGTCACGACGTTCTACTAGGGGAGAAGTGCACGACTACATCACCGGAACGTTCGCCGACGACGGCGTGCCGCTCGCTGTGGAACCGTGATGGTACCACCGGGGCATCGCGCGCCATCGGGAGCCAGTATCGTCGTCGATGAATCTCTCCATTTGATCATTTGGGTTTCTCAGGTTTACCCCTGAACGGTTTCACGTACTCTTGAACTCTCTCTTCAAAGTTCTTTTCAACTTTCCTTCACGGTACTTGTTCGCTATCGGTCTCGTGGTCGTATTTAGTCTTAGATGGAGTTTACCACCCACTTAGGGCTGCACTCTCAAGCAACCCGACTCTAAGGAGAGATCCTCCCGAAACGCGTACCGGTCGGTACGGGCCTGGCACCCTCTGTGGATAAATGGCCCCATCCAAGATGGACTTGGACGCGGTTCGTTGTCTCAGGATAAACGGATCCTCCCGAACACTAGATTTCCCAGCGGCGGAACCGCCGGATTCAGTGTTGGGCTCATTCCTGTTCGCTCGCAGCTACTAAGGAAATCCTGGTTAGTTTCTTTTCCTCCGCTTAGTAATATGCTTAAATTCAGCGGGTAATCTCTCCTAATTTGAAGTCGTCTCTACGTGACGCACGAAATTCATTCGTGCCATCGAACTCGGTTACGGAGAGAAGGTAAAGAGATTCGTATGTATAATATATACAAGATGAGGAGAGAGCATCGGCGAACGGGGACGGCAGACGACGAAAAGAACTTTCGTCCATCTCCGACACAGCGATCCTTTGATTTACCGCTCGAGAAACCGGCTGAGAACTACACGCACTCTTCGTTGTTGTTCTCGTCGAGGCGTTTTGTGCACCTCGCCAATGTCTTTCGTGTGTCGGTATTTCTTTTATATAAGATTCGTAAAAAATATAAAAAAAATGTGAGACTCTCGCTAGACGACCAAGCTACTGGCGTTTCTTTAACATCCGTCCTCTTTATCATCGTAGCTGCGAACGATCAACACCGTTTATACTCTCCAGCGGTTCCAACATCTGCGCGTAACACGCAGACATCGAAACGGAGCGGCTCCTTTTCCCCCGATTTTATTACCCTGATCCTTCAAAACGAAGGACACGCCGAGTTGGAGCGCCCTCACGAATAACGTTACGACATTACAGCGCAACGACGGCCTATGTTCGAGTGACATTCCGCGCGAGAGATCTTTTTTTTCCCTCGCGGAACATGTTATACACACGCGGAGAAAACAGAGAGAACGGGTTATTTTCATCGAACACCCTGGGGCTGTACGAGGAGAACTTCGAACGATCGGATGCGCATCATCGTCCCTCGCGTTACGACGATGTCGCTCTCTCTCTTGTATATCTCTTCTCCCTCGACCGAGTATTCTTCCTCGGTCTTGCGGCATGAAAAAAATTCATTTTAAGCGATGTCGGGCGCGCGCATGTTCGTATCGTGCGCTAAAGGCAGGCGAAGGCGATGCGTGTGGCGGGTGCGCGAATTCGGAACGCGGAACAAAATCGGCGATCGAAACACGAAGCGGTTCTCCGTGGGCGATCGTCTGTTTAATGGACGACTCACGACGCCACGAAGAACTCACGCGAGTTCGTGATCGACACACCGTCGAGTTCCATGAACACGATTACGCACGTCGCACGCGCACACACGTTGCCAATCGCAGATTGCCTCAGCACGGCCACAGACGACTCGGACGAACGTCCAACGATCGCTTGTACGTCGCGTATCGCTTCTCTTCTTCCCTTTTTCGGTGCCGCCCGAACTCAGAAACGTTCGTAATTTAATTCGAGAATGAACGACGGCGGGCAGATTCGAGCACCGTGGGGAAAGAAGATTCGACGAAACGCAACGCAAGCAGTATTTTGGTTACGTGAACGACCCTCAGCTAGGCGTGGTTCAGGAATTGTATCCGTGGACCGCAATGTGTGTTCAAAATGTCGATGTTCATGTGTCCTGCAGTTCACACGTTGACGCGCAATTAGCTGCGTTCTTCATCGACCCACGAGCCAAGTGATCCACCGTTCAGGGTAATCGTACATGTATATTTTATTGATCTTTAAGTCTCTTGGTACTAAAGTTCGAACAAGTCGATACCCAATCGTCTCCAGTGAAAGAGACGCGGGCTTCGCCGAACCGTGGCGACTTTCACCGCTCGACGGAGGTCGAGGCAACACGATATATCGGTCCTACGGATGAAACGCATACGCCGATGGTTGGCGCGTAATGTCTCCCTCAAAGTTACGAAAAATGCACACGCGCGTCCAGGTATGAAGAAAAAAAAATCTTTCAAAAATTCGTTAGGACTCCTCCGCGTACCAGCAGCCTCGAGGCGGTCTTTTTCCTCCCGACAAAGCGAAGCGAGCATAAATTGTTCGAGCTCGCAACGGCGGGATTACAGACTCTCGACAACGAGGACAACGGGCAACGCGGAATCGTCCCCCCTGGAATAAACGTGCGCGTCAAACTAAGAAGAAAAAAATCAAACACCCAGCGGCGTATTGCTTTCGAGATCGGCAAGACGCTCTCATTCGAGTGAACATAATAATGTTATCATCGATGGGACACTCGTCGCCTTCGTGCACAGTCTCGAGGCGGTCTATAAAAGCTTTCCTCGGCAACGCGAAGCGAGTATAAAATTATTCGATCTCGCAACGGCAGGTTTTTCTCAGAGTCTCGACAATGAGGCTTAGCGCGAGCGACGATTCGTCCCCTCCGAACAAACGACGACGACGACGGTCTCTTCAAAATTCCAATACCATCTAGTCGTGTGGATTCCAACCAGGCTGAGATAAACGAAAAAAATTCATACATTCGTTAGGACACTCTACCGTTCACCCCACACAGCCTCGAGCGGTCTATATTTTTCCCGACAACGCAAAGCAAGCAAGTAAAGTTCGATCTCGCAGCGGCGGGTTTCAAGACTCTCGACAACGAGGTTATGGGTGAACGGCACGGAACGGATCCCCTCTGAGCTCAACGGAACAATTCTGCGAGTGGAAAAACGGCAAAGTGCCAGCGGCGTATTACTTTTTGAAAAAATGGCATAAAAAAGCGGACCCGACGAGTTCTCGATTACGAGAACTCGAGGGGTCCGCTAATGTACCGTAAACAACGACCGGGTAAATGGAAAAAAAATTCGTTGGGACGTTCGCTGGTTGTACAAGCCTCGAGAAGCGGTCTATATATTCACCCGACGACACGAAGCGAGCATAAATGATTCGAAAGCTCGCAACGATCGCTGGGTGTCTTAGACTCTCGACAACCGAGGCTATTGCCGACGAATCGTCTCCTCCGAAAGGAACAGTACGATCGACCATCTTCAACAGGTTACGCGCGACGACACCACGCACGCTCCTAGCACGAATTCAAACCCCGTACAACGTGAAACTTAAACTCAAATCCTGTATAACTTGAACCTTAAAATCGAACCCCGTATAATTTGAACCTTAAAATCAAACTCCGTATAACATGAACCTTAAACTCGATACCCGTATAACTTGAACCCAGAATAACTTGAACCTAATATAACTTGAACCTCATCTAATAAAACCAAACCTAAAACTAGCCTCTTTTTAACGTGGGGAAATCCTCATGGATCTCCCGGAGCTGGAGAACTGCGGGGGTATGTCAGACTCTTACCGGCTAAAACCCCACGGTGACCGTCCTCGGCGCTGCTGGGAGGGGACCGGGAAATCTGGACGAAGACGTCCGGTCCCCTCCCGCGCCGGGATCCTCCATGGTGACTGGGAGGACCCCCTTCCCGGAGAGGAGTGTGGTCGAAGAGACATACTCCCCCGTCCGAGGAATGAGCGATGGCTGGATCACGCAGCCACCACTCCCGTCCCGGGGGACGCGTGCAATGGTTGGTACAATCCCCCAATCGCACCGACCGCGCCTCCCGGACGACACCCGTGCAAAGATGTGGGGCACGACCTAAGTGGTCCACCCCGCACGGGCGCCGTCGATTCCTCGGGCCAGGCGTGGCCCGGACGCACTAGGTGCCCCTGGTGCGTCAGACTCGATATCATGGCCCGACAAATGCCGAATCGTGGCCCCTGAGGCGTAATGGCTACCATCACGGCCCGTAGGCGCGGCGATGGTGGCGAAGTCCCGCCCCCCGAAGGGTTCTTGGGAGCGACCTCCACCCGAAGGTGGAAGACTCTAACCCCCCCCCCCCCCTTCCGTGAGGCGGAACGGGGCAAACGTCTACGACGCCGACCCCGCAGGCGATGTCGAGCTGGCAGGGATTGCTCCCTAACCCGCTCGGCGGCTTCCTTCGCGACGATGACCTCCTCGCAAAAGGAGATCATGGCCTGCCAGACGCTCCCGCGACCAAGCATCCCCGATAGAATGCTCGCCAACGAGAGGTCCGGACCCACCTCCGCCGCTAACACCCAACGCGGCACCCCCAGGCTGGACACTCCTGAAGAGTGTGCCGCGCCGAGTCCTCCGCGGCGCCACGATGGTGGCGGAACGTCAGCCGCTCGTTGCTACGACCTACCCATCTATCTAAGATGGGCAGGATCGCCTCGACGGTCCAATGGGTTCCGTGACGAGACAGATCGTCTCGCCACTTTGACATGGTGGACCGCCGGGCCTGGAGCCTAAGCTCGTCCCGACTTAATGTCTCCCCTGGCGGGGTGGAGTCCTGACGCTCAGGATGAAGACGCCCATAAAGGTAGGCGTCTTCGAGCGCCAGGAACTCTAAAGGTGGCAAACCCGCCAGGGTGGTGGCCGCCTCATAGGACACTGTACGGTAGCCACTTATGACGCGAATGGCTGCCGACAATGCGTCGGCTTAAATGGGGGTACCGTACAGTGCCACACTCCTCATTACACCACAGTAGAGGCAGCGCACCCGCTCGTCTGGACCGCCAAGGTTGGGCATCATGCTACTCAAATGAGTCGTGAGTTGGCCCAATCTGACGGTCAGACGAGCGAAGTGCGGGACGAAACTGCAGGAGCCGACCAGGTAGACACCAAGATATTTAATATCCTGGACCACCCGGACGTCGGACGACCCGATCCTCACCAGACATGGAGCTGAAGTGCCCCTCCTACGAGGATGGAAACAGACTATTTCCGTCTTCTGAGGGGACAACTCCAACCCCATGCCCCGAATCCGCGAGGCGATGGACGCAACAGCGACCTCCGCTCGACAGATGGTCCTCCCCAAGTCCCTGCCGGTGGCTAACACCATAGTATCGTCGGAGTAACACGTTAAGTGTACGCCTGCCAACAGGGAGACCCGCAGAGCCGTGTCCGTACCTCAGGTTCCACAATAAAGGGCCCAAGACGGACCCCTGGGGTACTCCACGGCTGATGTCACGCCTGACAAACCCATTGCGACCACCGTAAATGATGGCCCTGTCCCGGAGGTAATCACCGACCACCATCCGCAGGTGAAGGGGCACCTCGTGACTATCCAGGGCCCCGCGGATGGTCACCCACGAAAGGGAGTTAAAGGCATTCTGAATATCTAAGGATACTGTCAAAGCAACTCCCCCCCGGGACGTAGCCGAGTCCGAGAGGGACTTGACGCGCGAAATCGCGTCGATGGTCGACCGTCCCTCCCGGACGCCGAACTGGCACTCGGCCAAGTTGGGTCCTACACGAGACAGGTGCTGGACAAGGCGACGCTGTACGATGCGCTCAAAGAGCTTACCGACCTCGTCCAGCAACACGATGGGCTTGTAGGCGGAGGGCGACTGCGCGACCCTGTTGTCCTTCTTGAGGAGAACCATCCGTTCACACTTCCACCGAAGTGGAATCGTCCCCGTCTGGAGGCAGGCGTTAAACAGCCTGTACAGACGGGGATCGAGGACGCTGAGTGCCATGACCCAGGCACCGCCAGGTATGCCATCAGGGCCGGGGGCGATGTTACGCTCGCTCATGCGTCTGACGGCATAGGCCAGCTCCTCCCCGGACACCTCCAGCTCCTGTGACCATAAGGCACGGTCGATGGTGTAAACGAGGGCCAACACCTCTCCAGAAGGGAACAGGGTGCCGACCACCAGCTCCAGGAGCGGAGGGTCCATCGTCTCCGCGAGTAGAGACGCCCATGGACGTAACTTGTCCATGACAATTTTATACGGGCGCCCCCACGGATCTTCACGGAGCTTCGAGAGAAGTCCGTCCCAGGCCTGAGCCTTGGTACTCCTGATGACCAGCTGCAGCTGTTTCGTAAGCGTACGATATGATTATACAGCTGTGCCGTTCTCGTCGCGTCGGTTGTGCGTCGACGCCTCGCCCGGGTGTACTGGCGGCGAGCGACCCCGCAATCAGTGTGAAGGCGCTGTATAGTGTCATTCCACCAGTACACCGGGCGGCGGGGCGGATTGGAGCGGACACGTTGCATCCCCACGTCGCAAACAGATGACATGATGTCCGCGAACCAATCCGCCTCCGCGTTCACATCCACTGGCTCAGCCGGAACGCCCGGCCAGGCCACTGCGAGAACGGCCGCCATCAGGGCGTCCTCATCCAAGCCCCTAGGGGCCCACCTCTTCTGGTGGTGTGCTGATGGGCGGGTCGGGGGAGGCGTGGAGACCTATATGCGTATGTACGCATGATCAGAGAGAGTCTGCACGTCGTCGACCGCCCACACCGATACACGGCGCGCGGCCAGGGCGTTGACGAAAGATAGATCGACGATGCTTTCGTCCTGGTACCGTACGCACGTGCTGGCTGAGTCCTGATTTAATAACCAGAGACCCAGGCCAGCCGCCCAGTCCAATACCGAGTGACCCCTCTGGTCCGTCCTCGGGGATTGCCACGCGGATGCGTGAGCATTAAAGTCCCCGAGGGCGAACACTGGCCGATCTGCGTGCGAAGAAACAATATTCTGCAGCTCGTCCAGTAAGATGTCGAAACGACTGAGGGGCCATCTCGGTGGCGCGTACACGCCCACTATCAGACAATCGGCCCAGTCGACCGCCACGAACCCGTGGCCGCGCGCAACGAGCGCTATCGGCTGGATCCGTGACGGGACCGACTGGGCGACCACCACGGAGTCCTCCAGGTCCCCAGCCCAGGACGGGCGCTGGAGAACTCGGCACGGCTCCGCAGCGACGACCAACTCAACCATGCCACCGCAGAGAGCCTGAACCATTAGGCCCTGTGCTGCAATGGCAAGGTTGAGATTGGTCTGGATGATGTGACCGTGAGGAGGCGTGAACGTTAGGCCGTGTCCATGGCGTCCCCCCGGCCAACATCATACATTTGAGCGGGATTTGCGGCCCGCTCGACCTCGTCCCCAGTGTCCACAAGTCTGGAACATCCCACGGTGGAGGATGATGCGGACGCACCACCCCCGCTGGAACGTCCCACGTTATGGACTTTATGGACACTGGGGATCTTGGTCCTCTTATCACTTTCCTTCATGCCCTTCTGCGCAGCCGGCGACGGCTGTGCCCCCTTGCCGCTTCGGCGGGCCTTAGGCGGGGAGCAAGCTTTACCCCCCGTTTTGTGATCCGCGGGCCGCTCTGCCTCTTTGCAGATGAGGCAAACAGAGACGGAAGCGGTACAGAGGCCCGCCTGGTGGTCGGTCTCACTGCATCTGTAACATAGGTGAGACCGATCCACCATCGCAGTGCATCGCTGCTGGACATGACTCAGCTCCCAGCAGCGGTAGCACTGCTCCGTGCGGGGTTTCAACACCACTACGCGGGCATCTGCCCACCCCACCCGGATGCGGCCAGCAGCGACCACTTTCTTGGCCGCTGCCAGGGGGCACTGCACCCAAAGGGTGCCGAGCCCTCTTGGTGAAGACCGGGTTGATCCTCTTCTACCCGACACCCTCCCGTGCCGGCTATGACCTCGGCCACCTCAGACGAGGTGACCGAGTCGTCCAGGCCGAGGACGCGAAGGTCAGCCTTTTTACTCAGCCTGGCCACAGTTACACCGTCGCCGGCCAACGTCACACTCAATTTTTCGGCCAAGGCTAACGCCTTGGCTTCCTTATCAGGACCGGCAATCTCCAACAGGAGACAGCTGGTCCTGGAATTCTTGGGGCGGACAGAGTCCACCCCAACCTCAGAGAGTTTTACCCTCTGCCTGGCAGCCACCATAACATCCCGGTAGGTGGTTTTGCTCCCAGGCAGAAGGGTTAACGCGACTGCCGCTGTGCGTGGTAGCCGCCCAAGCTTCGGCTTCTCATCCTTTTTGGCGACCTGGGCCTTAGGTGGTGGGACAGGGGCGGTTTGGGCCTTTTTGGCTGCCCTAGCCGCCGTCCTGCCCACTACCTGGGCCCAGGTGCCTTCCTGTGCAGCACCAGATGCGGAAATGCATGGTGCTGGTGCGGCTGTTGCCTGGCTCTTCACTGCCTGGCGGGCCATCTGCAGCCTTCTTGCTGCCCCAGATGGGGCTTGTTTGGCTTTGGAAGGTGCTTTAGCATTCGTGGCATTTGAAGGTACCACACTGCGTGCACTCTTCTCCTTCTTTGTCTTATTTGATATCTTACCCTCGGTGGCCTTCGCTATATTGCCATCCGGGGGCAAGACAACTTACTCCTTCGATTGAAGGATCTCCTTACGGAAATCCCCCATCATTTTGATGATAATATCCACCACCTGCTGTAAAGTGACGGGTCCTATCGCCTCCTGTGCCGGGGCACCACTGTCTGAGGATGAGTTCCTCATATCCTTCCTTGTCGGGGCCGGTGTTGGCTCCGCGCGGCTCTCGTTCTCCAAGTCCGCCATAATAGCTGTTGACGGGCATGGAGATCGTCTCTCCAATGCACTTAGTCTTAGTAGCAGGCGCTTGTTTTCCGCCTGCAATTCTTCCACTAGCGCTTTCAGCGTATAAATATCGCTAACCGGCGGTGTTGCTGCCGGGCGCTCCACCTTTTGCGCCAGCTCTATGGTGGCTGCTCTGAGGCTCCTAGCTCCCATCCGTAAATCTCGCTGGATAATCCCTTTAAGATTTCGGGATTTGGCGGCGGCCAACTCAATCCGGTCCGCCTCCTCCAGCGCCCATGCTCCTAGGTCTGCTAGGGGCTTATTTTTTGCTTCTTTCAGGAAATCCTCCATTTCCGGCACCGGCTTGGTCGATTTGCTGGGTGGAAGTGGTACACCAGAGCCATGATGGATCTCTGACTCTAAGTCCACCAGCTCGGCCTCACGTTTCGCCTCGATGTAGGCCCTCTTGGCCTCCCCGAGGCCTACATATTCCCCAGTTGTTGGGGGTCTCCCTCGCTTCTTAGATAGGGAACACGGCCGCTGGATGGAAAAGTTGGATCGCACTGATCCAACGGACGTGTCAGAGTCGTAAGACGCGTCTTCCGACTCTACCACATGAGTTGGGGTTCCTCAGCCCGGGCGCAGGGAATCCACCTCGCGGCATAGCATCCTGCAACCCGGCTAGGGTGGCCGGTGGGGGGAATTTTTAAGATTAGCTTAGGTTAGGCCCCTCTATGTTTCTCAACCGGGCTTGGGACCGACTATGGCCATACCCCACTGGTCGGCACGCCGCTCCCTGTGGGAACGCAGGGTAGTCACCTTCCAGGGGGTGTTAGGTTCAATTAGACCCTGTCACACTCATTCATCCTTCCTCACATCATTCCACATTTCCTTTACCCTTCCCATACACACACATTCCGCTGACCACTTATACATTCTTCAATAACTAATAATAAATAATAGTAAATTATAACTAATAAATAATAATAAATAAGTAAATAAATAAAACTATCTGTACAATTAAGTTTACCTAAACATATACAATATATATATAATTCTGATTGATTTACACATATGTATATTAACTATAACCCTCTATTTTAATGAGATTACTAGGCTAAAAACCCATCGCCTCAGGGGCCACGACTCGGCATTTGTCGGGTCGTGGTATCGGGTCTGACGTACCCGGGGCACCCAGTCACTCCGGGCTAAGCCTGGCCCGAGGCGTCGACGACGCCCGTGCGGGGTGGACCATTTGGTCGTGCCCCACGTCTTTGCACGGGCGTCGTCCGGGGGGCGCGGTCGGTACGATTGGGGGATCGTACCGATCATTGCACGCGTTCCCCGGGGCGGGAGCGGTGGCTGCGTGACCCAGCCATCGCTCGTTCTTGGGACGGGTGAGTGTCTCGTCGACCACACTCCCTTCCGGGAAGGGGGTCCTCCCAGTTATCATGGAGGACCCCGGCGGGGGAGGGGACCGGACGTCTTCGTCCAGAGTTCCCGGTCCCCTCCCAACAGCGCCGAGGAAGGTCACCGTGAGGTTTTAGCCGGCAAGAGTCCGGCATACCCCCGGAGTTCCCCAGCTCCGAGGGATCCATGAGGATTTCCCCACGTTAAAAAAAAAGGCTAAAAACCCATAACTCTATCATCCTCTTCTTTCCTTTTTATAATCTTAGTTATAATATCCGTGATGGCGCTCCACCTTTCCTCACTACTGAGCATATCATCTGAGAGCGTCTCTGGCCTGATATTTAACCCATCCTTACCTCTCCATCCTTCACCCCTAAGGCAATCAAATCCAACACATTCAAACACACAGTGTTCTACGTCATCTTTCACACAGGTACGGTATCTATACTACGGATTTCTCCTCTTCCTGAACTTAAACAAGTACTCATTAAATGCACTATGGCCCGTAAACACCTGCGTGAGGTAGTAGTCCATCTGTCCATGTAGTCTTTCAGTCCATCTTACTACGTCCGGGATAATCGTCCTCCTAACCCAAACCATTAGAGTTTCCTTCTGTTATCTTCCATCTCTCCCTCCATTCTTCCATCATTTTCTTATGCTTTCTTTTTTTAATCCCTTTAACCACTTTCTCCACCACTTTGTTTCCTTTTTCAACATATCCCAGGCTCTTCTTTACTTCTTCAAAAACTCTAGTCTTGCATTCTGCCACTAAATCTAATGATGGTATACCCACCAGCACTCCAATCCCTTCGGTAGGCACTGTTCTGTATGCTGCAGCTACCCTAATCCCACATATCCGCCTTACCCTCTCCAACACCCTTTTACTCATGTTTAGCCTTCCTGCCTTATTCCAGCATGGTGCAGCATATAGAATAATGGACTGTGCCACGGTCCCCAGCACCATCCTCTTCTTTTGTTTCGGGCCGTTCACGTTGGGCATAATTCGTCCTATGGAGTTCATCGTGGTAATAGCTTTTTCTGCAGCTTTCTTCATATGCACATCCATACTGACCCTATCATCAATCGTAACCCCCAAGTATTGCACACTACTTTTGTTCTTTACCTCACAATTACCAACTCTAAAAGTAACTTCTTTAAACTTGATAGTTCTACTTCTAAATATTATTAATTCCGTTTTCTCTTCCGCCACTTCCAGCCCCATCCTCTTTATATCACAGATAAACACCCTCACGACCTCTTCTACATCCTTTACCACCTCCTCCATATTGCAGCCACTCACTAAAAACACTGTATCATCCGCATAGCAGATCGTATTCACTTTGCCCTGGTACATCTTCATCTTCTTGATCACTTCGTCGAATACAACGTTCCACAATAGTGGTCCTAATACCGAACCTTGGGGTACCCCTCTAGTCAGTCCAATTTCTCTTATTCCATCCCTACCGACTATTATACCTACTCTGTTTTTAAGGTAACTTCTAATAATCTCCACAAGATATTGTGGGACCACCTTCCTTTCTAGGGCTTCCAATACGGCCGACCATTTCACCGTATTGAAGGCGTTTTTAACGTCCATAAAAACGCCTACTATTTTCTTTTTTTCCCCTATGGCTTTCCTAACCACAGTCTGTACCTTATGAATAGCATCAATTGTTGACCTACCCTCTCTAAAACCATATGGCTCCTCTTCCATTTTATCCTCCGTCTCTATATACTCATTAACTCTCCTTGCTATTACTTTTTCCCATATTTTGCCCATAATATCTGTAAGAGAGATTGCCCTGTACTTTACCACCTTCCAATCCGTACCTATCTTCGGTATTAATACTATCTTCGCTATCTTCCAACGGTCCGGGACCTCTAATCTATCCATACACACTTGTATTACCTCCTTGAGTTCTTCGGTTTTCCTAGTTCCGATCCACTTAATAATCCTTCCCGGTATCCCGTCTGGCCCCGGGGCTTTCCTAATGTTAATTCTCTTCACAGCATCCTTCACTTCCTCTATCCTAATCCTCATATCCTCCCTATAACTTTCCTTCATTTTTCTTAGCATCTCTGTTTTATTTCCAGATTCTACAGCGTATGCCTCACAGTCCACAGGGAACAGTTCCATCACTATTTTCATCGTATCGTCCATACTCATCGTAGGTAAGTACCTTCTCTTAAATTTGCCCATTACTATTTGGTATGCCATCCCCCATGTCTTATCTTCAACTTCTTTTACCAGCCTTCTCCAACACTCCGCCTTATTCCCCTTAATAATAATGTTCTTAAACTTTTCCTTAGCGGTCCTATACCTATCCCAAATCCCCATTAATTCCTTTTCAGTCCTTCCCTTCTTATTGGCTCTTATCCACATCCGTCTTTCCCTTACACACTCCTTTCTGGCCATACTAGCTCTATTATCCCACCAGTATGCACACTTACGTTTCCCTCCTTCCTACTTGCTCTTCTTCATAGTCCTATTGCAAATATCCCTAAATTTCTCCATAATCTTTCCAATAATCACATTTACGTCCTGGTCATCCATTGATCCCGTGTCCTGCACCAGCATGCTCCAGTCACTCATCAACCTCTCCAATTTATGGACTTTAAGGGTTCTGTCTTTCCATCCATCTCCTACAATGTTTCTCTAACGCTACTAGCGCCTATATTACTATCATATCTATTTCTGTTCACCTCCTTTTCACCGATAACACTAAACTCGATGTACACGTGGTCACTCAGTGTCTCTTCTTCCAAAACCCTCCAATTCTCGATTTTGTTCTTTATCCCTTCTGAACACAGTGTGATATCAATCACTGATGACCCGTTCCACCTCCTACATGTCGGCTTGTCCCATTCGTTCATACATACTAAGCTACATTCACTCATTATCTCTGTAATTATCCTGCCTCTTACATCTGATTTACTTGACCACGCGTAGTCCGTTGCGTTAAAGTCACCCAAAATAATTATGTTCCTCCTACCTCTAGATATTAGGCTCCTTACCTTACGCCTTGCCCTATGCCAGTACCCCATAAACTCCTTTCTGCTGCAGTTTGGCGAGCAATACCCTACCAAATAAACCATATCTTCCACCTGTACCACTATTATTCCCTTTTCTTGCTCTAGCACCTTAACCTTTAACCCAACTTCCTTATTAACTAACACTGCCGCTTTATTTTCTACGCTCCTAAATCATATCCCCGCTCCTTCAGTTGCTGGTTCTGTTATGCACACAATCCCTATCTTCTTGTGTACCGCATGGGCCATTAATATGTCCTGTGCTGCCCTGCTGTTATTTACATTCGTCAGGATGACTTTATATCTCTCTGTCTCCATAATTGTCACTTCCCATGATTTCTTCCATGATACTCCTTATCTCCCGCAGGTTCCTTAGCGCTCCTACGGATTCCCTATCAATGTCTATATCATTGTTTGAGTCATTCATTTCCCCTGTTCTTTTCTCTTTCGTGGTTCCCTTCTTTTCTTCTTTGTCCTCTATGATTTTCTTTTCATCATTCCTTTTGTTAATGTGAATTTCCTTCCTGCATTGTGTATTGATGTGACCCCACATCCCACATCTCCCACATCTGTATATTGAATTGGGCAATATCCTAACCCTATTCTTCGTCCAACCTATCCTTATGCCTTCTCCTTCTTGCAGTATCGTCGCTATCCTATCTGGAAGCCTGACGAACGCTACTTTTTCCTGCCATGGCTCAATTATGATTCTTTGCACGACTATCTGTTCCTCCTCCTCATCTTCACATTCCACGCTCTTCCTTATTGCTTCCACTGTCATTCTTCTCAATTAAGGGATCTGAACCTCTTATTTTGGCCGTCACCCTATTCCCTAGGACCACTATGGTCTTGCTGTCCTCCCCATCCATGGATCCTATAATCCTTTCTTTCCATTCCTTCACGTCTGAGTCCCTTTCCACCTCAACAAGTACTCCACCAAACCTCGTACCTCTGATCCTTTTAACCCCAGTTCTCTCCGTGGGGCAGGAAATCTTGCTTTTCATTGCGGCTATTATGTCCGTGGGTTTTTCCCTGGTATCTCCATACATATAGCCTTTCCTCTTGGCCTCGTTCCTCTTGTGTCCTGTATTCCCTTACTTCCCTCATCACGTTTCCTCTGCCTCTCCATTCCCTTAATATCTTTACCACTTTTGACTTTTCTCTTTACCACCTCACTCCATGTGGTCATATCTCGCGTCTCCTTAACTCCTTGTCCCTCTTCTTTCTGTTCATTGTTGTCGTCTCCTATATTTACTTGAACTCCTATTGTTCTATATCTCTTTCCATCTTTTACCGTCCCTACTACTTCGAATCCCTCATTTCTCGACTCTTTTATGCTTCTTACCTGTTTAGAGATGCCTGCTTTTACTATTTCCTCGTTCCTCTCCCTTTCTGTTCCTCTTCCTACCCTGTTAAGCTCCTTATTTACCCTGTTCTCACCCCTCACTCCTACTCGTCTTCCCTCCCTGTCTACCTTACTAAAACACTGGGCTGCCAGGTGGTCTGCACCGCCACATTTGTAGCACAACTTTTCCCGCACGCTGGGACAGCTAACCGCCATATGCCCCATCGTATTACACCTAAAGCACCTGTTATTTATCACAAATTCCCTAATTCTATATATATTCCACCTTATTCTTATCCTCTCATTTTCCTTTAAAAATCTATCCACTTGTAACCCTGTCACCTCCACGCACGCCGTTTGGGTCCCTCTCCCACCTTCTCTTCTGAAGATCACCTTCACTTCCCTCGTATCAATATTAAAACACTTCCCTACCGCTCTCTTGATCTCCTCATCCTCAGCCGTTATGTATAGACATAACATATATAGATCCTGGATATAGATCCTGAATGTATATCCTCTTTTTTCTTCCTGTAAGGATGTTCGCTTCCTCCCCCATCTCTTTCAATTTCCTTACCAGACTGTTCGCTCCTGCACCCCCTCGAACTCTAATTAATATATCTTCTGTGTTAAAGCTCTTTCTTACCCCTATAATGTCCTCCGCTTCAAACCTAATTTTACTCTTAATATCTCTTAACTTATTCCTAAAATTTATCCGCGCTTGCCTATTATTCCCGCTAACATTCGTATCCACCTTAACTTTTATTACTGGTATGTTATTCCCATCGAACTGTGATTTCCCGTTAATTTCCTCCCTATCTACTCCCCCGCTCTCGTCGACAACGAGTCTTTTACTTGGTGGGGTTCTCTCCGATAACGATATCGACGTTACCTCACTCTCCCTCCTATCTACCCTTTTTCTTTTATTATTTACCCCTTCCTTCCCACTCATCACATCACCTATTTTTTCATTTGTCTCCCCTGTCGTTTCCCTCCATCTCTCTTCTATCGAGCTTGCCTCCAGCTCTGCATCCTTTATCTCCTTACCATATCCTCTCACCCTTCCTATACTCTGTCCTTCTTTCTTATTCCTATTTCCTTCTCCTATACTTCCCTTTCTCGCTAGATCACTCTTTCCTCTCGTTCTCTTTTCTCTTATGTCTTCGTCCTCCTCCTCTTCACTTGTGGACCCTTCCTCCACTCTCCTCCTATCTTCTGTTCCATCCTCTTTACCCTTTGTTATCGTCTTCCTCAGGTACGCCGCTATCACGTTACTGCCTATTTTAATATATCTACTCATCTCCTTATTAATTTCCTCACTGAATCTCCTGCTGCTTGCAATCATATTGCAGGTTAGCGTGAGTTTCCCCACCCATGACTCTATTGTCTCAGTTGCCCCGGTCCCTCTGGTAACTTCATACAACTCCCTACCTATTTTTGACAGCTTCTTATCAGCCTCATTTCTTATTTCTTTATTCAAATTTCTGCTGGCACTGTATGATCCCTTGATATCCAGGGTAGTTCTCATTAACTCCTGGGCTATCGCTTTGATTTCCTTCGTATCTTGTCCCTTAGTTCCCTCATCTCCTCCTGTGCTTCTCCTATTTATTTCCTCATCCCTTTCCACTCTCTCCCTTGGTATGTAATATCCTTTTCCACTCTTTAATGGTGTTGGTATCTTCGCTAATTCCTTCCCTCTTCTCTCTTTGACCATCCTGTCCTCCTCACTATCGTCCCATTCCCTCGGTGCCCTATTCCTTTCCTCCCCTTCTTCTTCCCATCCTTCTTTCCCGGTTGCACTACTTGACCCCGAAACCCGGTGAGCCATTTCAGGGGTCGCACGGTAACCGGATGACGATCCGAAGAGGCCCGCTTGACCACCCTCATTCGGACCGGTACTGGGGGATCCGACGCCCCCTGCACCGTAAATTTTTTACTTTTACTTGTGTCTGTCATGATTGTTTTAGTTTTTCTTTCGTAATCCAGCTTCATAGCTAGGTCGTCAACATTTAGATCCGTCCGTGTTTTCTAGTTTTAGCAACATTTGATTCCTCCTAATATATATTTATTAGTATATTTTAGTTCCTATTTATTTCATTTCATATTATTAT
Organism: Xylocopa sonorina; assembly: GCF_050948175.1. NCBI lineage: Eukaryota > Metazoa > Arthropoda > Insecta > Hymenoptera > Apidae > Xylocopa > Xylocopa sonorina. The sequence continues at coordinate 611,672 of NW_027490102.1, read as the reverse complement.
ATTATTTTCTATCTGTTGCTCTTCATTACATCACGTAAGACGTGTTTTTTCCATAATATTCTATTTTATTTTATTTTATTCTATTGTCGTATAATTATTTATTATTTTGCCGATATTGTTATTATTTTATTATTTTATATTATTTTATTATCATATCTTGTTCATTTCATATTATTTTATCTATTTTATTATCTAGACTTATTCATTTTACACAAGGTATAATATTTTTATTCTATCTATATTTTATGTCTTGTATCCTATATTATTATTATTTAATTATTTTTACTCTATTTACCTATCTTATCTAATTCCTATTGTTTTATTTTGTCTAATTTTTATTTAATATTAAGTTATACCTTATACATATGTTTTATTTTATCTAATTTCATCTTTTTATTTATATGTTTATATATTATTTGTATATTATTTATATTTATCTTTATTATGTATATTATTTATATTTATGTTATTTGTATATTATTTATACTCTCTGATGTTAATTATATTAAATATGTTCCTATTATTATTTTATATATCTTCTTTTATCAAATATATGCTATTTATAAATGCTATAATAAACATTTGTAACCTTTGCTACCATCATATCCACTTTATCCAACTACAGTCGGTATCATCTCATGACTACTGTCGGTAACTTGTAATTTTCCACATTGTCACATCTTCACTTCTTCCTTTAGTCGATAACTTCCTGCATTACCATATCCCTACCGTCGATAACTAGCATTACCTACAGTTGATAAGGTCACTTCCTGTCATGGAATCGTCCCCCCCCCCCCGGGCTTCCCCCCTCCCCCATACTCCGACCCTTTCAAAGTGTAGTCGGTCCCTCCACTCTTGTTCCCTAACAGATATAAATTTTTCTAAGTCCCGCTCTCTAATATCCTTATTATAATCTGAGTGCATTTTACATCTTTAAATTTTCGCGCACAAAGTTCCCTCACATAGTTCACATATGTTCCTAATACAGTTTCACCCTCTTGATAGTATTGCGCCCTCTGTGGTTCATATTTGACGCTAATTTCCTATAGATCCTTACTAGCCAATCAGAGACCTCAACACGGCCACTGTATGTAAATCTTATGATTTCACACAACATGTTTCGCCCTCTATTGTTCTCATTTGGTATCAGATTCATGCCAAACCTTCTTAGCCAATCAGAGGCCACAACACACCACATGTGTACGCGTCTTACAACTAGCATGGCTTCCGTCAAAACTAGACATTCTTTTGATCTAATATTACGCCATCTATCGTTCTAATTTGGTACCAAATACCCATACGTCCTTCTTAGCCAATCAGAAGTCGCAACACACCGCGTATATATAATTCCTATAACTAATATGTCTTCCAACAAGCCAAATATGGCCGCCACTTCCGTCATTGCCACGTGTTTACAGTATTATTCTAAATTATTCTCTTTTACTCACTTTTATCATTTTCCCAGTATCATAAATTGATCGAATTACGCATGAAAACGTGCAACTCACCATTTTACGTTAGTTTATCATCCCTTTTCACCTTTTATCGCCTCTTTCATCGTGTCTAATCCATCGTCTTGTCATGTACTTTGCACGTGCACGTGTTTCACAATTAAAACTATTATTTCTGCCCATATTACCCTCACTGCGCTTGAAAAATATTAATTTAATGCACTCTTATGCACTCATTTAATAAACTTATACACCACTTATCACCACAAACGGACTATTTGCTCTCTCATTGACATATATGAGTAGAGCTCTCGCACACGCGTCCGCTCACTGTGGTGTCCCGGGGCCGACTAACCTAACCTAACCTAACCTTCTACTTATTCCTGTAATTAACCTAGGTAGCTATATTTGTTATTTCCTAATTGTTTATGTTATTTGTTAATTTGTTTAGGTTTATTTATTTATTGATGTTGTTTTAGGTTAGGTTTCTTTTAATTACCTGTCATCCGGATTGGTGAATTTTGCTTCCACGCCTGGTATGTATTCTTAGATTATTTTTTTTATTTCGGTTATTTATCATTATTTTATTTATTTTAAGTGATTTGCTTGATCATTATTTTATTTATTTTAAGTGATTTGCTTGAGTTTAATTAATTTTTTTCTTTTCAGGTTTCCTTTTCGGCGTTCTTTCTTTACATCCATCGTTGGTTGCCGTATATATTATGGTTTGTTTTATTTAATTTGCTGATATTCGTGTCCATTATCATCCCACTTCTTCACTTCTTTTCGCTCATTCAGTTCTTCTTGTCCTATCCCTTTCATCATTTTGCCTCTCTTCTTCTCTTTCTTTCCTCATCTTTTCTTCCATTACTGATTTCGCAAATTTACTAAACGTTTCCCATGCTTTCTTGTTTGCGGTTGTTAGTTTTATCAAATTATTTTTCGTTATTTCCGTATTAGGTGCTACTGTTCGTTTCATTTCTTCTCTTTCGGTGCTCCAAGCAGTGCATTCGAATATTGTATGTTCCGGATCATCTACTTCTGCTTCGCAGTGTCCACATTTTTGGTGGCTTATTTTATTTATTCTATATCTATAGGAGTTGAAACATCCATGCCCCGTTAGTAGTTGCGTTGTATAATAATTCATTGTTGCTATATTTTCTTTTTCGAGCCATTCTTTTAGTGTTGGAATCAGTATTCTGGTCCATTCTGCTTTCTTTGATTCCATCCATTCTTTCTGCCATTTTTCCGTTATTTCTATTTTTGCCATCTTCTTACTTTCTTCGATTCCTTTCTTCATTTCTTCTTTTGTTATTTCTTCCGCTATTAACTTTTTTCTTAACTTTTCCTTTTCTTCATATACTCTCTCTCTACGTTGTATAATGAAATTTATTGGTGGTTGTCTTGATATTACGTTGGCAGCTTCTACCGAAATCGTCCTGTATGCACATATTGTGCGAATTAGTACATTTTGTTGAGATCTTCAGAATTTTTTTAATTCCTTTGTATTCGCATGCTTTACACCACGTTGGTGCAGCATATAGCACTATCGACTTCCAGACTTTATAATATAATTTTCTAGGAAGTTGCCCTGGTCCTCTTAAATTCGGTAGAAGCCACGCCATCGACATGGCTGTTTTATTTGCTTCACTTAATGCTACTTCTACGTGCTTGTATTTTATGCGTGTATCTAGTGTGACGCCTAAGTATTTGATATTATAGCTACTCTTGATTTTTAAATTTTCTTTTAACTCAAATTCTACTTCCCTTGGACCCTTCTTCTTTGATAATATGATGATTTCAGTTTTTTGTTCGGCTATATCTAATTGATTTTTTTCTAACCATTTTTCTGTTTGTTTCCAACACAATTTTATTTGTTGCTTTATTATATTTATATTATAATGTTTAACTATTATGGCCGTGTCATCTGCATATCCTATTATTGTTATGTTATTATTAGTTTTAATTTCCCTGAAGATATTGTTGTATGCTAGATTCCACATCAGTGGTCCTAAGATCGACCCCTGCGGTATTCCGCCATATATGTTCGTCTCAGTCGTTTCTTTGTTGCTAAAATATTTTATACTTCTTTCGCTTAAATAGCTACTTATGGCGTCCTGTAAGCTTTTGTTAATTTTATGACTTCTTAACGCGATTAATATATTTCTCCATCTGATAGTGTTAAACGCGTTTTTAATGTCGATGGTCATTAGTGCGCACCATTGTCCTTTTTTCTTTGCTAACATTATTTCTTTTTGTATTTTTTTGACTGCATCTATTGTTGAATAGTATTTCCTGAAGCCGAACTGATTAGGGTGTATTCCCTTTGTCCCTAGTTGTTTCTCAATGCGATTTTTTATCATGGTTTCCCAAATTTTGCTAATACCGCCTATTATGTAGAGCGGTCTATAATCGTTGGCCTTGTTTCCTTCCTTGCCACGTTTCTTTAAGAGTACAAGCCTTGCGATCTTCTAGGCTCGTGGAATTTTTTTTGCTTTAAGCGTTGCGTTATCTATTTCTTGCAGATCATCTATTTTGCTGTCAACTAGCCATTTCGTAAACATCTGTGGAATTCCGTCTACTCCGGGCGCTTTGTTAAAATTTATCTCTTTTGCAGTTTTCCTAATTTCTTCCGCGCTGAATTTCTCAATAGCGTCGTCAATTATATTTGCGTCTTTTATTTCAATTCTCGGGTGTCGTTCCGGATCGTTAGTAATAAATAGTGTCTTGATTATTTGTTTAATCTCGTCATTCTGAATTTCTCCATAATTATTGCTATTACCTTTTCTTTTGTTAATTACGTTCTTATAGGGTTTCCCCCACGGGTCGTTGTCAAGTGTTTGAATATAGTTTACAAGGCAGTTAGCTTTGCTGGTTTTTATTAATTTCTTGAGCTCTTTTTTCTTCATTTTTAACGCTTCTTGCAATTCTTTATTTATTTGCTCGTTTTTCCTTTTATTTCTCACCAATTTTCTTCTTATTTTATTGGATTCTTTTATTTTCTTTGCAATATTTTCATTCCACCAATACTTGGCTACTTTATTTCCTTTATAGCGTTTTTTTAATGGGAATACCCTTTGTGGTACCTTATTAATTACTTCATCGTATCTTTCGATCCATACATCTTCGTTTTTCGTTCTTAAATTTAGTTTTCCGATTTCTTCTTCATACCATTTATCCGTGTTTTCCCACTTCGCTCTCTTTCCATCAAGGCTTACAAATCCTTCGTTACGCTTATCGATAATATTTTGGAAAGTATGTAGCACATATAGGTGGTCTGATGCTGAAAATGTCTCCAGAACCTCTGCTTTTCGTAATTTGTCATATATGCTTCCGCCTACTAGCATTATGTCAATTTTTGATTTGTTAAAGTTTTTAAAATATGTAAAGCCTCCTTTCGGATTTGTCGCAATTAGGTCATTTCTTAAAATCAAATCAAATTCTAGTATTATATCGCCTGTTCTAGACTTCCTCACCTTGTTCACTTCTTCTAAATCTTTTCTCGCTCTTTTCAGTACATCTCTATATGTTTCCTCGTATGATTTTCCTTCTTTCACTTTGATTATCATTGCCTCACTTCTGTTCCTTTTTCCGATTTTTTTTAGATTTCCCGGTTTCTTTCTGGCTACCGCTCCCGCAAAGGTTTTCTTCTCCTTTTCCATTTCTTGTCAATATTCTGCAGGTTTTCTTCTTCTTCTCCATTCCATCATCTTGCCTTTTCTTTTTATTTTTATTTCCCTCTATCGGTGTGATTCCTGAAGTAATCCCCTGAAGTAATTCCTGAAGTAACCTAACCTAACCTAACCACTTCCGGTGGAAAATAAATAGGAATGACGTCACTTCCGGTGGACAATCAATTAATGGGAATGACGTCATTTCCAATTGGTCCCCCAGGTAGAATGACGTCACTTCCGTTTGGCGTGCTAAAGATATAACGTCATTTCCAGTTTCAATCAGAGGGAGGTTACAGTAGTATCGGGAATAATCGAACAGAGATTAGATTAGGTTAGGTTATTTTTTTAAATTTGTGGAATGTTGTTTTAAACACTTTGACGGAGCTCAAATGATGTGATGTCAGTTTGGATTATGATACGAAAGATGCCATGTTACTAAGAGAGATTAGGTTAGGTTAGGTTATTTTTTTAAAATTTGACGTAAATGACGTCTATAGCTGTCAGATTCTTGGCGATAAGCGTACGCAAATGACGGTTATAGCCGTCCGACCCTCAATGATGTGTATTACACAAATGACGGTTATAGACGTCATGAATACTTAACTACAGATGAATGAATGACGTCTATAGCCGTCCGATACTTGGGGATGTATCCACAAATGACGGTTACAGCCGTCGTATATATTTTAACGAATTAAAAAAAAGAAGAGCTTTAGTACGAAGTGTACAAACTCATGCACTTGTAAAATTGTCGAGTAGCACGTCTAGAAAAAAAGGAAAAAAAAATAGTGCTACCATGCCAGACACTATATTAGTTGTTTTTTTCGCTTTGTAAAACAAAACATTAGAGTATCTAGAGAGAAATTACTGTTACAATAGTCAATCTCAGTTGATGCAGTCGAAAGATGATGTATTTTGTAAGTATTTTTTCATGAATGAAGTAAGTACGATGAATTAGTAAAGTAAATGCCTGCCATTTGCATCAGGAATGGAAAATTAAATGGTGAGGAAGTATAGTCCTCGAAAGGGGACTTCAATGCTCACGCATCTGCGTGGCACTCCCCGAGGACGGACCAGAGGGGTTACTCGGTGTTGGACTGGGCGGCTGGACTGGGTCTCCGGCTGGAGTATTCTGAACCCGGCCCCGGGAGGGGGCGCGAGCCTGCTACCATGCCACAAGTGCATACGCTAATATGCTTCCCATCCACTTGTCAACGAATACCCGTCCTCTGGATCGGGGGAGGAAAAACCCAGCAGTGCCGCGGTGTGAGCCCTTCAGTTACCCCTGTGCTCGATCGAAACCATGGTCTCGATCGGCCGCCGGGGCATCTGTGGGGACCTCGGGGAGGCGGACTCACTGCGTGCTCGCGTGCACGCACACCCTGACCCTGTCTAATTCCCTACCTGATGAACGAATTTAATGTCGCGAGGGAAGGAAAGCGCTCGACAGGGACGGTTGACTGCGAAGGTTACAGCGCCGCTCCGCCTTGCCCTGGCGCTCCGACAACGCCAGGGTGAACGGTTTCCAAGTTTGGTGGGGGGGGGGGGAGGGGGTTACGGAGGTACGGTCTCCGATTTTTATTTACATCTATGATGGAGTAAGCCTACTCCAAGAACCTCTTCAGCCAGAACGAGTCCTGGCAGAAGTCGGCGAGCGCGGAGGAGGCCTCTGGCAACGACACCAAATATGGTGCCGCTTCCGGCAAATTCCACTTATCCCCCGGGACAAAAGAATGCAGAGATTCCCTCTGCGGATCGAAAATCGGACATTCCAGGAGGAAATAGTCGACTGTGTCCACCGCGCCACCACAGATACATGTCGGGTCATCGACAACGGTGTACGCCGAGAGGCGAGCCATAAAATTGCCGTGCCTCGACAATACCTGCGTGGTGTTATGATTCGGCTTCAGCCAGCCAGCGGCCAACCTCTCCCGGACGTCTTGAAAGAAGGCGAACGTTGTGCGGCCCTTGTGGGAATTCACCCACTAAGTTTGCCACATGTTCGTCGCCTCTTCCTTTACTCTTTTGACACCGTCATCCAGTCCGCTTTGAATGACGGTGTCCCCGATCTTGGCGTTTTTCCCTCTACGAAGATTGTAGAGGGCCCTATGCTGCTGGACGACGATGTCGATGGGGGCCACGCCGACCACCACGCACGCACCCTCCCACGATATCCGGCGATAAGCGCCGGTAACTGCGATCAGAGCGCGACGCTGCGCGGACCTTAGCACACTCAACTCCCTCTCCGTACACAGGTCGGCCCATCCCGCGGAAGCATATGCCACCATGGGGATGAACACTCCCTTGTAAATGCCGGAGAGCGAGCCGAAGCGGAGCCCCCACGAACACCTCGCCAGCCTACTCATTTTCGCGAATAGCGACTCGACTTTGTCGCTTAGGTATTTACAGTGGGTTCTTACGCCCATTCCTGCATCTAAGTATACGCCAAGATATCGTACCGCGAGTTTAAATTTTATATTTTTATCGCCTATTCGAATGGTCGGCGGTCTACCGGCAAGGTCGGTCTTGGAAGACCGAACGGCCTTGCGTTTTGGAACGGGTCGGGCACCTCCTCTTCGACCTAATATTGGCCTCTCGATCCAGCCACTCCTGAGTACGATTGCCTCAGTCTTTGTTGCCGAGATTTCGAGCTTAGCCGAGCTATACCATTGGAGAATCTGTTCAACGACTTGTTGGCCTTGATTCTCAATTTCTCGTCTACTATTTCCGCCCACGAGAACGATGAGATCGTCCGCGTAGGCGACAAACCTATTCTCAACTATGGTCTCGAGTGACCGCAGGAGATCGTCGAACATAAGGTTCCAGCAAGCAGGGTCGAGTGCGGAGCCTTGTGGGCACCCCCTCGTCGCCTGCTTCGAAACCCGTTCGGAACCTATGGCGATGCTGACCCGTCGGCCGTCGAAGTAATTTGACATCACCCCGAAAACGTTCCGAGGGCAGTTGCGTTTCTTTAGAGATTCTAAGACTAGTGGCTACCAGACGTTGTCGAAAGCTCCAGAGATGTTGAAGAGCAACGCCACGACATGTCGATGCTCAAAGGCATCGACCATGCGGCGCAGCTCCACGACCGCGTCCTCCGTCGACTTCCCGGGCGTGAACCCGTACTGCCGATCGGAGATCCCCCCGGGAGCCAACAACGTCTGGTATAAACGCTTCTTGAGAAGATTTTCGTAAAGTTTCCCTATAACCGGGAGGAGGCAAATCAGGCGGTAGAATTTTGGATCCTTCTCGTCGTTCTCTTCACCCTTCAGGAGAACTCGAAGGGAGCCCTCTTTCCAGGAGGAGGGAAAGACGCCCCATCGAAGGCATCCGTTGAGAAGTCGTGTAATTTCACCGGGGATGACTCTAACAGTGGCCTTTAGCACGCCGACCTCGATGTGGTCGGGTCCTGGTGCCTTTTTATTATTGAATGTCCTAACTGCACTCGCGACTTCCGCTTCCGTGAAGGGAGCGGCGTCGGGAGTGTCGGGTGCGATGCGTGCACCCTCCCTGATTTCACGCTGCGCCGGCGTGTCTTCTACTTCCCGGTCGTCTGGAATGTGGGCCCTCAGGAGCAAGCTGGCGGTTTCGCGGCTATCATGCGTTGTTTCACTACCACGCCGGAGGGTACTGAGTACTCTCTCGACTCGAAGTTTGTTCGCCTGGAGTTTATATACGATACTCCAGGGCCCCGAGTTCCCGATCGACGTTACGAATCGCTGCCAGCTTTCGAGTTTCGTCCGCTTCACCTTCCTACTATATTCTCGCAAAGAAGTGCGATACTTTCGTAGTTTTTCATGGCGAGCGGTTTCTTCTAGATTGATCGGCCAGGCATTCGGAGAAGAGCTCCCAATCGGCCCGACGAGTGTCGAACCGAGTGCTCGCTTCGCCCCGTCCCGCCACTTCGGCTCTCGGCACTCTTAGCCCGATATCTATGGCGTTATGATCGCTGTTTACTCAGCCACTCCTGACCCTCCAGCCCCGAACAAAGGGGAGCATGGATGGCGACGCTAGGGTAACATCGATAAAAGACGAACCCCTGGTCGACCAGTAGGTAGGCGGCTGTTCAACATCGTTCACAACTTCCATGCCGAACGCTCGAATGAGCTCCTTAAATTGAGCTCCTCTATCGTCTGTGCTCTGCGGCCCCCAGAGTGACGACCGAGCGTTGGCATCTAGCGAAACTAAAAGCCTCTTCCCTCTCAGGGAACGAAACACCACTTCGAGGTGCCTGAGGTGCCCCTCGATATCGTCGCTAAACTGGAAGTAGCATGACACGACGTATACCGAGAAGCCGGGCGCCAACACCTCCGCGCAAACAGAGTGCGGGGTGCTAAGCTGCGAGAAGAAAACCATTTCGAATCGAGGGTTGCAAACGGCGACCTCCGCCCACGGGTATTGTGAGCCGACGGCCACCACCTTCGTTCCGATTCCTAAACCGCTCATGGTGTGGCTCGAGCCCAGCGTTCTATTGTATGGTTCCTGCAATAGCAGGACGTCTAAACGCTTCTGGGCTACGAGCTGACGCACCTCTCCTGATACGCTTGCTGAATGCTGCATATGTAGGATTCTAATTCCCGTGGACGCAATTACGGACGCGGACGTCTGCGTCGACGTCGGTACGGTCGCGGTCGCGGTCGCGGTTGCGATGGGGTTGGATTGGGTCGCGGTCCGGGGGGTATCGCGGGGCTAATATTCGCGTATATTTCTTGGATTTCCCGGTTTTCTACTTTGGACTCAGCCGGAGATTCCGAATCCGACCTGAGTCCCTCGTCGCATCTAATTAGGCGGATTTGAACAGCGCGAAGGCTGTAACCTTGAGGCCGCGCCAAAGTCGTGTTCGCAGGAGCACACCCGGCCGCGGCATGGCGATGAAGCCTGAGGGTGGCCATCATCGAGCGCGTTACCGGGCGGCTATGCTGCTCGACAATGGGGCCAACACTAGGGGACGAGGTCACGGGCCGAAGATTTTTCGCCCGCCTTGACCTATTCATGACCACGATGACCTCACCCAGTCCTGCCCTCTCCCGGAGATCCGAACGGAAGGCTATTTTACCTCCGGAATATTTAAAACCAGATGTGGCCATCATGATTTTTCGAGAAAAGGGGGGTTAACGCTTCGTACTTCGAGTAAAGGTGGGGTCGTCGATTCCCATCGGCGCGCGTCGGACGCCACTCTGCCTCGTGGTGCTTTTTTACGTTTCGGAGGGGTGGGGTCGTCGCTCCCCATCAGCGCGCACCGGCGCTGCCCTGCCCGGGCCGCGATTTCCGGTTTTCCGATTTTCCGATTTTCCGGTTAATACGCAAGGGAGACGCACGCTAGAGCCGCTTCTGTTTTATGTTCCTGTTTGCATGTGTGAGGTATATCTTTTCTGCAGCGAACGCTGCCAAGGATATACGTGTGTAGTATTTTAGTGTGTTGTAGATCGTCCGCCGACGATTTTCGAGTCCCAACATCGAACTAGGGTATCCCTGGTCTACCTGCAGCACCCTTTACGGCGATCGGCAGGTAGCTGGGACCCTTGCGATGACTAGCTTCGAGCTATTCACCTGTATGTTACGTTTTACTGTTACGTTTTACTTAAGTTTTTCTACTTAAGTCTTTTTTGGGACTCGTATATTTTTATTTCTAGAGCGCGGTTCTGTTTGACAGAACCTACGCAAGAGCCTCGTCGGTGGCCGCGGTCTGGCAATTTTTGGACACTCGCTGGAGCCTCCTCTGGAAGTTGTACATTAATGCGTTATACATGACGAGGACTCACGCGAGGGCTCCTCGGAGGAAATCCGACCGGCCATGCTCCCTTCCGTGCTTCCGCGGGAGACCGCGGTCCAGCTCATGCTTAGACTCTCTCGGAAGAGTCATAGGTGGAGGCCGCGGTTCTGTATGAGTCAGGACACTCGCAGGGGCCTCGTTACACAGATGTTTGTGTTCGTGTGTAAGTTTGTGTGTTTAGTGTACCTCGTTCCTACTGTATGCCCAGCAGAGAGTACACGTGGTTGATTCCTCGTTCCGATGGTTTTTCGGGACGAGTTATCGAGAGTCTTGGACTCTTCTCTCTTATCGAGAGAAAGTGGGCCGTCCGTGGACGGGAATTCGGGGTCTCGTATTCGAAATTGGGTATCCGCTGGTCGTCCGGCAAACATTGAAAAATATCTATGGAAACTACTTAAACATATTCGGCCGGTCGATTGGGGCCCTTGCGACGGTCAAGTGCGTGGTTAACCGCCTGTAGGATACGTATTACGGCCGCTTGGCTCGTTCGATATCCCTTTATTTCCTATACCTCAGCCAAATACGAGCCAGGTCATATGTACACGTTTACCTTGGGAAGCGAGTAGGCAGATCGGCGAGAGATCGCCTGTAGTTCCCCGACATCTAATTTCGAGCCGGGATCTCGCGTGACTGGTGTTATTTCCAGTAGCGATTTGGCCGTCGAGAATATTTACTTGCAAGATATTTACTTGGATAATATTTGTATGTTCCAGAATATTACCTTCGAAAATATTTGCTTCGGGACCCTCCACTACTGGTCCCTTTTTTTGCAGGTCATAAAAATAGCCGCAGATACCTGGGGTTCTCCCCAAGTGCCAACGGCATGTTGCCTTCCAGAAAGTCTTTGGATAAGAATTAAATAATTTTATTCTAGACTTTCGACCTCTAATTTCTATCTATTTCTAGATTCTCGATTTTTGAACTTCGATCCTTCGTTTCTTCGTTCTATCCGTATCGCTCGAGGTCCCATTAGCCGCCCGGATTTTGGATGCCGGGGATATTTTATCAGGGCACCAAGTGCCCATTACTACAGAAATTTTCACCACTACCCACCAGTCGGGAGTCCCGTGCGCCGACCTGGCTGATCGCTTCTCAGCTCGGAACGTGGGGTCGCCGCTCCCCAGCGGCATGCACAGTCACCTCTCCATGCTAATCTGGGTCTCCGGCTGTTAAACCGAGGCTCGGCCAGCACGTGCGTGCGGCTCCAGGGCGAAAGTATCGTGGATATATCTTTCGCAAATGCCCTGCCCGCGCGTCGTGTGTCGAGATGGAGGGTCGACGACGTGGAGACCCTCTCAGACCGCGCGTATATACGCATAGAGGTCTCCACGCCTCCCCCGACGCGTCCATCAGCCCACCACCAGAAGAGGTGGGCCCTGAGGGGCATGGATGAGGACGCCCTGATGGCGGCCGTTCTCGCAATGGCCTGGCCAGACGTTCCGGCTGGGCCAGTGGAGGTTAACGAGGAGACGGATTGGTTCGCGGACATTATGACGTAGATCTTCAACGTTGCGATGCCACGTGTCCGCGCCAATCCGTCCCGCCGCCCGGTATACTGATGGAGCGACGCAATACAGCGTCTCCGCGCTGATTGCGGGGTCGCTCGCCGCCAGTACACCCGGGCGAGGCGTCGACGCTCAACCGACGCGGCGAGAACGGCACAGCTGTATGCTGATTATCGTGCACTCACGAAGCAGCTGCAGCTGGCCATCAGGAGTGCCAAGGCTCAGGCCTGGGACGGACTCCTCTCTAAGCTCCGTGAGGATCCATGGGGGCGCCCCTACAAGCTTGTGATGGACAAGTTACGTCCATGGGGGCCTCCACTCACGGAGACGATGGACCCTCCGCTCCTGGAGCGGGTGGTCGGCACCCTGTTCCCTTCTGGGGAGGTGTCGGCCCCCGCTCACACCACCGACCATGTCTTATGGTCACAGGAGCTGGAGGTGTCCGGGGAGGAGCTAGCCTATGCCGTCAGACGCATGGGGGAGCGTAACACCGCCCCCGGCCCTGACGGCATACCTGGCCGCGCCTGGATCATGGCACTCAGCGTCCTCGGTCCCCGTCTGTGCAGGCTGTTTAACGCCTGCCTCCAGACGGGGACGATTCCACTTCGGTGGAAGTGTGGACGGATGGTTCTCCTCAAGAAGGACAACAGGCCCGCGGAGTCGCCCTCCGCTTACAGGCCCATCGTGTTGCTGCACGAGGTTGGCAAACTCTTCAAACGCATCGTTCAGCGTCGCCTCGTCCAGCACCTGTCTCGTGTAGGACCCGACCTGGCCGAGTGCCAGTTCGGCTTCCGGGAGGGACGATCGACCATCGACGCAATTTCGCACGTCAAGTCCCTCACGGACTCGGTCACGTCCCGGGGGGGGGGGGGGGGGTAGCTCTGGCGGTATCATTGGATATCCAGAACGCCTTTAACTCCCTCTCGTGGGCGACCATCCGCGGAGCCCTCGAACATTACGAGGTGCCCTTTTACCTGCGGATGGTGGTCGGAGCGATCCCTCCGGGACAGGGCCATCGTTTACGGTGGCCGCGATGGGTTTGTACGGCGAGATATAAGCCGTGGCGTACCCCAGGGGTCCGTATTGGGCCCCTTGTTGTGGAATCTGGGGTACGACGCGGCTCTGCGGGTCTCCCTGCCGGCCGGCGTGCACCTAACGTGCTAGGCCGACGACACCATGGTGTTAGCCACCGGCAGGGACTTGGGGTGAACCATCCGTCGAGCAGAGGTCGCGGTTGCGGCCATCGCCTCGCGGATTCGGGGCATGGGGTTGGAGTTGTCCCCTCAGAAGACGGAAATAGTTTGTTTCCGTCCTCGTAAGAGGGGCACTCCAGCTCCATGTCTGCTAAGGATCGGGTCATCCGACGTCCAGGTGGCCCAAGATATTAAATATCTTGGTGTCTGCCTGGACGGCTCCTGGAGTTTCGTCCCGCACTTCGTCCGTTTGGCCGCCAGATTGGGTAGGTTAACGACTCATTTGAGTGGCATCATGCCCAACCTTGGCGGTCCGGACGAGCGGGTGCGCCGCCTCTATTGTGGGGTTATCAAGAGCGTGGCACTGTACGGTGCCCCTGTTTGGGCTGAGGCATTGGTAGTTAGTCGGAGAAGTCTCACTCTCCTCCGACGAGAATGGAGACGCGCAGCTATTCGCGTCATAAGGGGCTACCGTACAGTGTCCTACGAGGCGGCCACCACCCTGGCGGGTTTACTACCCCTGGAGTACCTGGCGCTCGAAGACGCCTACGTTTATGGGCGTCTTCGTTTCGAGCGTCAAGACTCTACCCCGCCAGGGGAGACGATAAGTCGGGACGAGCTTAGGCTCCAGGCCCGGCGGTCCACCATGTTAAAGTGGCGAAACGACCTATCTCGTCACGGAGACCATTGGACCGTCGGGGCGATCCTACCCATCCTGGATAGATGGGTGGGTCGTAGCAGCGGACGGCTCACATTCCGAGCCACACAGGTGCTGACCGGACATGGTTGTTTCGGTCAGTACCTGTGCCAAATCGGACGCGAGGCGACCGCGCGGTGCCACCATTGTGGCGCCGCGGAGGACTCGGCGCGGCACACTCTCCAGGAGTGTCCAGCCTGGGAGGTGCCGCGTCGGGTGTTAGCGGCGGAGGTGTGTCCGGACCTCTCGTTGCCGAGCATCCTTTCGGGGATGCTTGGTCGCAGGAGCGTCTGGCAGGCCATGATCTCCTTTTGCGAGGAGGTCATGGTCGCTAAGGAGGTCGCCGAGCGGGTTAGGGAGCAATTCCTGCCAGCTCAACGTCGCCTGCGGGGTCAGCGTCGAAGACCTTTGCCCCGTTCCTCCTCACGGGGGGGGCTTCCACTTTCAGTTGGAAGTACTTCTAAGAACCCTTTGGGGGGAGGGACTTCGCCACCTTCGCTGCGCCTGCGGGCCACGATGGTGGCCGTTACGCATCAGGGGCCACGACTCGGCATTTGTCGGGTCGTAGTAATGGGTCTGACGCACCCGGGGCACCCAGTCATACCAGGCCAAGCCTGACCCGAGGCGTCGACGACGCCCGTGCGGGGTGGACCATTTGGACGTGCCCCACGTCTTTGCACGGGCGTCGTCCGGGGAGCGCGGTAGATACATTTGGGAGAATGTGCCGACCATTGCATGCGTTCCCCGGGACGGGAGCGGTGGCTGAGTGACCCAGCCATCGCTCATTCCTCGGTTGGGGGAGTGTGTATCGTCGACCACACTCCCTTCCGGGAAGGGGGTCCTCCCAGTCACCATGGAGGACCCCGGCGCGGGAGGGGACCGGACGTGTTCGTCCAGAGTTCCCGGTCCCCTCCCAGCAGCGCCGAGGAAGGTCACCCTGGGGTTTTAGCCGGTAAGAGTCCGGCATACCCCCGGAGTTTCCCAGCTCCGGGGGATCCATGAGGATTTCCACACGATAAAAAAAAAGGTACTGAAGAGCCCGGCAACAGCGGCACGGGCATCAAATACAACAGTATCTGGCGCTGCCAAAGAAGGAACCTGGGCCCAGGTGGTGGGCAGGAAGGCGGCTAGGGCAGCCAAAAAGTCCCAACCCGCCCCTGTCCCGCCACCTAAGGCCCAGGCGGCTAAGGAGGCTGACAAGCCGAAGTTGGGGAGGCTGCCGCGCACCGCGGCAGTCGCGTTGACCCTCTCGCCTGGCAGCAAAGCCACCTACAGAGACGTTATGGTTGCTGCCAGGCAGAGGGTCAGGCTATCTGACGTTGGGGTGGAAGCTGTCCGCCCCAAAAAGTCCAGGAGCGGCGGACTCTTGTTAGAGATAGCCGGTCCTGAGAAGGAAGCCAAGGCTACAGCCTTGGCTGATAAATTGAGAGAGACGTCGGCCGGCGACGGCGTGGTGGTGGCCAGGCCGATCAAAAAGGCTGATCTGCGAGTGATCGGCCTGGACGACTCGGTCACCTCGCCTGAGGTGTACACGAGGTATACATGACACATCGCAATGAAATTTATATCCTATCATGAAACATAGAAATGAGACGCGATATCGCGTTCTATAAAGCATTAGAACTCTATTGCTTCCATACGTAGGCATCTGGAAACGCTATTTCCTAGCAAGCAAGTGTGTCATTTGCGTTCTTTTGAGGTGCAGACGAGGTATACATGACACATCGCAATGAATATTATACCTTATCCTGAGACATAGAAATGAGATGCGATATCGCGTTTTAAGAAGCATGAGAACTCTATTGCTTAGTTACGCAGACATCTGCGAACGCTATTTGCCAGCATGGAAGTGTCGCATTTACATTCTTTTGAAGAGTGGACGAGGCATACATAACACTACTCAATGAATATTCTATCTTATCCTGAAACATAGAAATGAGATGCGTTATCGCTATTTAAGAAGCATTAGAACTCTATTGCTTCGATACGTAGACATCTGGAAACGCTATTTCTTAGTAAGGGAGTGTGGTATTTACATTCTATTGAAGTGTAGACGAGGTATACATAATACTTCGCAATTAATATTATATCACATCATGAAACATAGAAATGAGATGCGATATCGCGCTTTAACAAGCATTAGAAATCAATTGCTTCGATACGTAGACATCTGGAAACACTATTTCTTAGTAAGGAAGTGTGGTGCTTACATTCTTTTGAAGTGTAGACGAGGTATACATACTGCTTCGCAATGAATATAATATCTTATCATGAAATATAGAACTGCGATGCCATATCGCGGTTTAAGAAGCATTAGAACTCCAGTGCTTCGATACGTAGACATCTGGAAACGCATTTGCTGGCAAGGAATTGTGGCATTTACATTCTTTTGAAGTGTTGACGAGCTATACATAACACTTCGCAATGAATATTATATCATATCATGAAACATAGATATGAGATGCGATATCGCGTTTTAAGAAGCATTAGAACTCTGTTGCTTCGATACGTAAACATCTGGACACGCATTTCCTACAAAGGGTGTGTGGCATTTACATTCTTTGGAAGTGTAGACGAGGTATACATAACACTTTGCAATGAATATTATATCTTATCATGAAACATAGGAATAAGATGCGATATCACGTTTTAAGAAGCATTAGAACTCCACTGCTTCGATACATAGACATCTGGAAACGCAATTCCTAGCAAAGAAGTGTGGCACTTACATTCTGTTAATGTGTAGGCGAAGTATACATAATATTTCGCATTGAATATTATATAATACCGTGAAACGTAGAAATGAAGTGCGATATCGCGTTTTAAGGAGCATCACAACTATATTTCTTCGATACGTAGTCATCTGGATACGCTGTTTCGTAGCAAGGAATTGTGACATTTACATTCTTTTGGAGTGTAGACGAAGTATACATACCACTTCGCAATGAATATTATATCATATCATGAAACATAGAAATGAGATGCGATACCCCGTTTGAAGAAGCACTAGAACTCTATTACTTCGATACGTAGACATCTGGAAACGCATTTCCTAGCAAGGAAGTGTGGCAATTACATTCTTTTGAAGTGTAGATAAGGTATACATAACACTTCGCAGTGAATATTACATCATATCATGAAACATAGAAATGAGATGCGATATCGCGTTTTGAGAAGCTTTAGAACTCTACTGCTTCGATACGTAGACATCTGGAAACGCTATTTCCTAGCAAGGAACTGTGGCATTTATATTCTTCTGAAGTGTAGACGAGGTATACATATCGCGTCGCAATTAATAATATATCATATCGTGAAACATAGAAATGAGATGCGGTGTCGTGTTTTAAGAAGCATTGGAACTCTATTGCTTTCGATACGTAAACATGTGGAAACGCATTTCCTGGCAAGGAAGTGCGGCATTTATTTTCCTTTCAAGTGTAGACGATGTATTCATTACATTTCGCAATGTATATTATGTTTTATCATGAAACACTGAAATGAGATGCGATATCGCGTTTTTAGAAGCATTGGAAATCTACTGCTTCAATACGTAGACATCTGGAAACGCTATTTCCTAGCAAACAAGTGTGGCATTTGCATTCTTTTGAGGCGTACACGAGGTATACATAACACTTCGCAATGAATATTATATCTTATCATGAAGCATAGAAATCAGTTACGATATCGCGTTTTATGAATCATTAGAACTCTATTGCTTCGATATATAGACATCTGGAAACTCATTTCCTGGCAAGGCAGTGTGGCATTTACATTCTTTTGAAGTGTAGACGAGGTATACATAACACTTCGCAATGAATATTGTACCTTATCATGAAACATAGAACTGAGATGCGATCTCGCGTTTAAGGAAGCATTAGAACTCCATTGCTTCGATACGTAGACATCTGGCTAAACGCATTTCCTAGGAAGGAACTGTCGCATTTACATTCATTTGAAGTGTATGCGAGGTATAAGTGGCACTTCGCAATGAATATTATATCTCATCATGAAGCATAGAAATGTGATGTGATATCGTGATTTGTAAAGAATTAAAACAGTATTGCATCGATACGCAGACATCTAGAAACGCAATTCCGTAGCAAGGAAGTTTGGCATTTACATTCTTTTGTAATGTTGACGAGATATGCATAACGCGATGCATTGAATTACATCTTATTATGTAACATAGAAATGAGATGCATTATCGCGTTTTAAGAAGCATTGGAGCCCTACTGATTCGATACGTAGGGGTCTAGAAACACTATTCTGTAGCAATGTAGTTGTTTGTCATGATAGGTTGTAAAACAAAGCAACCCGTAACGTATATCGCGCCAATACGTCAACAGAATGTTAATCACACACATACTTGCGACGGAATAGCGTTTCTAGATGTCTAGGTTTCGCAGAAATTGAGTTCCAATGCTTCATGAAACGCGATATCACATCTCATTCCTATATCCCATGATAAGATGTAATTACCAATGCAACGCGATATGTATATCTCGTCAATACTTGATGAGAATGTAAACCCCACACTTCCTCCCGACGGAATAGCGTTTCTAGATGTCTACGTATCGAGGCAATAGAGTTGTAACTCTTCATAAAAGGTGACATCGCACCACATTCCTGTGTTTCATGATAAGATGCTATACCAATCCAAGGCGTAATGTATATCTCGTCAACACTTTAAAAGAATGTAAATCCCGCACATATTTGGAACGGAATAGCGTCCTTCGATGTCTACTGTGACGGGTTTTCCCGTAAAATTCCGCAAGAAAGGGGGTATATAGAACCAATAATAAAGGGGTATACAGGAGTTTAATCCGGGGTACAAAATATCCGCGCGATGCGACCGTCCGCGAATTCGCCAGCGCCAAGTACAGAACAAAGAATTTCCTATCCAGCGAGTATTTCGAAGCTGCGAGGCTGGGACTCTTTGGGCGCCAGCTACTCAAGAAGTAGCAAAACTAGTAGACCACGCAACCCGGGGAAACCCGGTGCAAGATAACCCTTGAATTTCGAAATACTCCTTCGCTCGACTACTTCTAGCCGAGTGCGCAAAGTCGGGTCGCGGGATACTGAACTCACGGCTTCTTTCTATATTGCATCGACGCGGGATTACTAAATGTTATACGACACGTCGCGAATGATCGGGGATCACCACCCGTTATACGATACAAAATACAATACGCGATATCAGAAATGCGTCAGGAAAAAATGGGACACTTTAGCGAATAAGGACTCACGCTCTCGTTTCCAACAATTCTGGATCTCGCTCTGTCCTTCTCTCTCTTTCTCTCTCTCTCTCGTCCAAATCGCTCCGTACAATCGTTTGCTAGGTTGCTCGCTAAGTCTTCGCTAAGTCTTGGCTAAGTCGTCGCTAAGTAGTCGCTAAGAAGTCGCTAAAAGTAGAGGCTGTCTTCATGCTAGCTAGCTCGTTATATAGGTTTGCTGGGGGTCTTCGGATCCCCTTAGATCCTCCATAGGGCTCCTTGGTGGGGTAAGGCTATATGCTTCGGTATTGTTCGGGGCATCGATCGGTGGATTTCGGCGATTCGTCCCTGATCGCCGCCTCTGGTGTGTCTAGAAGGGGTCCGCTGGATTATTTGTACTGCGGCGCGTGTCGCACGCCGCGCTTACCTCGGCTCACCTGCAGTTCCGGTGCGCATCTTGCATTTTCCTCTTCATGGGCTCAGGGGAGGGGTGGAGGTTCTTCTCACACCCGGAGTACATCCCTGTTTCGTCTCCATGGGCTATGGCAGCGGTCGTATCGTTGCAGGGCCTTGGATCATATCCCTCGGGCTTCAGGGTCTCTTCTTGCTCACTTCCCGACTCCTCCACCGTCGAGCCCGTCACGCTACCTCGGCCCACAGCCCTCCGCGAACCTGCGGTCTTCTTATCCGCCGAAGGGGTGTCCTCCTGGGTCGCTTTCTTCAATCAGCTCGCCAGTCTAATCCGTAGAACGGAGAGAGAGAAAAGAACGGGGGGGAGGGGGAGGGGGGAAAGGTTCTACCAACGCGTATTCCCACGCTCCTCGTAAGTACAGCTATCGCGATTGTCCGTGTCGCGCTTCTTGCATGGGTGGTGATCTGCGAGCTAGTCTAACCGAAGCGGGGGGGGGGGGGGGGGGGTGAGCAAGCCTTGTGACGTCACCACGTCACACTACATATCGAAGTAATAGTGTTCTAATGGGTCTTAAAACGCGATATCGAATCTCATTTCTATGTTTCACGATAAGATATAATATTCATTGCGAAGAGTCATGTATACCTCGTACTCACTTCAAAAGAATGTAAATGCGACACTTCCATGCTAGGAAATAGCGTTTGCACATGCCTACGTATCGGGGCAATAGAGTTCTAATGCTTCTCAAAACGCGATGTCGCATCTCATTTCTATGTTTTCGTGATAAGATATAATATTCATTGCGAAGTGTCATGTATACCTCGTACTCACTTCAAAAGAATGTAAATGCGACACTCCCTTGCTAGGAAGTAGCGTTAGCAGATGCCTACGTATCGTAGCAATAGTGTTCTAACGCTACTTACAAAACGCCATATCGCATTTCATTTCTATGTTTCATGATAAGATATAATATTCCATTGCGAAGTTTCATGTATACCTCGTATTCACTTCAAAAAGTATGTAAGTGCGACACTTCCTTGCTAGGAAATAGCGTTTGCCGATATCTACGTATCGAAGCGGTAGAGTTTCTAATGCTTTGTAAAACGTGATATCGCATCTCACTTCTATGTTTCATGATAAGATATAATGTTCATTGCGAAGTGGCATGTATACATCGTATTGACTTCAAAAGAATGTAAATGCGACACTTCCTTGCTAGGGAATAGCGTTTCCAGATGTCTACGTACCGAAACAATAGAGCTCTAATGCTTCTTAAAACGACATGTTGCATCTCATTTCTATGTTTCATGATAAGATATAATATTCATTGCGATGTGTCATGTATATCTCGCATTCACTATAAAAGAATGTAAATGCGACTATTCCTTGCTAGAAAATAGCGTTTTGCAGATGTCTACGTATCGAAGCATTAGAGTGCTACTCCTTCTTAAAACGGGATATTGCATCCCATTTATAAGTTTTCGTGATAAGATATAATATTCATTGCGAAGTGTCATGTATACCTCGTATTCACTTCAAAAGAATGTAAATGCGACACACCCTTCCTATTAAATAGCGTTTGCAGATGTCTCCGTATCGGCGCACTAGAGTTCTAATGCTTCTTAAATCCGATATCGCATTTCATTCCAGTGTTTCGTGATAGGGTATAATATTAATTGCGAAGTGTCACTTATATCTCGTATTCACTTAAAAAGAATGTAAATGCGACACCTTCCTTGCTAGGAAATCGCGTTTGCAGATGTCTACGTATCGAAGCAATAGAGTTTCTAATGCTTCTCAAACACGATATCGCATCACATATCTATGTTTCGTGATAAGATGTAACATTCTTTGCGAAGTGTCATGTATACCTCGTATTCACTTCAGAAGAACGTAAATGCGACACTTCCTTTCTAGAAAATGGCGTTTGCAGATGTCTTCGTATCGAAGCAATAGAGTTCTAATGCTTCTTAAAACGAGATATCGCATCTCATTTCTATGTTTCATGATTGGATATAATATTCATTGTGGAGAGTTATGTATACCTCGCATACACTTCAAACGAATGTAAATGCGACACTTCCTTGCTAGGAAATAGCGTTGGCAGATGTCTACGTATCGAAGCAGTAGAACTCTAATGCTTCTTAAATCGCCATATCGCATCTCATTTCTATGTTTCAGGATAAGATATAATATTCATTGTTTAGTGTTTCATATACGTCGTGCTCACTTCAAAAGAATCTAAATGCGACACTTCCTTGCTAGGAAATAGCGTTTGCAGATGTCTACGTATCGAAAACAATAGAGTTCTAGTGCTTCTTAAATCGGGGACGTCGCATTTCATTTCTATGTTTCATGATAAGATATAATATTCATTGCGAAGTGTCATGTATACCTCGCGTTCTCTTCAGAATAATGTACATGCGACACATCATTGCTAGGAAGTAGCGTTTGGAGATGTCCTACGTATCGGAGCAATAGAGTTCTAGTGCTTCTTAAATCGGGATAACGCATCTAGTTTCTATGTTCATGATAAGATATAATGTTTCATTGCGAAGTGTTTATGTATTCCTCGTCTGCACTTCAAATGAATATAAATGCGACACTTCCTTTCTAGTAAATAGCGTTTCCAGATGTCTACGTATCGAAGCAATAGAGTTCTAATGCTTATTAAAACGGGATGCCGCATCTCATTTCAATGTTTCATGATAAGAAATAATAATCTTTGTGAAGTGTCATGAGTACCTCGTATTCACATCAAAGGAATGTAAATGCGACACTTCCTTGCTGGGAAATAGCGTTTGCAGATGCCTACGTATCGTAGCAAAAGTGTTCTAATGCTTCTTAAAACGCGATATCACACCTCACTTCTATGTTTCTTTATAAGATATAATATTCATTGCGAGAAGTCATGTATAGCTCGCATACAATTCGAATGAATGTAAAGGCGGCACTTCCTTGCTAGGTTATTGCGTTTGCAGATGCCTACGTTTCGAAGCTATAGAGTTCAAATGCTCCTTAAGACGGGATATCGCATCTCAATTCTATGTTTCAAGAAAAGGTATAATATTCATTGCGAATTGTCATGTATACCTCGTATTCGCTACAAAAGAATGTAAATGCGACTCTTCCTTGCTATTACATAATGTTAGCAGATGTCTACGTATCGTAGCAAAGAGTTCTAATGCTTCTTCAAACGCAATATCGCATTTCATGTCTATGATTCCTGATAAGATGTAATATTCATTGCGACGTTTAATGTACACCTCGCATACACTTCAAATGAATTTAAATGCGAAACTTCCTTGCTAGGAAATAGCGGTTGCAGATGTCTACGTATCGTAGCAATAGAGTTCTAATGCTTCTTGTAACGCGATATCGCATCTCATTTCTATGTTTCATGACAAGATATAATACTTATTGCGAAGTGTTACGCATACCTCGTATACACTTCAAATGAATGAAAGTGCGAGACTTCCTTGCTAGGAAGTTGCGTTTGCAGATGTCTACGAATCGAAAAAATAGAGTTCTAATGCTTCTTAAATCGCCATATCGCATCTCATTTCTACGTTTCATGATAAGATATAATATTCATTGTGCAGTATTATGTATATCTCGTCTACGCTCCAAATGAATGTAAATGCGACACTTCCTTGCTAGGAAATAGCGTTTGCAGACGTCTACATATCGAGGCAATAGAGTTCTAATGCTTCTTTAATCGCGATATCGCATCTCAATTCTATGTTTCATGATAAGATATAATATGCATTGCGTAATGTCATGTATACTTCGTATTCACTTCAAAAGAATGTAAATGCGACACTTCCTTGCTAGGAAATAACGTACGCTGATATCTACGTATCGTAGCAATAGATTTCTAATGCTTCTTAAATCGCGATATCGCATCTCACTTCTACGTTTCATGATAAGATATAATATTCATTATGCAGTGTTACGTATATCTCGCTTACACTTCAAATGAATGTAAATGCGACACTTCCTTGCTAGGAAATAGCGTCTGCAGATATCTACGTATCGTAGCAATACAGTTCTAATGCTTCTTAAAACACGATATCGCATCTCATTTCTATGTTTCATGATAAGATATAATAATCATTGCGAATTGTCATGTATACCTCGCATACACTTCAAATGAATGTAAATGCGACACTTCCTTGCTAGGAAATAACGTATGCTGATATCTACGTATCGTAGCAATAGATTTCTAATGCTTCTTAAATCGCGATATCGCATCTCACTTCTACGTTTCATGATAAGATATAATATTCATTATGCAGTGTTACGTATATCTCGCTTACACTTCAAATGAATGTAAATGCGACACTTCCTTGCTAGGAAATAGCGTCTGCAGATATCTACGTATCGTAGCAATACAGTTCTAATGCTTCTTAAAACACGATATCGCATCTCATTTCTATGTTTCATGATAAGATATAATAATCATTGCGAATTGTCATGTATACCTCGCATACACTTCAAATGAATGTAAATGCGACACCTCCTTGTTAGGATATAGCGATGGCAGATGCCTGCGTATGGAAGCAATAGGGTTCTAATGCTTCTTAAAACGCGATATCGTATCTCATTTCTATGTTTCATGATAAAATATAATATTCATTGTGCAATGTTATGTATACATCGCATTCACTTCAAGAGAATGTAAATGCGACATTACCTTGCTAGGAAATTGCGTTTGCAGATGTCTACGTATCCTAGCAATAGAGTTCTAATGCTTCCTAAAACAAGATATCGCGACTCATTTCTATGTTTCATGAGAAGATATAATATTCATTGCGAAGTGTCAAGTACACCTCGTATTCACTTCCAAAGAATGTAAATGCGACACTTCCTTCCTAGGAAATAGCGTTTGCAGATATCTACGTATCGTAGCAATAGAGTTCTAATGCTTCTCAAAACGCGATATCGCATCTCATTTCTATGTTTCATGATAAGACATAATATTCATTGCGAAGTGTCACTTATATCTCGCATATACTTCAAAAGAATGTAAATGCGACACTTCATTGCTAGGAAATAGCGTTTGCAGATGTCTACGTATCGTAGCAATAGAGTTCTAATGCTCCCTAAATCGCGATATCGCATCTCGTTTCTATGTTTCATGATAAGATACAATATTCATTGCGAAGTGTCACTTATACCTCACATACACTTCAAATGAATATAAATGCTACACATCATTGATAGGAAATAGCGTTTGCAGATGTATACGTATCGTAGCATTAGAGTTCTAATGCTTCTCTAAACGCCATATCGCATCTCATTTCTATGTTTCATGATAAGATATAATATTCATTGCGAAGTGTCATGAGTACCTCGTATTCACTTCAAAGGAGTGTAAGTGCGACACTTCCTTGCTGGGAAATAGCGTTTGCAGATGCCTACGTATCGTAGCAAAAGTGTTCTAATGCTTCTTAAAACGCGATATCACACCTCACTTCTATGTTTCTTTATAAGATATAATATTCATTGCGAGAAGTCATGTATAGCTCGCATACAATTCGAATGAATGTAAAGGCGGCACTTCCTTGCTAGGTTATTGCGTTTGCAGATGCCTACGTTTCGAAGCTATAGAGTTCAAATGCTTCTTAAAACGGGATATCGCATCTCAATTCTATCTTTCAAGAAAAGGTATAATATTCATTGCGAATTGTCATGTATACTTCGTATTCACTTCAAAAGAATGTAAATGCGACACTTCCTTGCTAGGAAATAGCGTATGCTGATATCTACGTATCGTAGCAATAGATTTCTAATGCTTCTTAAATCGCGATATCGCATCTCACTTCTACGTTTCATGATAAGATATAATATTCATTATGCAGTGTTACGTATATCTCGCTTACACTTCAAATGAATGTAAATGCGACACTTCCTTGCTAGGGAATAGCGTCTGCAGATATCTATGTATCGTAGCAATACAGTTCTAATGCTTCTTAAAACACGATATCGCATCTCATTTCTATGTTTCATGATAAGATATAATAATCATTGCGAATTGTCATGTATACCTCGCATACACTTCAAATGAATGTAAATGCGACACCTCCTTGTTAGGATATAGCGATGGCAGATGCCTGCGTATGGAAGCAATAGGGTTCTAATGCTTCTTAAAACGCGATATCGTATCTCATTTCTATGTTTCATGATAAAATATAATATTCATTGTGCAATGTTATGTATACATCGCATTCACTTCAAAAGAATGTAAATGCGACATTACCTTGCTAGGAAATGGCGTTTGCAGATGTCTACGTATCGTAGCAATAGAGTTCTAATGCTTCCTAAAACAAGATATCGCGACTCATTTCTATGTTTCATGAGAAGATATAATATTCATTGCGAAGTGTCATGTACACCTCGTATTCACGTCAAAGGAATGTAAATGCGACACTTCCTTGCTAGGAAGTAGCGTTTGCAGATGTCTACGTATCGCAGCAATAGATTTCTAATGCTACTTAAAACTCGATATCGCGTCTCACTCCTATGTTTCATGACAGGATATAGTATTCATTGCGAAGTGTCATGTGTACCTCCTATTCATTTCAAAGGAATGTAAATGCGACACTACATTGCGAGGCAATAGCGTTTGCAGATGTCTACGTATCGTAGCAATAGAGTTCCAATGCTTCTTAAAACGCGATATCGCATCTCATTTCTATGTTTCATGATAAGATATAATATTCACTGTGCAATGTTATGTATACATCGCATTCATTTCAAAAGAATGTAAATGCGACATTTCCTTCCTAGCAAATGGCATTTGCAGATGTCTACGTACCGTAGTAATTGAGTTCGAATGCTTCTTAATACGAGATATCGCATTTCATTCCTATGTTTCCTGACAAGATGTAATATTCATTGCGAAGTGTCATGTATACCTCGTATTCACATCAAAAGAATGTAAATGCGACACTTCCTTGCTAGGAAATAGCGGTTGCAGCTGTCTACGTATCGAAGCAATAGTGTTCTAATGCGTCTTAAAACGGGATATCGCATATCACTTATATGTTTCATGATAAGATATAGTATTCATTATGGAGTGTTATGTATACCCCCTGTTCACTTCAAAAGAATGTAAATGCGACATTTCCTTGCTAGGAAGTAGCGTTTGCAGATGATTACGTATCGTAGCAATAGAGTCCTAATGCTTCTTAAAACGCGATATCGCATCTCATTTCTATGTTTCATGATGAGATATAATATTCATTGCGAAGTGTCATGTATACCTCGTATTCACGTCAAAGGAATGTAAATGCGACACTTCCTTGCTAGGAAGTAGCGTTTGCAGATGTCTACGTATCGAAACAATAGAGTTCTAATGCTTCCTAGAACGCGATATCGCATCTCATTTCTATGTTTCATGACAAGATATAATATTCATTGCGAAGTGTCATGTATACCCGTATTCACTTCAAAAGAATGTAAATGCGACACTTCCTTGCTAGGAAATAGCGTTTGCAGATATCTACGCATCGAAGCAATGGAGTTCTAATGCTGCTTAAAACGCGATATCGCATCTCTTTTCTATGTTTCATGATGAGATATAAAATTCATGGTGCAGTGTTATGTATACCTCGTATTCACTTCAAAAGAAGGTAAATGCGACACTTACTTGCTAGGAAACAATGTTTGCAGATGTCTACGTATCGTATCATTAGAGTTCTAATGCTTCTCAAAACGCGATATCGCATCTCATTTCTATGTTCATGATAAGATATAATATTCATTGTGGAGTGTTTGTATACGTCGTATTCACCTCAACAGAATGTAAATGCGACAGTTCCTTGCTAGGAAATAGCGTTTGCAGATATCTACGTATCGTAGCAATAGTGTTCTAATGCTTCTTAAAACACGATATCGCATCTCATTTCTATGTTTCACGATAAGACATAATATTCATTGCGAAGTGTCATGTATACCTCGCATACACTTCAAATGATTGTAAATGCGACACTTCCTTGCTGGGAAATAGCGTTTGCAGATGTCTACGTATCGTAGCATTAGAGTTCTAATGCTTCTCAAAACGCGATATCGCATCTCATTTCTATGTTTCATGATAAGATATAATATTCATTGCGATGTTTCATGTATACCTCGCATACACTTCAAATGATTGTAAATGCGACACTTCCTTGCTGGGAAATAGCGTTTGCAGATGTCTACGTATCGTATCATTAGAGTTCTATTGCTTCGCAAAACGCGAAATCGCATCTCATTTCTATGTTTCATGATAAGATATAATATTCATTGTGGAGTGTTTGTATGCGTCGTATTCACCTCAACAGAATGTAAATGCGACACTTCCTTGCTAGGAAATAGCGTCTGCAGATATCTACGTATCGTAGCAATAGTGTTCTAATGCTTCTTAAAACGCGATATCGCATCTCATTTCTATGTTTCACGATAAGACATAATATTCATTGCGAAGTGTCATGTATACCTCGCATACACTTCAAATGATTGTAAATGCGACACTTCCTTGCAGGGAAATAGCGTTTGCAGATGTCTACGTATCGTAGCATTAGAGTTCTAATGCTTCGCAAAACGCGAAATCGCATCTCATTTCTATGTTTCATGATAAGGTATAATATTCATTGTGGAGTGTTTGTATGCGTCGTATTCACCTCAACAGAATGTAAATGCGACACTTCCTTGCTAGGAAATAGCGTCTGCAGATATCTACGTATCGTAGCAATAGTGTTCTAATGCTTCTTAAAACGCGATATCGCATCTCATTTCTATGTTTCACGATAAGACATAATATTCATTGCGAAGTGTCATGTATACCTCGCATACACTTCAAATGATTGTAAATGCGACACTTCCTTGCTGGGAAATAGCGTTTGCAGATGTCTACGTATCGTAGCATTAGAGTTCTAATGCTTCTCAAAACGCGATATCGCATCTCATTTCTATGTTTCACGATAAGACATAATATTCATTGCGAAGTGTCATGTATACCTCGCATACACTTCAAATGATTGTAAATGCGACACTTCCTTGCTGGGAAATAGCGTTTGCAGATGTCTACGTATCGTATCATTAGAGTTCTATTGCTTCTCAAAACGCGAAATCGCATCTCATTTCTATGTTTCATGATACGATATAATATTCATTGTGAAGTGCCACGTATACCTCGCATATACTTCAAATGAAAGTAAATGCGACACTTCTTTGCTAGGAAATAGCGTCTGCAGATATCTACGTATCGTAGCAATAGAGTTCTAATGCTTCTTAAAACGCGATATCGCATCTCATTTCTATGTTTTATGATAAGATATAATATTCATTGCAAAGGGCCACGTATACCTCGCATACATTTCAAATGATAGTAAATGCGACACTTCCTTGCTAGGAAATAGCGTTTGCAGATGTCTACGTATCGTAGCGTTGGAGTTCTAATGCTTCTCAAAACGCGATATCGCATCTCATTTCTATGTTTCATGAAAAGATATAATATTCATTGTGGAGTGTTTATATACGTCGTATTCGCCTCAACAGAATGTAAATGCGACACTTCCTTGCCAGGAAATAGCGTCTGCAGATATCTACGTATCGTAGCAATAGTGTTCTAATGCTTCTTAAAACGCGATATCGCATCTCATTTCTATGTTTCGTGATAAGATATAATATTCATTGTGGAGTGTTTGTATGCGTCGTATTCACCTCAACAGAATGTAAATGCGACACTTCCTTGCTAGGAAATAGCGTCTGCAGATATCTACGTATCGTAGCAATAGTGTTCTAATGCTTCTTAAAACGCGATATCGCATCTCATTTCTATGTTTCACGATAAGACATAATATTCATCGCGAAGTGTCATGTATACCTCGCATACACTTCAAATGATTGTAAATGCGACACTTCCGTGCTGGGAAATAGCGTTTGCAGATGTCTACGTATCGTAGCATTAGAGTTCTAATGCTTCTCAAAACGCGATATCGCATCTCATTTCTATGTTTCACGATAAGACATAATATTCATTGCGAAGTGTCATGTATACCTCGCATACACTTCAAATGATTGTAAATGCGACACTTCCTTGCTGGGAAATAGCGTTTGCGGATGTCTACGTATCGTATCATTAGAGTTCTATTGCTTCTCAAAACGCGAAATCGCATCTCATTTCTATGTTTCATGATAGGATATAATATTCATTGTGGAGTGATATGTATACATCGCATTCACTTCAAAAGAATGTAAATGCGACATTTCGTTGCTAGGATATAGCGTTTGCAGATGTTTACGCATCGTAGCAATAGAGTTCTAATGCTTCGTAAATCGCGAGATCGCATCTCATTTCTATGTTTCATGATAAAATATAATATTCATTGCGGAGTGTCATGTATACCTCGTATTCACTTCAAAAGAATGTAAATGCGACACTTCCTTGCTAGAAAGTAGCGTTTGCACATGTCTACGTATCGAAGAAATAAAGTTCTAATGCCCCTTAGATCGCGATATCGCATCTCATTTCTATGTTTCATGATAAGATACAATATTCATTGCGAAGTGTCATGTATACCTCGTACTCACTTCAAAACAATGTATGTGCGACACTTCCTTGCTAGGTAATAGTGTTTGCAGATGTCTACGTATTGACGCAATAGATTTCTGATGCTACTAAAATCGCGATATCGCATCTCATTTCTATGTTTCATGGTAAGATATAATATTCATTGTGCAGTGATATGTATATCCCGTCTACACTTCAAAAGAATGTAAATGTGACACTTCCTTGCTAGGAAATAGCGTCTGCAGATGTCTACGTATCGTAGAAATAGAGTTCTAATTCTTCTTAAAACGCGATATCGCACCTCAATTCTATGTTTCATTATAAGATATAATATTCATTGCGGAGTGTAATGTATACCTCGTATTCACTTCAAAAGAATGTAAATCCGACACTTCCTTGCTAGGAAATAGCGTTTGCAGATATCTACGTATCGAAGAAATAGAGTTCTAGTGTTCCTTAAATAGCGATATCGCATCTCATTTCTATGTTTCATGATAAGATATAATATTCATTGCGAAGTCTCATGTATACCTTGTATTCCTTTCAATAGAATGTAATTACGACACTTCATTGCTAGGAAATAGCGTTGACAGATATCTACGTATCGAAGCAATAGGGTTATAACGCTTCTCAAAATCGCCATATCACATCCCATTTCTATGTTTCATGATAAGATATAGTATTCATTGCGGAGTGTCATGTATACCTCGTATTCACTTCAAAAGAATGTAAATGCGACACTTCCTTGCTAGAAAGTAGCGTTTGCACATGTCTACGTATTGACGCAATAGATTTCTGATGCTACTAAAATCGCGATATTGCATCTCATTTCTATGTTTCATGGTAAGATATAATATTCATTGTGCAGTGGTATGTATATCCCGTCTACACTTCAAAAGAATGTAAATGTGACACTTCCTTGCTAGGAAATAGCGTCTGCAGATGTCTACGTATCGTAGAAATAGAGTTCTAATTCTTCTTAAAACGCGATATCGCATCTCATTTCTATGTTTCACGATAAGATACAATATTAATTGCCAAGTGTCATTTATACCTCGTATTCACTTCAAAAGAATGTAATTGCGACACATCCTTGCTAGGAAATAGCGGTTGCAGATGCCTACGTATCGTAGCAATAGATTTCTAGTGCTTCTTAAAACGCGACATCGCATTTCATTTCTACGTTTCATGATGAGATATAACATTCTTTGCGAAGTATAATGTATACCTCGTAATCACTTCAAAAGAATGTAAATGCGACACGTTCATGCTAGGAAATAGCGCTTGCAGATGTCTGCGTATCGAAGCAATATAGTCCTAATGCTTCTTAAAACGGGACACCGCATCACATTTCTATGTTTCATGATAAGATATAATATTCATTGCGTAGTATAATGTATACCTCGCATACACTTCAAATGAATGTTAATGCGACACTTGCTTGCTGGGCAATAGCGACTGCAGATTTCTACGTATCGAAGCAATAGAGTTCTAATGCTTCTTAATTCGCGATATCGCATCCCATTTCTATGTCTCATGATTAGATATAATATTCACTGCGAAAGTTCATGTATACCTCGTATTCACTTCAAAAGAATGCAAATGCGACACTTTCCTGCCATTAAATAGCGTTTGCAGATGTCTACGTATCGTAGCTTTTGATATCTTACGCTTTTTAAATCGCGATATCGCACATCATTTCTATGTTTCACGATAAGATGTAATATTCATTGCGAAGTGTCATGTATACCTCGTATTCACTTCAAAAGAATGTAAATGCGACACTTCCTTGCTAGGAAATAGCGTTTCCAGATATCTACGTATCGTAGCAATAGAGTTCTAATGCTTCTTAAAACGCGGTATCGTATATCACTTCTATGTTTCATGACAAGATATAATATTCATTGCGAAGTGTCATGTATACCCGTATTCACTTCAAAAGAATGTAAATGCGACACTTCCTTGCTAGGAAATAGCGTTTGCAGATATCTACGCATCGAAGCAATGGAGTTCTAATGCTGCTTAAAACGCGATATCGCATCTCTTTTCTATGTTTCATGATGAGATATAAAATTCATGGTGCAGTGTTATGTATACCTCGTATTCACTTCAAAAGAAGGTAAATGCGACACTTACTTGCTAGGAAACAATGTTTGCAGATGTCTACGTATCGTAGCAATAGAGTTCTAATGCTTATAGAAACGCGATATCGCATCCCATTTCTATGTTTCATGATAAGATATAATATTCACCGCGAAGTGTTATGTATACCTCGTATACACTTCAAATGAATGTTAATGCGACACTTCCTTGCTGGGCAATAGCGACTGCAGATTTCTACGTATCGAAGCAATAGGGTTCTAATGCTTCTTAATTCGCGATTTCGCATCTCATTTCTATGTCTCATGATGAGATATAATATTCACTGCGAAGGTTAATGTATACCTCGTATTCACTTCAAAAGAATGCAAATGCGACACTTCCATGCTAGGAAATAGAAATGGCAGATGTCTACGTATCGAAGCAGTACAGTTCTAATGCTTCTTAAACTAAATATCGCATCTCATTTCTATGTTTCATGATAGGATATAATATTCATTGCGATGTGTCATGTATACCTGGAATACACTTCAAATGAATGTGAATGCGACACTTCCTTGCTAGGAAATAGCGTTAGCAGATGTCTGCGTATCGAAGCAGTAGAGTTCTAATGCTTCTTAAACCAAATATCGCATCTCATTTCTATGTTTCATGATAAGATATAATATTCATTGCGGAGTGTAATGTATACCTCGTATTCACTTCAAATGAATGCAAATGCAACACATCCTTGCTAGGAAATGGCGTTTGTAGATGTCTACGTATCGAAGCAATAGATTTCTAATGCTTCTTAAATAGCTATATCGCATATCATTTCTATGTTTCAAGATAAGATATGATATTCATTGCGAAGTGTCTTGTATACCTCGCATACGCTTCAAATGAATGCAAATGCAACACTTCCTTGGTAGGAAATGGCGTTTGCAGATGTCTACGTATCGAAGCAATAGAGTTCCTATGCTTCTTGAATCGCATCTCATTTCTATGTTTCATGATAATTTATATTATTCAATGCGAAGTGTGATGTATACCTCGTATTCACTTCAGATGAATGTAAATGCGACACGTCCTTGCTAGGAAATAGCGTTTGCAGATGTCTACGTATCGTAGCAATAGAGTTCTAATGCTTCTTAATACGCGGTATCGCATCTCACTTCTATGTTTCATGATAAGATACAATATTCATTGCGAAGTGTTGTGTATACCTCGTATTCACTTAAAAGCGATATAAATGCGACACGTCCTTGCTAGGAAACAGCAGATGTCTACGATGTTTGCAGATGTCTACGTATTTTAGGAATAGAGTTCAAACGCTTCTTTAAACGCGATATCGCATCTCACTTCTATGTTTCACTATAAGATATAATATTCATTGCGAAGTGTCGTGTATACCTCGTATTCACTTAAGAAGAATGTAAATGCGACACTTCTTTGCTATTAAATAGCGTTTGCAGATGTCTACGTATCGTAGCATTGGAGTTATAATGCTTCTTTAAACGCAGTATCGCATCTCATTCCTATGTTTCATGATAAGATATAATATTCCTTGTGCAGTGTTATATATACCTTGTTTTAACTTCAAGAGAATGTAAATGCGACACTTCCTTGCTAGCAAATAGCGTTTCCAGATGTCTACGTGTCGAAGTAATAGTGTTCTAATGTTTCTTAAAACGCGATATCGCACCTCATTTCTATGTTTCATGATAAAATATAATATTTATTGCGAAGTGTAATGTATAGCTCATCTATACTTCAGAGGAATGTAAATGCCAAACATCCTTGCTAGGAAATGCGTTTCCAGATGTCTACGTATTGAAGGGATAGAGTTCTAGTGCTTCCTAAAACGCGATATTGCATCACATTTCTATGTTTTATGATATGATATAATGTTCATTGCGAAGTGTTATGTATACCTCGTCTACACTTCAAAGGAATGTAAATTCTACACATCCTTGCTAGGACATGCGTTTCCAGATGTCTACGTATCGAAGCAATAGAGTTCTAATGCTTCTTTAAACGCTATGTCGCATCTCATTTCTATGTTTCATGATAAAATGTAATTCAATGCAACACGTTATATATATCTCGTCTACACTTCAATAGAGTGTAAATGCCACACTTGCTTACTACGGAACAACGTTTCTAGATGTCTACATATCGAAGCAATAGAGTTCTATAGCTGCATAAAACGCGATATTGCACCTCATTTAAATGTTTCAAGATAACATGTTATTCATTTCAACGCGTTAATTATATCTCGACTACACATCAAAAGAATGTAAATCCCACACGTACTTGCTGCGTAATAATCTTTCTACTTTTCTACATATCGATGCAATAGCGTTCCAACGCTTTATAAAATGCGATATCGCAACTCATTTCTATGCTACATGATAAGATGTAATACAATGCAACGCGTAAATCTTATATCGTCAACAGTTCAATGGAATGTAAATCCCACACTTCCTTGCGGCGGAATCACATTTCTAGATGTCTACAGATCGATGCACTAGAGATCTAATTCTTGATAAAACGCGATATCGCATCTCATTCCAATGTTTCATGATAAGATGTAATTCAATGCAACGCGTAAATTATATCACGTCATCACTTCAAAACAATGTAAATTCCACACTTCCTTGCAACGGAATAGCGTGTCTAGATGTCTACATATCGAAGCAATAATGTTCTAATGCATCCTGAATCGCGATATCGCATCTAATTTCTATGACTCATGATAAGATGTAATATTCATCGCAACGCGATATGTATACCTCGTATGAACTTCAAAGGAATGTAAATGCCACACTTCTTTGCTACGGAATAGCGCCTCTGGATAACTAGGTATCGAAGCAATAGTGCTCTATTGCTTCATAAAATGCGATATCGGATCTTATTTCTATGTTTCATGATTAAATGTAATAATCAATGCAACGCGTCATGTATACCACGTCAACACTTCTAAATAAGATAAGTCCCACACATCCTTGCTGGAGAATAGCGTCTCTAGATGTCTACGTATCGAAGCAATACAGTCTTTCAAACACATCTTATCACTAAACATAGAAATGAGATGCGATATCGCGTATTATGAACCATTTGAACTCTGTTGCTAGGATATGAAGATATCCAGAAACGTTATTCCGTAGCATGGAAGTGTGGGCTTTACATTCTGTTGTTGTGTAGACGAGATATACATAACGCGTTGCATTGGATATTACGCCTTATCGTGAGACATAGAAATAAGATGCGATACCGCGTTTTAAGATATTTTAGAACTCTATTGCTTCGATACATAGACATCTTGAAACGCTGTTCCGTCGCAAAGAATTGTAGCATATACATTCTTTTGAAGTGTAGCCGCGATATTCATAATGCATTAAATTGAATGTTACATCTTATCATGAGACATAGAAATGAGATGCGATATCGCGCTTTAAGAAGCATTAGAACTATATTGCAACGATACGTACGCATCTCGAAACGCATTTCCTAGCAAGAAAGTGTGGCACTTACATTCTTTTGATGTGCAGACGAGGTATCCATAACACTTCGCAATGAATATTATATCTTATCATGAAGCATAGAACTGCGATGCGATATCGCGTTATAAGAAGCATTAGAACTCTACTGCTTCGATGCGTAGACATCTCGAAACGCATTTCCTACCAAACAAGTGTGGGATTTACATTCTTTTGAAGTGTAGACGACGCATACGAAACACTTTGCAATGAATATTATATCTTATCGTGAAACATAGAACTGAGATGCGATATCGCGTTTTAAGAAGCATTAGAATTCTATTGCTACGAAACGTAGACATCTGCGAAAGCTATTTCCTAGCAAGGAAGTATCGCATTTGCATTCATTTGAAGTGAATACGGTGTACACATGACACTTCGCATTGAATGTTTAATCTTAACACGGAGCACAGAAAAGAGATGCGATATCGCGTTTTAAGGAGCATTAGAACTCTATTACTACGATACGTAGATATCTGGAGTCGCCATTTCCTAGCAAGGAAGTGTCGCATTTACATGCTTTTGAAGTGAATACGAGGTATACATGACACTTCGCAATGAATATTATACCTTATCATGAAACATAGATACGAGATGCGACATCTCGTTTTAAGAAGCATTAGAACTCTATTGTTTCGATACGGAGACATCTGCAAACGCTATTTCCTAGCAAGGAAGTGTCGCATTTGCATTCTTTTGAAGTGAATTGGAGGTATACATGGCACTTCGCAATGAATATTATACCTTGTCATGAAACATAGAAGCGAGAAGCGATATCGCGTATTAAGAGGCATTAGAACTCTATTGCTACGATACGTAGATATCTGGAGACGCTATTTCCTAGCAAGGATGTGTCGCATTTACATTCTATTGAAGTGAATACGAGGTATACATTACACTCCGCAATGAATATTATATCTTATCATGAAACATAGAAATGAGATGCGATATTTGGTTTAAGAAGCATTAGAACTCTACTGCTTCGATACGCAGACATCTGCCAACGCTATTTCCTAGCAAGGGAGTGTCGCATTTACATTCTTTTGAAGTGAATACGAGGTACACATGACACTTCGCAATTAGTATTATAACTTTTCATGAAACATAGAAATGAGATACGGTATCCCGTTTTAAGAAGCGTTAGAACTCTATTGCTACGATACGTAGACATCTGCAAACGCTATTTCCTAGCAAGGTAGTGTTGCATTTACATTCATTTGATGTGTAGACGAGGAATACATAAGACCTCGCAATGAATAATATATCTTATCATGAGACATAGAAATGAGATGCGATATCGCGATTTATGAAGCATTAGAACTCTTCTGTTGCGATACCTAGACATCTGCGAATGCTATTTCCCAGCAAGGAAGTGTCGCATTTACATGCTTTTGAAGTGAATACGAGGTATACATGACACTTCGCAATGAATATTATATCTTATCATGAAACATAGAAATGAAATGCGATATCGCGATTTAAGAAGCATTAGAACCCTATTGCTTCGATACGTAGACATCGGCAAACGCTACTTCCAAGCAAGGAAGTGTCGCATTTACATTCTTTTGAAAGGAATACGTGGTATGCATGACCCTTCGCAATGAATATCATATCTTATCACAAAACATAGAATTGAGGTGCGATATCTCGATATAAGAAGCATTAGAACTCTATTGCTTCGATACGTAGACAGCTGCAAACCCTATTTCGTAGCAAGGAAGTGTCGAATTTACATTCATTTGAAGTTTATGCGAGGTATAAGTGACACTTCGCAATGAATATTGTATCATATCATGAAACATAGAAATGAGATGCGATATCGCATTTTGATAAGCATTAGAAATCTATTTCTACGATACGTAGACATCTGCAAACGCTATTTAATAGCAAGGATGTGTCGCATTTACATTATCTTGAAGTGAAAACGAGGTATACATGACATTTCGCAACGAATA
Source organism: Xylocopa sonorina (assembly GCF_050948175.1). Classification (NCBI taxonomy): domain Eukaryota; kingdom Metazoa; phylum Arthropoda; class Insecta; order Hymenoptera; family Apidae; genus Xylocopa; species Xylocopa sonorina. The sequence continues at coordinate 573,620 of NW_027490102.1, read as the reverse complement.
TTACATCTTATCATGAAACATAGAAATGAGATGCGATATCCCGTTTTAAGAAGCATTGGAACTCTATTGCTTCGAGACGTAGACATCTGGAAACGCTACTTCCTAGCAAAGAAGTGTCGCATTTACATTCTTTTGAAGTGAATACGAGTTACACATGACACTTCGCAATGAATAATGTATCTTATCATGAAACATTGAAGGGGAATGCGATATCGCGTTTGAAGAAGCGTTAGAACCCTATTGCTACGATACGTAGACTTCTGCAAACGCTATTTCCTAGGAAGAAAGTGTCGCATTTACATTCCTCTGAAGTGAATACGAGGTATACATGTCGCTTCGGAATGAGTACTATATCTTATCATGAATCATAGAAATGAGATGCGATATCGCGATTAAGCAGCATTAGAAATCTATTGCTTCGATACCTAGACATCTGCAAACGCTACTTCCTAGCAAGAAAGTGTCGCATTTACATTCTTTTGAAGTGAATACGAGGTATGCATAACACTGCACAATGAATATTATATCTTATCATGAAACATAGAAATGAGATGCGATATCGCGTTTGGAGTAGCATTATAACTCCATTGCTACGATACGTAGACTTCTGCAAACGCAATTTCCTGGGAAGGAAGTGTCGCATTTACATTCTTTTGAAGTGAATACGAGGTATACATGTAACTTCGCAATGAATATTATATCTTATCATGAAACATAGAAATGAAATACGATATCGCGTTTTGAGAAGCATTAGAACTCTATTGCTACTATACGTAGACTTCTGCAAACGCTATTTCCTAGCAAGGAAGTGTCGCATTTACTTTCGTTCTTAGTGTATGCGAGATATAAGTGACACTTCGCTATGAATATTATGTCTTATCATGAAATATAGGAATGAGATGCGATATCGCGATTTGGGAAGCATTAGAACTCTACGGCTACGATGCGTAGACATCTGCAAACGCTATTTCCTAGCAAGGAAGTGTCGCATTTACATTCATTTCAAGTGTATGCGAGGTATAAGTGACATTTCGCAATGAATATTATATCTTATCATGAAACATAGAAATGAGATGCGATGTCGCGTTTTAAGAAGCGTTAGAAGTCTATTTCTACGATACGTGGACATCTGCAAACGCTATATCCTAGCAAGGAAGTGTCGCATTTACATTCATTTGAAGTGAATACGAGGTATACATGTAACTTCGCAATGAATATTATATCTTATCATGAAACATAGAAATGAGATGCGATATCGCGTTTTGAGAAGCATTAGAACTCTATTGCTACGGTACGTAGACATCTGCAGACGTTATTTATTAGCAGGGAAGTGTCGCACTTACATACTTTTGAAGTGAATACGAGGTATACATGACACTTCGCATTGAATATTATATCTTATCATGAAACATAGAAATGAGATGCGGAATCGCGTTCTAAGAAGCATTAGAACTCTATTGTTTCGATATCATGAAACATAGAAATGTGATGCGGTTTCCCGTTTTAAGAAGCATTAGAACTCTATTAGTTCGATACGTCGACATCTGCAACCGCTATTTCCTAGCAATGAAGTGCCGCATTTACAATCTTTTGAAATGCATATGAGGTATACGTAACTCTTCGCAATGAAAATTATATCTTATCGTGAAGCATAGAAATGAGATGCGATATCGCGTTTTAAGTAGCATTATATCTCTGTTGCTACGATACGTAGACATCTGCAAACGCTATTTCCTAGCAAGGAAATGTCGCATTTACAGTCCTTTGAAGTGAATACGAGGTATACATAACACTCCACAATGAATATTGTACCTTATAGCGAAACATAGAAATGAAATGCGATATCGCGATTTAAGAAGCATTAGAACTCTATCGCTGCGATACGTAGATATCGGCAAACGATATTTCCTAGGAAGGAACTGCCGCATTTACATTTATTTGAAGTGTATGCGATGTATAAGTGACACTTCGCAATGAATATTATATCTTATCATGAAACATAGAAACGAGTTGCGATATCATGTTTTAAGAAACATTAGAACTCTGTTGCTACGATACGTAGACATCTGCAAACGCTATTTCCTAGCAAGGAAGTGTCACATTTGCGTTCTTTTGAAGTGAATACGAGGAATACATGACACTTCGCAGTGAATATTATATCTTATCATGGAACAGAGAAATGAGATGCGGTATCCCGTTATAAGAAGCATTAGAAATCTATGGCTTCGATGCGTAGACATCTGCAAACGCTATTTCCTAGCAAGGAAGTGTCGCATTTACAATCCTTTGAAGTGAATACGAGGAACTCATGACACTTCGCAATGGATATTATATCTTATCATGAAACATAGAAATGTGATGCGGTGTCCCGTTCTAAGAAGCATTAGAACTCTATTGCTTCGATACGTAGACATCTGCAAACGCTATTTCCTAGCAAGGAACTGCAGCATTTACATTCATTTGAAGTCTATGCGAGGTATAAGTGACACTTCGCAATGAACATTATATCTTATCATGAAACATAGAAATGATATGCGATAGGGCGTTATAAGAAGCATTAGAACTGCATTGCTTCGATACGTAGACATCAGCAAACGCTATTTCCTAGCAAGGAAGTGTCGCATTTACATACCTTTGAGGTGAGTACGAGGTATACATGACACTTCGCAATGAATATTATATCTTAACGTGAAACATTGAAATGAGATACGATATCCCGTTTTAAGAAGCATTAGAACCCTATTGCTACGATACGTAGATATCTGGAAACGCTATTTCCTAGCAAGGAAGAGTCGCATTTACATTCTTTTGAAGTGAATACGAGGTATACATAGCAATCCACAATGAATATTATATCTTATCATGAAACATAGAAATGAGATGCGATCTCGCGATTGAAAACGCATTAGAACTCTATTGCTACGATACGTGGACAACCGCAAACGCTATTTAATGGCAAGGAAGTGTCCCATTTACATTACTTTGAATACGAGGAATACAAAACATTCAACAATGAATATTATACCTTATCTCGAAACACAGAAATGAGCATTAGAACTCTATTGCTTCGGTACGTAGGCATCTGCAAATGCTATTTAATAGCAAGGAAGTGTCGCACTTTCATTTTTATGAAGTGAATACGAGGTATACATAACACTCCACAATGTATGTTATATCTTATCACGAAACATAGAAATGAGATGCGATATCGCGATTTAAGAAGCATTAGAACTCTATTGCTTCGAAACGGAGACATCTGCAAACCCTTGGTCCTAGCAAGGAAGTGTCGCATTTACATTCTTTTGAAGAGAATGCGAGGTATACATAACACTCCATAATGAATATTATATCTTATCATGAAACATAGAAATGAGATGCGATATCGCGTTTTAAGAAGCATTTGAACTCTATTGCTTCGATAAGTAGACATTTGGAAACGTAATTTCCTAGAAAGGAAGAGTCGCATTTACATTCATTTGAAGTGTAGACGAGGAATACTTAACCCTTCGCAATGAATATTATATCTTATAATGAGACATAATAATGAGATGCGATATCGCGTTTTGGATTTATTAGACCTCTATTGCTACGATACGTAGACATATGGAAACGCTACTTCCTTGAAAGTAATTGTCGCATTTACACTCATTTAAAGTGAATACGAGGTATACATGACACTTCGCATTGAATATTATGTCTTATCATGAAACATAGAAATGAGATGAGATATCTCGTTTTATGAAGCATTAGTATTCTATTGATACGATACGGAGACATCTGCAAACGCTATTTCCTAGCAAGGAAGTGTCGCATTTACATTCTCTTGAAGTGAATACGAGGTATACATAACCCTTCGCAATGAATATTATATCTTATCATGAAACATAGAAATGACATGCGATATCGCGATTTAAGAAGCATTAGAACCCTATTGCTTCGATACCTGGACATCTGGAAAGGCTATTTCTTAGAAAGGAAGTGTCGCATTGACATTCTTTTGAAGTGAATACGAGGAATACATGACACTTCGCAATGAATATTATATCTTATCATGACACGTAGAAATGAGATAAGACATCTCGTTTTAAGAAGCAATAGAACTGTATTGCTTCGATACGTAGACATCTGCAAACGCTATTTCCTAGCATGGAAGTGTCGCATTTACACTCTTTTGAAGTGAATACGAGGTATACATGACACTTGGCAATGAATATTAGATCCTATCATGAAACATAGAAATGAGATGCGATATCTCGTATTAAGAAGCGTTAGAACACTTTTGCTACGATACGTAGACATCAGCAAACGATATTTCCTAGCATGGTAGTGTCGCATTTGCATTCTTTTGAAGTGAATACGAGGTATACATGACACTCCAAATGATTATTATATCTTATTACGAAACATAGAAGTGAGATTCGATGTCGCGTTTTAAGAAGCATTAAAACTCTATTGCTTCGATACGTAGACGTCTGCAAACGCTACTTCCTAGCAAGGAAGTTCCGCATTTACATTCTTTTGCAGTGAATATGAGGTATACATGACAATTCGCAATGAATATTATATCTTATCATGAGACATAGAAATAAGATGCGATATCGCGTTTTAAGAAGCATTAGACCTATATTGCTACGATACGTAGATATCTGCAAACGCTATTTCCTAGCAAGGAAGCGTCGCATTCACATTCTTTTGAAGTGAATACGAGGTATACGTGACACACCACATCGAATATTATATCTTATTATGAAACATAGAAATGAGACGCGATATGGCGATTTAAGAAGTAGTAGATCTCTATTGCTTCGATACGTAGACATCTGCAAACGCCATTTCCTAGCTAGGAAGTGTCGCATTTACACTCTTTTGAAGTGTAGGCGAGATATACATAACACTGCACAATAAATATTATATCTTATCATGAAACATAGAAATGAGATGCGATATCGCGACTTTAGAAGCATTAGAAATATATTGCTTCGATACGTAAACATCTGCAAACGCTATTTCCTAGCAAGGAAGTGTCGCATTTACATTGTTTTGAAGTGAAAGCGAGGTATACATGACACTTCGCAATGAATATTGTATCTTATCATGAAACTTAGAAATGAGATGCGATATCGCGTTTTAAGAAGAATTAGAACTCCATTGCTACGATACATAGACATCTGCAAACGCTATTTCCTAGCAAGGAAGTGACGCATTATCAATCTCTTGAAGTGAATAGGAGGTATACATAGCACTCCACAATGGATATTACACCTTATCACGAAACATAAATGAGATGCGATATCGCGTTTTAAGGAGCGTTAGAACACTATTGTTTCGATACGAAGACATCTGCAAACGCTATTTCCAATTAAGGAAGTGAGGCATTTACCTTCATTTGAAGTGTATGCGAGGTATACATGACACTTCGCAAAGAATATTAAATCTTACCATGAAACATAGAATTGAGATGCAATATCGCGTTTTGAGAAGCATCAAAACTCTGTTGCTACGATACGTAGACATCTGCAAACGCTATTTAATAGCAGGGAAGTGTCGCATTTACATTCTATTGAAGTGAATACGAGGTATAAGTGACACTTCGCAATGATTATTTTATCTTACAATGAAACATAGAATTGAAGTGCGATATTGCGTTTTACGAAAAATTAGAACCCTATTGCTAGGATACATATGCTTCTGCAAGCGCTATTTCCTAGCCAGGAGGTGTCGCATTTACATTCTTATGAAGTGAATACGAGGTGCTCATGACACTTCGCAATAAATATTATCTCTTATCATGAAACATAGAAGTGCGATGCGATATCACGTTTTAAGTAGCATTAGAACTCTATTGCTACGATACGTAGACACCTGCAGTCGCTATTTCCTAGCATGGAAGTGTCGCATTTACATTCTTTTGAAGTGAATTCGAGGTACACATGACACTTCGCAATGAATATTATATCTTATGGTGAAACACAGAAATTAGATGCGATATCGCGTTTTGAGAAGCACTCGAAATCTATTGCTTCTTTACGTAGACTTCTGCAAACGCTACTTCCTAGCAAGGAAGTGTCACATTTACATTCATTTGTAGTGTGCGCGAGGTATACATATCACTTCGCAATGAATGTTATATCTTATCATGAAACATCGAAATGAGTTGCGACATCTCGTTTTAAGAAGCATTAGAACTCTATTGCTACGATTTGTAGACATCTGCAAACGCTATTTCCTAGCAAGGAAGTGTCGCATTTACATACATTTGAAGTGTATGCGAGGTATACATAACACTGCACATTGAATATTATATCTTATCATGAAACATAGAAATGAGATGCGATATCGCGTTCTAAGAAGGATTAGAACACCATTGCTACGATACGTAGATATCTGCATTCGCTATTACCTAGCAAGGAAGTGTCGCATTTACATTCTTTTGAAGTGAATACGAGGTATACATAACACTCCACCATGAATATTATATCTTATCATGAGACATAGAAATGAGATGCGATATCTCGGTTTAAGAAGCATTACAACTCTATTGCTTCGATACGTAGACATCTGCCAACGCTATTTCCTAGCAAGGAAGTGCCGCATTTACATACATTTGAAGTGTATGCGATGTATACATAACACTTCGCAATGAATATTATATCTTATCATGATACATTGAGATGAAATGCGATATCGCGATTTAAGAAGCATTAGAAACCTATTGCTGCGATACGGAGACATCTGGAGACGCTATTTCCTAGCAATGAAGTGTCGCACTTACATTCATTTTAAGTGCATGGGAGGTATAAGTGGCACTTCTTAATGAATATTATATCTTATCATGAAACATAGAAATGATATGCGATATCATGTTTTAAGAAGCATTAGAACTCTATTACTTCGATACGTAGACATCTGCAAACGCTATTTAATAGCAAGGAAGTGTCCCATTTACATTCCCTTGAATACGAGGTATACATGACATTTCGCAATGAATATTATATCTTATCATGAATCATAGAAGTGAGAGACGTACTCTCGTTCTAAGGAGCATTATAACTCTGTCGTTTCGATACGTAGACATCTGCAAACGCTATTTAATATCCTGAGAGTGTCGCATTTACATTCTTTTGAAGTGTATATGGGGCATACATAACACTCCACAATGAATATTATACCTTATCACGAAACATAGAGATGAAATGCGATATCTCGTTTTAAGAAGCATTAGAACTCTATTGCTACGATACGTAGATATGTGGAAACGCTATTTCCTTGCAAGGAAGAGTCGCACTTACCATCGTGAAGTGAATACGAGGTATACAATACACTTCGCAATGAATATTATATCTTATCATGAGACATAGAAATGAGGTGCTATATCGCGTTTTAAGATGCATTAGAACTCTATCGCTTCGATACGTAGACATCTGCAAACGCTCATTCCTTGCAAGAAAGTGTCGCATTTACATTCTTCTGAAGTGTGAATACATGACACTTTGCAGTGAATATTATATCTTATCATGAAACATAGAAATGAGATGCGATATCTCGTATTAAGAAGCATTAGAACCCTATTGCTTCGATACGTAGACATCTGGAAACGCTACTACCTAGAAGGGATGTGTCGCATTTACATACAATTGAAGTGAATACGAGGTATACATGACACTTCGCAAAGAAGTTTATATCTTATCATGAAACATAGAAATGAGATGCGATATCTCGTTTTTAGAAGCATTAGAACTTCATTGCTACGATACGTATACTTGGGCAAACGCTATTTCCTGGAAAGGAAGTGTCGCATATACATTCTTTTAAAGTGAATACGAGATATACAATACACTTCGCAATGAATATTATATCTTATCACGAAACTTAGAAATGAGATGCGACATCTCGTTTTACGAAGCATGAGAACTGTATTGTTTCGATACGTAGACATCTAGAAACGCTATTTCCTAGCAAGGAAGTGTCGCATTTACATTCTTTAGAAGTGAATACGAGGTATACATGACACTTCGCAATGAATATTATACCTTATCATGAAGCATAGAAATGTGATGCGATATCGCGTTTCAAGAAGCATAAGAACACTATGGCACCGATAAGTAGACATCTGCAAACGCTACCTCCTAGCAATGAAGTGTCGCATTTACATTCTTTTGAAGTGAATACGTGGTATACATGACACTTCGCAATGACTATTATATCTTATCATGAAACATAGAAATGGGATGCGATATAGCGAATTTAGAATCGTTAGAACTCTATTGCTACGATACGTAGACATTTGCAAACGCTATTTCCTAGCAAGGAAGTGTCGCATTTACATTCTTTTGAATTGAATACGAGGTGTACATGTAACTTCGCAGTGAATATTATATCTTATCATGAAACATGTATATGAGATGCGATATCGCTTTAGAACTATATTTTTTCGATACGTAGACATCTGGAAACGCTATTTCCTAGCAAAGAAGTGTCGCGTTTACATTCCTTTGAAGTGAGTACGAGGTATTCATGACACTTCGCAATGAATATTATATCTTATCATGAAACATAGAAATGAGATGCGATATCGCGATTTAAGACGCAATAGAACTCTATTGCTTAGATACGTAGACATCTGCAAACGCTATCTCCTAGCAAGGAAGTGTCGCATTTACATTCATTTGAAGTGTACGCGAGGTATACATGACACCTCGCAATGAATATTATATCTTATAATGAAACATAGAAATGGCATGCGATATCGCGTTTTAAGTAGCATCAGAACTCTATTGCTTCGATACGTAGACATATGCAAACGCTATTTCCTAGCAAGGATGTGTCGCATTTACATTCTTTTGAAGTGTAGACAAGGAACACATAACACTCCACAATGAATATTATTTCTTATCATGAAACATAGAAATGTGATGCGATATTGCATTTTGGGAAGCTTTAGATCTCTATTGCTTCGATACGTAGACATATGCAAACGCTATTTCCTAACAGGGATGTGTCGCATTTACAATCTTTTGAAGTGTAGACGAGGAACACATAACACTCCACAATGAGTATTATTTCTTATAATGAAACATAGAAATGAGATGCGATATCGTGTTTCAAGAAGCATTAGGACTCTATTGCTACGATATGTAGACATCTGCAAACGCTATTTCCTAGCAAGGATGTGTCGTATTTACATTCTATTGATGTGAATACTGGGTATACATAACACTGCACAATGAATATTATATCTTATCATGAAACATAGAAATGAGATGCCATATGACGATTTAAGAAGCATTAGAACATTATTGCTTCGATACGTAGACATCTGCAAACGCTATTTCCTAGCAAGGAAGTATCGTATTTACATTCTTTTGAAGTGAATACGGGGTATAGATAACACTGCACAATGAATATTATATCTTATCATGAACCATAGAAACGAGATGCGTTATGACGATTTATGAAGCATTAGAACACTATTGCTTCGATACGTAGACATCTGCCATCGCTATTTCCTAGCAAGGAAGTGTCGCATTTATATTCTATTGAGGTGAATACGAGGTATACATAACACTGCACGATGAATATTCTATTTTATCATGAAACATAGAAATGGGATGCGATATCTCGTTTTAAGAAGCATTAGAACTCTGCTGCTTCGATACGTAGATATCTGCAAACGCTATTTCCTCGCACGGAAGTATCGCATTTACATTCATTTGAAGTGTATGCGAGGTATACATGACACTTCCTAATGAATATTATATCTTATCATGAAACATAGAAATGAGATGCGATATCGCGATTTAAGACGCAATAGAACTCTATTGCTTAGATACGTAGACATCTGCAAACGCTATTTCCTAGCAAGGAAGTGTCGCATTTACATTCATTTGAAGTGTATGCGAGGTATAAGTGACATTTCGGAATGAATATTATATCTCATCATGAAACATAGAAATGTGAAGCGATATCGCGTTTTAAGAAGCATTAGAACTCTATTGCTACGATACGTAGACATCTGCAAACGCCATTCAATAGTAAGGAAGTGTCGCATTTACATTCTCTTGAAATAAATACGAGGTATACATGACAGTTCGTAATGAATATTGTATCTTATCATGAAGCGTAGAAATGAGATGCGATATCCCGTTTGAAGAAGCATTAGAACTCTATTGCTTCGGTACGTAGACATCTACAAACGCTATTTCCTAGGAAGGAACAGTCGCATTTACATTCATTTGAAGTGTATGCGAGGTATAAGTGACATTTCGCAATGAATATTATATCTCATCATGAAACATAGAAATGAGATGCGATATCGCGTTTTAAGAATGATTAGAAGTCTATTGCTACGATATGTAGACATCTGCAAACACTATTTCCTAGCAAGGAAGTGTCGCACTTACATTCAATTGATGTGTAGACGAGGAACACATAACACTTCGCAATGAATATTATATCATATCATGATACATAGATATGAGATGCGATATCGCGTTTTAAGCAGCATTAGAACTCTATTGCTACGATACGTAGATATCTGCAGACGCTATTTCCTAGCAAGGAAGTGTCGCATTTACATTCCTCTGAAGTGAATAGGAGGTATACATAACACTCCACAATGAATATTAAATCTTATCATGAAACATAGAAATGAGTTGCGATATCGCGTTCTAAGAAGGATTAGAACTCTAATGCTACGATACGTAGACATCTGCAGACGCTATTTCCTAGCAAGGAAGTGTCGCATTTACATTCATTTGAAGTGTATGCGAGGTATTCAAGACACTTCGCAATGAATATTATATCTTATCATGAAACATAGAAATGAGTTGCGATATCGCGTTCTAAGAAGGATTAGAACTCTAATGCTACGATACGTAGATATCTGCAGACGCTATTTCCTAGCAAGGAAGTGTCGCATTTACATTCTTTTGAAGTGAATACGAGGTATACATGACACTCCGCAATGAGTATTATATCTTACCATAAATCATAGAAATGAGATGCGACATGGCGATTTAAGAAGCACTAGAACTCCAGTGCTACGATACGTAGACATCTACAAACGCTATTTCCTAGCAATGAAGTGTCGCATTTAAATTCGTCTGAAGTGTATGCTAGGTATACATGACACTTCGCAATGAATATTATATATTATCATGAAACATAGAAATGAGATGCGATATCGCGTTTTGAGAAAGATTAGAAGTCTATTGCTACGATATGTAGACATCTGCAAACACTATTTCCTAGCAAGGAAGTGTCGCACTTACATTCAATTGATGTGTAGACGAGGAACACATAACACTTCGCAATGAATATTATATCATATCATGATACATAGATATGAGATGCGATATCGCGTTTTAAGCAGCATTAGAACTCTATTGCTACGATACGTAGATATCTGCAGACGCTATTTCCTAGCAAGGAAGTGTCGCATTTACATTCCTCTGAAGTGAATAGGAGGTATACATAACACTCCACAATGAATATTAAATCTTATCATGAAACATAGAAATGAGTTGCGATATCGCGTTCTAAGAAGGATTAGAACTCTAATGCTACGATACGTAGACATCTGCAGACGCTATTTCCTAGCAAGGAAGTGTCGCATTTACATTCATTTGAAGTGTATGCGAGGTATTCAAGACACTTCGCAATGAATATTATATCTTATCATGAAACATAGAAATGAGTTGCGATATCGCGTTCTAAGAAGGATTAGAACTCTAATGCTACGATACGTAGATATCTGCAGACGCTATTTCCTAGCAAGGAAGTGTCGCATTTACATTCTTTTGAAGTGAATACGAGGTATACATGACACTCCGCAATGAGTATTATATCTTACCATAAATCATAGAAATGAGATGCGACATGGCGATTTAAGAAGCACTAGAACTCCAGTGCTACGATACGTAGACATCTACAAACGCTATTTCCTAGCAATGAAGTGTCGCATTTAAATTCGTCTGAAGTGTATGCTAGGTATACATGACACTTCGCAATGAATATTATATATTATCATGAAACATAGAAATGAGATGCGATATCGCGTTTTGAGAAGCACTAGAACACTAATGCTACGATACGTAGACATCTGCAGAAATTATTTCCTAGCAAGGAAGTGTCCTATTTACATTCTTTTGTAGTGAATACGAGGTCTACATAACACTGCAGAATGAATATTATATCTTATCGTGAAACATAGAAATGAGATGCATTATCGCGATTTAAGATGCATTAGAAATCTAATGCTTCGATACGTAGATATCTGCAAACGCTACTTCCTAGCAAAGAAGTGTCGCATTTACATTCTTTTGAAGTGAATACGAGGTATTCATGACGCTTCGCAATGAATATTATATCTTATCATGAAACATAGAAATGGGATGCGATATCGCGTTTTGAGAAGCATTAGAACTCTATTGCCTCGATACGTAGGCATCCGCAAACGCTATTTCCTGGGAAGGAAGTGTCGCATCTACATTCATTTGTAGTGTAGACGAGATATACATAACACTGCATAATGAATATTATATCTTTTCATGAGGGATAGAAATGAAATGCGATATCGCGATTTAAGATGCATTAGAACTCTAATGCTTCGTTACGTAGACATCTGCCAACGCTATTTCCTAGTGTGACGTCAGGCGTAGCGCCTGCCACCCATTACATACGTCAGCATCCTCGGAACCTCCAGTATCGACCCCTGGACACAGGCAACCTGCAATACTCGCCTGAAGTATCGGCAACCAGCAGAGTTTGCGCGCGCACGACCGCACGCACTCAGTCGTACCTGCAAGGACCGCTGTCTCGCTCGCACCTACGAGCAACCCTATCGCCCTCTCATCAGGAATTCCGCCCAACAGAGAGAAGAAGCCGCAGTCCGTCGCCGCAATGGGTACTCTTCCAGTTCAGGGAATCTACGTTGCCTGAATCTACATACTATTTCTAGAATAAGTCTATAACGCTCATAGATATAAGTACTCGACACGAATTGTAACACACCACAACACACATGTAATTCTAAGTCCTTATTCTTAAGATTAGACGCTAGATGCGCCCAGGCTATCGGCACGCGCCGCTAGCCCCACCACGAGCCGCGAGTCCCCACTCGCTGGACCGCGCGCACCCTACCACGAGCGGCTGCGACCGTAGCGCCTCGCGAACTGAGGAGGTCCCAGACGCGCCTCGAGAGACACATTCGAGTCCTCGGGCTTCTAGAGTTAACATCGATCTTCCATCTCAAGCCGCCTCAATGTGGGGTCTAGGCTACGCGTTGCTATTTCCATTTTACTAGTTCTAACTTAGAATAATTTCACTTTTGTACACTTTAACTTACAATATACTTTACTTTAGTTACTAAATCCAATCTACAAGTTCTTTTACCAGCTCTACTAGTTCCTATTCCAATAATTACTAAATCTAAACATAATATACTAGTTCTTACGTTAAAACATTATTCTTAAACTACAAATTCTACGACGTGTTCCTTCCAACAATTGGGTTGCGTTTTTTCACCTTGAAGGAGTATAGAACTCAGCTTTGCGACGTTGCTATAGAGCGGACCGCCGCTTATCCTTCTGAACATTGCCTGAAGGTACAGAAATCTGGGTGAATGAAATGTGGATCCGGTTCGCGAGGAACACGACGCGCGGGTCGTAAGAATTTTATTCGTTCACTTGCTCGTGAATACCTGGGAGATACACCCCGGGTCCTCGTACCGCAGCAACCTGTCGTCATCGTTCCGGTTCAGTCACAGTTTTCCGAAACGCCGAACAACGCCGATTCGCCTGCCTCTGCAGCCAACGTCTCTGCAATATCCACAGTCTTCGCTGAATCTACTCTGCATCCAGACCGCTGTTTCCCGTTTTGCTGGAAGTTAATCAAAGTCACCGTCAACATTAACCGACCGATCGCTGTATCGATACCTACCAACGACCGTCGAGGCACATTCTACCTGCGTATCGAGACTGAAGCCAGCGAAAGGTAAGGCTTTTCCATCATATCGCGAGTGTTTTTACCGCGTCGCGTAAGCCAAAAATATCGGACCCGGTCGTAACGCGTTCCCGCGGACCGAAAACCGTATAAATAGGCTCGTGTCGTGAAGCCTCCGGATAAACGAAAAATTATTTCGCCGGACGTGACACTATCAAGGAAGTGCCGCATTTACATTCTTTTGAAGTGAATACGAGGTATACGTAACACTTCACAATGAATATTATATCTTACCATGAATTATAGAAATGAGGAGCGATATCGCTTTTTAAGAAGCATTAGAACTCTATTGCTACGATACCTAGACATGTGCAAACGCTATTTCCTAGAAGGAAGTGTCGCATTTACATTCTTTTTAAGTGTAGACGAGATATACATAACCAATCGCAAAGAATATTATATCATATCATGAAACATAGGAAAGAGATGCGATATCTCGTTTTAAGAAGCACTAGAACTCTATTGCTTCGATACGTAGACATCTGCCAACGCTATTTCCTAGCAAGGAAGTGTCGCATTTACATTCATTTGAAGTGTATGCGAGGTATACAAGACATTTCGCAATGAATATTACATCCTACCATGAAACATAGAAATGAGATGCAATATCGCGTTTTGAGAAGCATTAGAACTCCAATGCTACGATACGTAGATATCTGCAAATGCCACTTCCTAGCAAGGGAGTGTCGCATATACATCCTTTTGAAGTGAATACGAGGTATACATGACACTACGTAATGTTAATTATATCTTATCAAGCAACATAGAATTGAGATGCGATATCTCGTTTTAAGAAGCATTAGAATTCTATTCCCCCGATACGTAGACATCTGCCAACGCTATTTCCTAGCAAGGAAGTGTCGCATTTACATTCATTTTAAGTGTATGCGAGGTACACATGACACTTCGCAATGACTACTATATCTTGTCATGAGACATAGAAATGAGATGCGATATCGAGATTTAAGAAGCATTAGAACCCTATTGCTACGATACGTAGACATCTGCAAAAGCTATTTCCTAGCAAGGAAGTGTCGCATTTACATTCTTTTGAAATGAATACGAGGTATACATAACACTTCACAATGAATATTATATCTTATCATGAAACATAGAAAAGAGATGCGATATCGCGTTTTGTGAAGCATTAGAACACTAATGCTACGATACGTAGACATCTGCAAACGCTATTTCCTAGCAAGGAAGTGTCGCATTTACATTCTTTTTAAGTGTAGACGAGATATACATAACCAATCGCATGGAATATTATATCATATCATGAAACATAGGAATGAGATGCGATATCTCGTTTTAAGAAGAATTAGAACTCTATTGTTTCGATACGTAGACATCTGGAAACGCTATTTCCTAGCAGGGAAGTGTCGCATTTACATTCTTTTGACGTGCATACGAGGTATACATAACACTCCGCAATGAGTATTATACCTTATCACGAAACATAGAAATGGGATGCGATATCGAATTTTTACAAGCATTAGAACTATATTGCTACGATATGTAGACATCTGCAAACGCTATTTCCTAGCAACGAAGCGTCGCATTCGCATTGTTTTGAAGTGAATACGAGGTATACATATCACACCACAATGAATATTAAATCTTATCATGAAACATAGAATTGTGATGCGTTATCTCTTTTTAAGAAGCATTAGAACTCTGTTGCTTCGATATTTAGACATCCGCAAACGCTATTTCCTAGGAGGGAAGTGTCGCATTTACACTCTTTTGTAGTGAATACGAGGTGTACATGACACTTCGCAATGAATATTATATTTTATCATGAAGCAGAGAAATGAGATGCCTTATCCCGATTTAAGAAGCATTAGAACTCTATTGTTTCGATACGTAGACATCTGGAAACGCTATTTCCTAGGAAGGAAGTGTCGCATTTACATTCATTTGAAGTGTATGCGAGGTATACAAGACATTTCGCAATGAATATAACATCTTACCATGAAACATAGAAATGAGATGCAATATCCCGCTTTGAGAAGCATTAGAACTCCAATGCTACGATACGTAGAGATCTGCGAACGCTATTTCCCAGCAAGGAAGTGTCGCATTTACATTCTTTTGAAGTGAATACGAGGTATGCATGTCACTTCGCAATGAATATTATATCTTATCATGAAACATAGAAATGAAATGCGACATCTTGGTTTAAGAAGCAATAGTACTCTATTGCTTCGATACGTAGACATCTGGAAACGCTATTTCCTAGGAAAGAAGTGTGGCATTTACATTCATTTGAAGTGTATGCGTGGTATAAGTGACACTTCGCAATGAATATTATATCTTATCATGTAACATAGAAATAAGATTCGATATCGCGTTTCAAGAACTATTAGAATTCTATTGCTACGATTCGTAGACATCTGCAAACGCTATTTCCTAGGCCGGTAGTGTCGCATTTACATTCATTTGAAGTATATGCAAGGTATAAGTGACTCTCCGCAATGAAAATTACATCTCATCATGACTCATAGAAATGAGATGCGGTATCCCGTTTTAAGAAGCATTAGAACTCTATTGCTACGATACATAGACATCTGTAATCGCTATTTCCTAGCAAGGAAGTGTCGCATTTACATTCTTTTGAAGTGAATACGAGGTATACATGACACTTAGCAATGAATATTATATCTTATCATGAAACATAGAAATGAGATGCGACGTCTCGTTTCAAGAAGTATTATAACTCTATTGCTTCGATACGTAGACATCTGCAGACGCTATTTCCTAGCAAGGAAGTGTCGCATTTACATTCTTTTGTAGTGTAGACGAGATATACATATCACTGCACAATGAATATTATATCTTATCATGCAACATAGAAATGAGATGCGATATCGCGATTTAAGCAGCATTAGAACTCTATTGCTTCGATACCTAGACATCTCCAAACGCTATTTCCTAACAGGGAAGTGCCGCATTTACATTCGCTTGAAGTGTAGACGAGATAAACATGACACTGCACAATGAATATTATATGTTATCATGAAATATAGAAATGAGATGCGATATCGCGACTTAAGGGACAATAGAACTCTACTTCTTCGATACGTAGACATGTGCAAACGCTACTTCCTAGCAAGGAAGTGTCGCATTTACATTCACTTGAAGTGTATGCGAGGCATAAGTGGCACTTCGCAATGAATATTACATCCTAACATGAAACATAGAAATGTGATGCGATATCGCGTTTTAAGATGCACTTGAACTCTATTGCTTCGATACGTAGATATCTGCAAACGCTATTTCCTAGCAAGGAAGTGTCGCATATTACATTCATTTGACGTGTATGCGAGGAATACATAACAATTCGCAATGAATATTATATCTTATCATGAAAGATAGAAATGAGATACGATATAGCGATTTAAAAAGCATTAGAACTCTATTGCTTCGATACGTAGACATCTGCAAACGCTACTTCCTAGCAAGGAAGTGTCGCATTTACATTCTTTTGAAGTGAATACGAGGTATACATAACACTCCACGATGAATATTATACCTTATCACGAAACATAGAAATCAGATGCGATATCGCGATGTAAGAAGCATTAGAACTCTATTGCATCTATACGCAGATATCTGGAAACGCAATTTCCTAGCAAGGTAGTGTCGCATTTACATTCATTTGAAGTGTATGCGAGGAATACGTGACACTTCGCATTGAATATTATATCTTATCAGCAAACATAGAAATGAGATGCCATATCCCGTTTTAAGAAGCATTAGAACCCTATTGCTTCGATACGTAGACATCTGCAAACGCTATTTCCAAGCCATGAAGTGTCGCATTTGCATTCATTTGAAGTGTATGCGAGGTATAAGTGACACTTCGCAATTAATATTATATCTTATCATGAAACATAGAAATGAGGTGCGATATCGCGTTTTAAGTATTATTAAAACTATATTGCTGCGATACGTAGACACCTGCAGTGCTATTTCCTAGGAATGAAGTTTCGCATTTACATTCATTTGATGTGTTGAACAGGAATACATAAAACTTCGCATTGAATATTATATCTTATCATGAAACATAGAAATCAGATGCGATATCGCGTTTCGAGAAGCATTAGAACACTGTTTCTGCTATACGTAGACATCTGCAAACGCTATTTCCTAGCAAGGAAGTGTCGCATTTACATTCATTTGAAGGGAATACGAGGTATACATAACACTCCACAATGAATATTATATCTTATCATGAGACATAGGAATGAGATGCGATATCGTGTTTTAAGATGCATTTGAACTCTATTGGATCGATACGCAGACATCTGCAAACGCTACTTCCTAGCAAGGAAGTGTCGCATTTACATTCTTCTGAAGTGAATACGAGGTATACATGACACTTCGCAATGAATATTATATCTTATCATGAAACATAGAAATGCGATGCGATATCGCGCTTTGATAAGCACTAGAACTGTATTGCATCTTACATAGACATCTGCAAACGCTATTTCCTAGCAAGGAAGTGTCGCATTTACATTCTTTTGAGGTGAATACGAGGTATGCATAACACTCCACAATGATTATTGTATCTTCTCATGAAACACAGAAATGAGATGCGATATCGCGATTTAAGAAGCATTAGAACTCTATTGCTACGATACGTAGACAACTGCAAACGCTATTTCCTAGAAAGGAAGTGCGCATTTACATTCATTTGAAAGTGTAGACGAGGAATACATAACATTTCGTAATGAATATCATATCTTACCATGAAACATAGAAATGAGTTGCGATGTCTCGTTTTAAGAAGAATTAGAACTCTACTGCTTCGATACGTAGACATCTGTCAACGCTACTTCCTAGCAAGGAAGTGTCGCACTTACATTCATTTGAAGTGTATGCGAGGTATATATGACATTTCGAAATGAATATTATATCTTTTCATGAAACATAGAAATGAGATGCGATATTGCGTTTTGAGAAGCCTTTGAACACTATCGCTTCGATACGTACACATCTGGAAAAGTAATTTCCTAGAAAGCAAGTGACGCATTTACATTCATTTGAAGTGTAGACGAGGAATACATAACACTTCGCAATAAATAATATATCTCATCATGAGACATAGAACTGAGATGCGATATCGCTTTTTAAGATGGGTTAGAACTCTATTGCTACGATACTCAGACATCTAGGAACGCGATTTCCATGAAAGGAAGTGTCGCATTTACATTCAATTGATGTGCAGGCGAGGAGTACATAACACTCCACAATGAATATTATATCTTGTCACGAAACATAGGAATGAGTTGCGATATCGCGATTTAAGAAGCATTAGAACGGTATGGCTTCGACACGTAGACATCTGCGAGCGCTATTTCCTAGTAAGGAAGTGTCGCTTTTACATTCTTTTGAAGTTAATACGAAATATACATGACACTTCGCAATGAATATTATATCTTATCATGAAACATAGATATGAGATGCGATATCGCGTTTTAAGAAGCATTAGTACACTATTGTTACGATACGTAGATTTCTGCAAACGCTATTTCACAGCAAGGAAGTGTCGCATTTACATCCTTTTGAAGTGAATACGAAGTATACTTGTAACTTCGCAATGATTATTATATCTTATCATGATACATAGAAATGAGATGCGGTATCCCGTTCTAAGAAGCATTAGAACACTATTGCTACGATACGTAGGCTTCTGCAAACGCTATTTCCTAGCAAGGAAGTGTCGCATTTACATTCTTTTGAATTGAATACGGGGTATACATAGCAACCCACAATGAATAATATACCTTATCACGAAACATAGAGATGAAATGCGATATCGCGATTTAAGAAGCATTAGAACCCTATTGCTTCGATACGGAGACATCTGCAAACTCTATTTCCTAGCAATGAAGTGTTGCATTTACATTCATTTGAAGTGCATGCGAGGTATAAGTGGCACTTCGCATTGAATATTATATCTTATCATGAAACATAGAAATGAGATGCGATATGGCGTTTTAAGAAGCATTAGGGCCCCATTGCTGCGATACGTAGACATCTGAAAACGCTATTTCCTAGCATGGAAGTGTCGAATTTACATTCTTTTGAAGCGAATACAAGGTATGCATGACACTTCGCAATGAACATTATATCTTATCGTTATACATAGAAATGAGATGCGACATCTTGTTTTAAGAAGCTTTAGAACTCTATTGCTACGATACGTAGACATCTACAGATGCTATTTATTAGCAGGGAAGTTTCGCATTTACATTCTTTTGAAGTGTATGCGTGATATAAGTGGCACTTCGCAATGAATATTATACGTTATCATGAAGCATAGAAATGAGATGCGATATCCCGTTTTAAGAAGAATTAGAACTCTATTGCTTCGATACGTAGACATCTGCAAACGCTATATCCTAGCAATGAAGTGTCGCATTTACATTCTTTTGAAGTGAATACGAGGAATGCGTGACACTTCGCAATTAATATTATATCATATCATGAAACACAGAAGTGAGATGCGATATCGTGTTTAGAGTAGCATTAGATCTCCATTGCTACGATACGTAGACTTCTGCAAACGCTATTTCCTATCAAGGAAATGTCGCATTTACATTCATTTGAAGTGTAGACGGGGAATACATAACACTTCGAAATGAATATTATATCTGATCGTGAAACATAGAAATGAGATGCAACATCTCGTGCTAAGAAGCATTAGAACTCTATTGCTTCGATACGGAGACATCTGCAAACGCTATTTCCTGGCAAGGAAGTGTCGTATTTACATCCTTTTGAAGGTAATACGAAGTATACATGTAACTTCGCAATGAATATTATATCTGATCATGAAACATGGAAATGAGATGCGATATCGCGTTTTGTGAAGCATTAGAACCCTATAGCCACGATACGTAGACATCTGCAAACGCTATTTCCTAGCAAGGAAGAGTCGCAATTACATTCATTTGAAGCGTATGCGAGGTATACGTGATACTTCGCAATGAATAATATATCGTACCATGAAACATAGGAATGAGATGCGGTATCTCGTTTTAAGAAGCATTAGAACTCTTTTGCTTCGATACGTAGACATCTGCAAACGCTATTTCCTAGCAAGGAAGTGTCGCATTTACTTTCATTTGAAGTGTAAGCGATGTATACGTGACACTTCGCAATAAATATTATATCTTATCATGAAACAAAGAAATGAGATGCGATATCGCGTTTTGAGATGCAACAGAAATCTAATGCTACGATACGCAGAAATCTGCAAACGCTATTTCCTAGCAAGGAAGTGTCGCATTTACATTCTTTTGAGGTGAGTACGAGGTATACATAACACTCCACAATGAATATTATATCTTATCGTGAAACATAGATGTGAGATGCGATCTTGCGGTATATGAAGCATTAGAACTCTATTGCTACGATACGTAGACATCTGCAAACGTTATTTCCTAGCAATGAAGTGTCGCATTTTCATTCTTTTGAAGTGAATGCGAGGTATACATGACACTTGGCAATAAATATTATATCTTATCATGAAACATAGAAATAAGATGCGAAGTGACGTTCTCAGAAGCACTAGAAGCCTAATGCTACGATACGTAGACATTTGCAAACGCTATTTCCTAGCAAGGAAGTGTCGCGTTTACATTCCTTTGAGGTGAATACCAGGAATACAATACACTCCACAATGAATATTATATCTCATCGTGAAGCATAGAAATGCGGGGCGATATCGCGTTTTAAGGAGCATTAGAACACTATTGCTACGACACGTAGACATCTGCGAACGCTATTTCCTAGCAAGGAAGTGTCGCATTTACATTCTTTTTAAGTGTAGACGAGACATACATAACACTCCACAATGAATTTTATATCTTATCATGAAACATAGAAATGAGATGCGATATCTCGTTTTAAGAAGCATCAGAGATCTATTGTTTCTATACGTAGATATCTGGAAACGCTATTTCCTAGGAACGAAGTATCGCATTTACATTCTTTTGATGTGTATGCGCGGTATACATAACAATTCGCAATGAATATTATATCTTATCATGAAACATCGAAATGAGATGCGATATCGCGTTTTAAGAAGCAGTAGAACTCTATTGCTTTGATACGTAGACATCTGCAAACGCTATTTCCTAGCAAGGAAATGTCGCATTTATGTTCATTTGAAGTGTAGACGAGGAATACATAACACTTCGCAATGAATATTATATCTTATCATGAAACATAGAAATGCGTTGCGATATCCCGATTTAAGGAGCATTAAAACCCTATTGCTTCGATACGTAGACATATGCAAACGCTATTTCCTAGCAAGGAAGTGTCGCGTTTACATTCTTTTGAAGTGAATACGAGGTATACATAACACTTCACAATGAATATTATATCTTATCATGAAACATAGAAATGAGATGCGATATCAAGATTTAAGCATTAGAACTCTATTGCTTCGATACGTAGACATCTGCAAACGCTATTTCCTAGCAAGGAAGTGTCGCATTTACATTCATTTGATGTGTAGACGAGATATACATAACACTGCACAATGAATATTATATCTTTTCGTGAAACGTACAATTGAATTGCGATATTGCGATTTAAGTAGCATTGGAACAATATTGCTTCGATACGTAGACATCTGCAGACGCTACTTCCTAGCAAGGAAGTGTCGCATTTACATTCTTTTGAAGTGAATACGAGATATACATAACACTCCACAATGAATATTATATCTAATCTTGAAACATAGAAATGAGGAGAGATTTCGCGTTTTAAGAGGCATTAGAACCCCGTTGCTTCGATACGTAGACATCTGCCATCGCTATATCCTAGCAAGGAAGTGTCGCATTTACATTCTTTTGAAGTGAATACGAGGTATACATAACAATCCACAATGAAAATTATATCTTATCATGAAGCATATAAATGAGGATCGATTTCGCGTTTTAAGAAGCATTAGAACTCTATTGCAACGATACGTAGACATCTGCAAACGCTAATTCCTAGCAAGCAAGAGTCGCATTTTCAATCTTTTGAAGTGAGTACGAGGTATACATAACAATCCACAATGAATATTATATCTTATCATGTAACGTAGAATTGAGGTGCAATATCGCGATTTAAGAAGCATTGGAATACTATTGCTTCGATACGTAGACATCTGCAAACGCTACTTCCTTGCAAGGATGTGTCGCATTTACATTCTTTTGAAGTGAATACGAAGTATACATAACACTCCACAATGAATATTATATCTTATCATGAAACATAGAAATGAGGAGCGATTTCGCGTTTTAAGAAGCATTAGAACTCTATTGCTTCGATACGTAAGCATCTGCAGACGCTATTACCTAGGAAGGAAGTGTCGCATTTTCAATCTGTTGAAGTGAATACGAGGTATACATAACACTCCAGAATGAATATTATATCTTATACGTAGACATCTGCAATCTATTGAAGTGAATACGAGGTATACATGACACTTCGCAATGAATATTATATCTTATCATGAAACATTGAAATGAGATGCGATATCGGCTATTAAGAAGCATTAGGACTCTATTGCTACGACACGTATACATCTGCAAACGCTTTTTCCTAGCACGGAAGTGTCGCAATTGTATTCTTTTGAAGTGAATACGAGGTATAAATGACACTTCGCAATGAATATTTTATCTTATCATGAAACATAGAAATGAGATGCGATATAGTGTTTTAAGAAGCATCAGAACACTATTTCTACGATACGTAGATAACTGCAGACGCAACTTCCTAGCAAGGAAGTGTCGCATTTACATTCTTTTGAGGTGAATACGAGGTATACATAACACTTCACAATGAATATCATATTTTATCGTGAAACATAGAAAAGAGATGCGATATCGCGTTTTGTGAAGCATCAGAACACTAATGCAACGAAACGTAGATATCTGCAAACGCTATTTCCTAGCAAGGAAGTGTCGCATTTACATTTTTTGAAGTGAATACGAGGTATACATAACACTGCAGAATGAATATTATATCTGATCGTGAAACATAGAAATGAGATGCAACATCTCGTGCTAAGAAGCATTAGAACTCTATTGCTACGATACGTAGACATCTGCAAACGTTATTTCCTAGCAATGAAGTGTCGCATTTTCATTCTTTTGAAGTGAATGCGAGGTATACATGACACTTCGCAATGAATATTATATCTTATCATGATACATAGAAATGAGACGCGGTATCCCGTTCCAAGAAGCATTAGAACACTATTGCTACGATACGTAGGCTTCTGCAAACGCTATTTCCTAGCAAGGAAGTGTCGCATTTACATACTTTTGAATTGAATACGGGGTATACATAGCAACCCACAATGAATAATATACCTTATCACGAAACATAGAGATGAAATGCGATATCCCGTTTTAAGAAGAATTAGAACTCTATTGCTTCGATACGTAGACATCTGCAAACGCTATATCCTAGCAATGAAGTGTCGCATTTACACTCTTTTGAAGTGAATACGAGGTATGCGTGACACTTCGCAATTAATATTATATCATATCATGAAACATAGAAGTGAGATGCGATATCGTGTTTAGAGTAGCATTAGATCTCCATTGCTACGATACGTAGACTTCTGCAAACGCTATTTCCTATCAAGGAAATGTTGCATTTACATTCATTTGAAGTGTAGACGGGGAATACATAACACTTCGAAATGAATATTATATCTGATCGTGAAACATAGAAATGAGATGCAACATCTCGTGTTAAGAAGCATTAGAACTCTATTGCTTCGATACGGAGACATCTGCAAACGCTATTTCCTGGCAAGGAAGTGTCGTATTTACATCCTTTTGATGGTAATACGAAGTATACATGTAACTTCGCAATGAATATTATATCTGATCATGAAACATGGAAATGAGATGCGATATCGCGTTTCGTGAAGCATTAGAACTCTATAGCCACGATACGTAGACATCTGCAAACGCTATTTCCTAGCAAGGAAGAGTCGCAATTACATTCATTTGAAGTGTATGCGAGGTATACGTGATACTTCGCAATGAATAATATATCGTACCATGAAACATAGGAATGAGATGCGGTATCTCGTTTTAAGAAGCATTAGAACTCTTTTGCTTCGATACGTAGACATCTGCAAACGCTATTTCCTAGCAAGGAAGTGTCGCATTTACTTTCATTTGAAGTGTAAGCGATGTATACGTGACACTTCGCAATAAATATTATATCTTATCATGAAACATAGAAATGAGATGCGATATCGCGTTTTGAGATGCAACAGAAATCTAATGCTACGATACGCAGAAATCTGCAAACGCTATTTCCTAGCAAGGAAGTGTCGCATTTACATTCTTTTGATGTGAGTACGAGGTATACATAACACTCCACAATGAATATTATATCTTATCGTGAAACATAGATGTGAGATGCGATCTTGCGGTATAAGAAGCATTAGAACTCTAATGCTACGATACGTAGACATCTGCAAACGCTATTTCCTAGCAATGAAGTGTCGCATTTTCATTCTTTTGAAGTGAATGCGAGGTATACATGACACTTCGCAATGAATATTATATCTTATCATGAAACATAGAAATAAGATGCGAAGTGACGTTCTCAGAAGCACTAGAAGCCTAATGCTACGATACGTAGACATTTGCAAACCCTATTTCCTAGCAAGGAAGTGTCGCGTTTACATTTCTTTGAGGTGAATACCAGGAATACAATACACTCCACAATGAATATTATATCTCATCGTGAAGCATAGAAATGCGGGGCGATATCGCGTTTTAAGGAGCATTAGAACACTATTGCTACGATACGTAGACATCTGCGAACGCTATTTCCTAGCAAGGAAGTGTCGCATTTACATTCTTTTTAAGTGTAGGCGAGACATACATAACACTCCACAATGAATTTTATATCTTATCATGAAACATAGAAATGAGATGCGATATCTCGTTTTAAGAAGCATCAGAGATCTATTGTTTCTATACGTAGATATCTGGAAACGCTATTTCCTAGGAACGAAGTATCGCATTACATTCTTTTGAAGTGTATGCACGGTATACATAACAATTCGCAATGAATATTATATCTTATCATGAAACATCGAAATGAGATGCGATATCGCGTTTTAAGAAGCAGTAGAACTCTATTGCTTCGATACGTAGACATCTGCAAACGCTATTTCCTAGCAAGGAAATGTCGCATTTATATTCATTTGAAGTGTAGACGAGGAATACATAACACTCCGCAATGAATATTATATCTTATCATGAGACATAGAAATGAGATGCGATATTGCCTTTTATGAAGCGCTAGGAAAATATTGCTACGATACGGAGACATCTACAAACGCCATTTCCTAGCAAGGAAGAGTCGCGTTTACATTCTTTTGAAGTGAATACGAGGTATACATGACACTTCGCAATGAATATTATATCTTATCATGAAACATTGAAATGAATTGCGGTATCCCGTTTGAAGAAACATTAGAACTCTATTGCTACGACACGTAGACATCTGGAAACGCTATTTACTAGAAAGGAAGTGTCGCATTTATATTCATTTGAAGTGTAGACGAGGAATACATAACACTTCGCAATGAATATTATATCTTATCATGAAACATAGAAATGCGTTGCGATATCCCGATTTAAGGAGCATTAAAACCCTATTGCTTCGATACGTAGACATATGCAAACGCTATTTCCTAGCAAGGAAGTGTCGCGTTTACATTCTTTTGAAGTGAATACGAGGTATACATAACACTTCACAATGAATATTATATCTTATCATGAAACATAGAAATGAGATGCGATATCAAGATTTAAGCATTAGAACTCTATTGCTTCGATACGTAGACATCTGCAAACGCTATTTCCTAGCAAGGAAGTGTCGCATTTACATTCATTTGATGTGTAGACGAGATATACATAACACTGCACAATGAATATTATATCTTTTCGTGAAACGTACAATTGAATTGCGATATTGCGATTTAAGTAGCATTGGAACAATATTGCTTCGATACGTAGACATCTGCAGACGCTACTTCCTAGCAAGGAAGTGTCGCATTTACATTCTTTTGAAGTGAATACGAGGTATACATAGCACTCCACAATGAATATTATATCTTATCATGAAACATAGAAATGTGGAGCGATTTCGCGTCTTAAGAAGCATTAGAAATCTATTGCTTTGATACGTAGACATCTGCAGAAGCTATTACCTAGCAAGGAAGTGTCGCATTTACTATCTTTTGAAGTGAATACGAGGTATACATAACAATCCACAATGAAAATTATATCTTATCATGAAGCATAAAGATGAGGATCGATTTCGCGTTTTAAGAAGCATTAGAACTCTATTGCTACGATACGTAGACATCTGCAAACGCTAATTCCTAGCAAGCAAGAGTCGCATTTTCAATCTTTTGAAGTGAATACGAGGTATACATAACAATCCACAATGAATATTATATCTTATCATGTAACGTAGAATTGAGGTGCAATATCGCGATTTAAGAAGCATTGGAATACTATTGCTTCTATACGTAGACATCTGCAAACGCTACTTCCTTGCAAGGATGTGTCGCATTTACATTCTTTTGAAGTGAATACGAAGTATACATGACACTACGCAATGAACAATAAATCTTATAATGAATCATAGAAATGAGATGCGTTGTGGCGTTTTAAGAAGCATTAGAACACTATTGCTACGATACGTAGACATCTGCAGACGCTATTTCCTAGCAAGGAAGTGTCGCATTTACATTATTTTCAAGTGAATACGAGGTATACATAACAATCCACAATGAATATTATATCTTATCATGTAACGTAGAATTGAGGTGCAATATCGCGATTTAAGGAGCATTGGAATACTATTGCTTCGATACATAGACATCTGCAAACGCTACTTCCTTGCAAGGATGTGTCGCATTTACATTCTTTTGAAGTGAATACGAAGTATACATGACACTACGCAATGAACAATATATCTTATAATGAATCATAGAAATGAGATGCGTTTGTGGCGTTTTAAGAAGCATTAGAACACTATTGCTACGATACGTAGACATCTGCAGACGCTATTTCCTAGCAAGGAAGTGTCGCATTTACATTATTTTGAAGTGAATACGAGGTATACATAACACTTCACAATGAATATTATATCTTATCATGAAGCACATAAATGACAAGCGGTATCGCGTTTTAAGAAGCATTAGAACTCTATTGCTACGATACGTAGACATCTGCAAACGCTATTTCCAAGCAAGGAAATGTCGCATTTACATTCACTTGAAGTGAAGACGAGATATACATAACACTGCACAATGAATATTATATCTTATCATGAAACGTAGAAGTGAGATGCGATATCGCGATCTATAATGCATTGGAACTCTATTGCTTCGATACGTAGACATCTACAAACTCTATTTCCTAGCAAGGAAGTGTCGCATTTACATTCATTTGAATTGTAGACGAGATATACAGAACACTGCACAACGAATATTATATCTTATCATGAAACATCGAAATGAGATGCGATATCGCGTTTTAAGAAGCAGTAGAACTCTATTGCTTCGATACGTAGACATCTGCAAACACTATTTCCTAGCAAGGAAATGTCGCATTTATATTCATTTGAAGTGTAGACGAGGAATACATAACACTCCGCAATGAATATTATATCTTATCATGAGACATAGAAATGAGATGCGATATTGCCTTTTATGAAGCGCTAGGAAAATATTGCTACGATACGGAGACATCTACAAACGCCATTTCCTAGCAAGGAAGAGTCGCGTTTACATTCTTTTGAAGTGAATACGAGGTATACATGACACTTCGCAATGAATATTATATCTTATCATGAACATTGAAATGAATTGCGGTATCCCGTTTGAAGAAACATTAGAACTCTATTGCTACGACACGTAGACATCTGGAAACGCTATTTACTAGAAAGGAAGTGTCGCATTTATATTCATTTGAAGTGTAGACGAGGAATACATAACACTTCGCAATGAATATTATATCTTATCATGAAACATAGAAATGCGTTGCGATATCCCGATTTAAGGAGCATTAAAACCCTATTGCTTCGATACGTAGACATATGCAAACGCTATTTCCTAGCAAGGAAGTGTCGCGTTTACATTCTTTTGAAGTGAATACGAGGTATACATAACACTTCACAATGAATATTATATCTTATCATGAAACATAGAAATGGGATGCGATATCAAGATTTAAGCATTAGAACTCTATTGCTTCGATACGTAGACATCTGCAAACGCTATTTCCTAGCAAGGAAGTGTCGCATTTACATTCATTCGATGTGTAGACGAGATATACATAACACTGCACAATGAATATTATATCTTTTCGTGAAACGTACAATTGAGTTGCGATATTGCGATTTAAGTAGCATTGGAACAATATTGCTTCGATACGTAGACATCTGCAGACGCTACTTCCTAGCAAGGAAGTGTCGCATTTACATTCTTTTGAAGTGAATACGAGGTATACATAGCACTCCACAATGAATATTATATCTTATCATGAAACATAGAAATGTGGAGCGATTTCGCGTCTTAAGAAGCATTAGAAATCTATTGCTTTGATACGTAGACATCTGCAGAAGCTATTACCTAGCAAGGAAGTGTCGCATTTACTATCTTTTGAAGTGAATACGAGGTATACATAACAATCCACAATGAAAATTATATCTTATCATGAAGCATAAAGATGAGGATCGATTTCGCGTTTTAAGAAGCATTAGAACTCTATTGCTACGATACGTAGACATCTGCAAACGCTAATTCCTAGCAAGCAAGAGTCGCATTTTCAATCTTTTGAAGTGAATACGAGGTATACATAACAATCCACAATGAATATTATATCTTATCATGTAACGTAGAATTGAGGTGCAATATCGCGATTTAAGAAGCATTGGAATACTATTGCTTCTATACGTAGACATCTGCAAACGCTACTTCCTTGCAAGGATGTGTCGCATTTACATTCTTTTGAAGTGAATACGAAGTATACATGACACTACGCAATGAACAATAAATCTTATAATGAATCATAGAAATGAGATGCGTTGTGGCGTTTTAAGAAGCATTAGAACACTATTGCTACGATACGTAGACATCTGCAGACGCTATTTCCTAGCAAGGAAGTGTCGCATTTACATTATTTTGAAGTGAATACGAGGTATACATAACACTTCACAATGAATATTATATCTTATCATGAAGCACATAAATGACAAGCGGTATCGCGTTTTAAGAAGCATTAGAACTCTATTGCTACGATACGTAGACATCTGCAAACGCTATTTCCAAGCAAGGAAATGTCGCATTTACATTCACTTGAAGTGTAGACGAGATATACATAACACTGCACAATGAATATTATATCTTATCATGAAACGTAGAAGTGAGATGCGATATCGCGATTTATAATGCATTGGAACTCTATTGCTTCGATACGTAGACATCTACAAACTCTATTTCCTAGCAAGGAAGTGTCGCATTTACATTCATTTGAATTGTAGACGTGATATACAGAACACTGCACAACGAATATTATATCTTATCATGAAACGTACAATTGAGGTGCGATATTGCGATTTAAATAGCATTGGAACACTATTTCTTCGATACGTAGACATCTGCAGACGCTATTTCCTAGCAAGTAAGTGTCGCACTTACATTCTTTTGAAGTGAATACGAGTTATATATAACACTACACAATGAATATTATATTTTATCGTGAAACATAGAAATGAGGATCGATTCGCGTTTTAAGAAGCATTACAAGTCTATTGCTACGATACATTGACATCTGCAGTCGCTATTTCCTAGCAAGGAAGTGTCGCATTTACATTCTTCTGAAGTGAATATGAGGTATGCATAACACTGCACAATGAATATTATATCTTACCTTGAAACATAGAAATGAGGAGAGATTTCGCGTTTTAAAAGGCATTAGAACCCCGTTGCTTCGATACGTAGACATCTGCCATCGCTATATCCTAGCAAGGAAGTGTCGCATTTACATTCATTTGAAGTGTAGACGAGATATACATAGCACTGCGCAATGAATATTATATCTTATCATGCAACGTAGAACTGAGGTGCGATATCGCGATTTAAGAAGCATTGGAATACTATTGCTTCGATACGTAAACATCTGCAGACGCTATTACCTAGGAAGGAAGTGTCGCACTTTCAATCTGTTGAAGTGAATACGAGGTATACATAACACTCCAGAATGAATATTATATCTTATCATGAAACATAGAAATGAGATGCGATATGGTGTTTTCAGAAGCATTAGAACTCTATTGCTACGATACATTGACATCTGCAGTCGCTATTTCCTAGCAAGGAAGTGTCGCATTTACATTCTTCTGAAGTGAATACGAGGTATGCATAACACTGCACAATGAATATTATATCTTATCATGAAACGTACAATTGATGTGCGATATTGCGATTTAAGTAGCATTGGAACTCTATTGCTTCGATACGTAGACATCTGCAGACGCTATTTCCTAGCAAGGAAGTGTTGCATTTACATTCTTTTGAAGTGAATACGAGATATACATAACACTCCACAATGAATATTATATCTAATCTTGAAACATAGAAATGAGGAGAGATTTCGCGTTTTAAGAGGCATTAGAACCCCGTTGCTTCGATACGTAGACATCTGCCATCGCTATATCCTAGCAAGGAAGTGTCGCATTTACATTCTTTTGAAGTGAATACGAGGTATACATAACAATCCACAATGAAAATTATATCTTATCATGAAGCATATAAATGAGGATCGATTTCGCGTTTTAAGAAGCATTAGAACTCTATTGCAACGATACGTAGACATCTGCAAACGCTAATTCCTAGCAAGCAAGAGTCGCATTTTCAATCTTTTGAAGTGAGTACGAGGTATACATAACAATCCACAATGAATATTATATCTTATCATGTAACGTAGAATTGAGGTGCAATATCGCGATTTAAGAAGCATTGGAATACTATTGCTTCGATACGTAGACATCTGCAAACGCTACTTCCTTGCAAGGATGTGTCGCATTTACATTCTTTTGAAGTGAATACGAAGTATACATGACACAACGCAATGAACAATATATCTTATAATGAATCATAGAAATGAGATGCGTTGTGGCGTTTTAAGAAGCATTA
The DNA here is from genome assembly GCF_050948175.1 of Xylocopa sonorina. Lineage (NCBI taxonomy): Eukaryota > Metazoa > Arthropoda > Insecta > Hymenoptera > Apidae > Xylocopa > Xylocopa sonorina. The sequence goes on along the minus strand of NW_027490102.1, from coordinate 541,357 downwards.
GAACACTATTGCTACGACACGTAGACATCTGCAGACGCTATTTCCTAGCAAGGAAGTGTCGCACTTACATTCTTTTGAAGTGAATACGAGTTATATATAACACTCCACAATGAATATTATATTTTATCGTGAAATATAGAAATGAGGATCGATTCGCGTTTTAAGAAGCATTAGAAGTCTATTGCTACGATACATTGACATCTGCAGACGCTATTTCCTAGCAAGGAAATGTCGCATTTACATTCTTCTGAAGTGGATACGAGGTATGCATAACACTGCACAATGAATATTATATCTTATCATGAAACGTACAATTGAGGTGCGATATTGCGATTTAAGTAGCATTGGAACTCTAATGATTCGATACGTAGACATTTGCAGACGCTATTTCCTAGCAAGGAAGTGTTGCATTTACATTCTTTTGAAGTGAATACGAGGTATACATAACACTCCACAATGAATATTATATCTTATCTTGAAACATAGAAATGAGGAGAGATTTCGCGTTTTAAGAGGCATTAGAACCCATTGCTTCGATACGTAGACATCTGCCATCGCTATATCCTAGCAAGGAAGTGTCGCATTTACATTCATTTGAAGTGTAGACGAGATATACATAGCACTGCGCAATGAATATTATAACTTATCATGTAACGTAGAACTGAGGTGCGATATCGCGATTTAAGAAGCATTGGAATACTATTGCTTCGATACGTAGAGATCTGCAAACGCTACTTCTTTGCAAGGATGTGTCGCATTTACATACATTTGAAGTGTATGCGAGGTATACATGACACTTCGCAATGAATATTATATCTTATAATGAAACATAGAAATGACATGCGATATCGCGTTTTAAGAAGCATTAGAACACTATTGCTACGAAACGTAGACATCTGCAGACGCTATTTCCAAGCAAGGAACGGACGCATTTACATTCTTTTGAAGTGAATACGAGGTATACATAACACTCCACAATCAATATTATATCTTATCATGAAGCATATAATTGAGAAGCGGTTTCGCGTTTGAAGAAGCATTATAACTGTACAGCTACGGTACGTAGACATCTGCAAACGCTAATTCCTTGCAAGGAAGTGTCGTATTTACATTCCTTTGGTGTGAATACGGGGTATACTTAACACTGCACAATGAATACTATATCTTATCATGAAACATAGAAATGAGATGCGATATGGCGATTTAAGAAGCATTAGAAATCTATTGCTACGATACGAAGACATCTGCAAACGCTACCTCCTAACAAGGAAGTGTCGCATTTACATTCTTTTGAAGTGAGTACGAAGTATACATGACACTCAGCAATGAATATTAAATCTTATCATCAAACATAGAAATGAGATGCGATATCTCGTTTTAAGAAGCATAAGTACTCTGTTGCTACGATACGTAGACATCTGCAAACGCTACCTCCTAACAAGGAAGTGTCGCATTTACATTCTTTTGAAGTGAGTACGAAGTATACATGATACTCAGCAATGAATATTATATCTTATCATCAAACATAGAAATGAGATGCGATATCTCGTTTTAAGAAGCATAAGTACTCTGTTGCTTCGATACGTAGACATCTGCCATCGCTATTTCCTAGCAAGCAAGTGTCGCATTTACATTCATTTGAAGTGTATGCGAGGTATAAGTGACACTTCGCAATGAATAATATATCTTATCATGAATCATAGAAATGAGATGCGATATCGCGTTTTAAGAAGCATTAGGAATCTATTGCTACGATACGTGGACATCTGCCACTGCTACTTTCTAGCAAGGAAGTGTCGCATTTACATTCATTTGAAGTGTATGCGAGGTATATATGACAATTCGCAATGAATATTATATCTTATTATGAAACATAGAAATGAGATGGTATATCGCGTTTTAAGAAGCATTAGAACACCATTGCTACGATACGTAGACATCTGCGGACGCTATTTCCTAGCAAGGAAGTGTCGCATTTACATTCATTTCAAGTGTATGCGGGGTATACATGACACTTCGCAATGAATACTGTATCTTATCATGAAACATAGAAAAGAGATGCGATATCCTGTTCTAAGAAACGTTAGATCTCTATTGCTTCGATACGTAGACATCTACAAACGCTATTTCCTAGCAAGGAAGTGTCGCATTTACATTCTTTTGAAGTGAATACGAGGTATACATGACATTTCGCAATGAATATTATATCTTGTCATGAAACATAGAAATGAGATACGATATCGCTTTTTAAGAAGCATTAGAACTCCATTGCTACGTTACGTAGCCATCTGCAGACGCTATTTCCTAGCATGGAAGTGTCGCATTTACAATCTTTTGATGTAAACAAGATGTATACATAAAACTCCACAATGAATATTATATCTGATCATGAAACATAGAAATGAGATGCGATATGGCGACTTAAGAAGCATTAGAACTCTATTGCTTCGATACGTAGACTTCTGCAAACGCTATTTCCTAGCAAGGAAGTGTCGCATTTACATTCTTTTGAAGTGAATGCGAGGTATACATGACAATTCGCAATGAATATTATATCTTATCATGAAACATAGAAATGAGATGCGATATACCGTTTTAAGAAGCACTAGAACTCTACTTCTTCGATACGTAGACATCTGCAAACGCTATTTCCTAGCAAGGAAGTGTCGCATTTACATTGCTTTGAAGTGAATACGAGGTATACATGACACTTCGCAATGAATATTATATCTTGTCATGAAACATAGAAATGAGATGCGAAAGCGCGTTTTAAGAAGCATTAGAACTCTATTGGTTCGACACGTAGACATCTGCAAACGCTATTTCCTAGCAAGGAAGTGTCGCATTTACATTCATTTGAAGTGTATGCGAGGTATACATGCCACTCCGCACTGAATATTGTTTCTTACCATGAAACATAGAAATGAGATGCAAAAGCGCGTTTAAGAAGCATTAGAACTCTATTGCTTCGATACCTAGATATCTGCAAACTCTATTTCCTAGCAAGGAAGTGTCGCATTTACACTCTTTTGAAGTGAATACGAGGTATGCATGTCACTTCGCAATGAATATTATATCTTATCATGAAACATAGAAATGAGATGCAACATCTCGTGTTAAGAAGCATTAGAACTCTATTGCTTCGATACGGAGACATCTGCAAACGCTATTTCCTGGCAAGGAAGTGTCGTATTTACATCCTTTTGAAGGTAATACGAAGTATACATGTAACTTCGCATGAATATTATATCTGATCATGAAACAAGGAAATGAGATGCGATATCGCGTTTTGAGATGCAACAGAAATCTAATGCTACGATACGCAGAAATCTGCAAACGCTATTTCCTAGCAAGGAAGTGTCGCATTTACATTCTTTTGAGGTGAGTACGAGGCATACATAACACTCCACAATGAATATTATATCTTATCGTGAAACATAGATGTGAGATGCGATCTTGTGGTATAAGAAGCATTAGAACTCTATTACTACGATACGTAGACATCTGCAAACGTTATTTCCTAGCAATGAAGTGTCGCATTTTCATTCTTTTGAAGTGAATGCGAGGTATACATGACACTTCGCAATGAATATTATATCTTATCATGATACATAGAAATGAGACGCGGTATCCCGTTCTAAGAAGCATTAGAACACTATTGCTACGATACGTAGGCTTCTGCAAACGCTATTTCCTAGCAAGGAAGTGTCGCATTTACAATCTTTTGAATTGAATACGGGGTACACATAGCAACCCACAATGAATAATATACCTTATCACGAAACATAGAGATGAAATGCGATATCCCGTTTTAAGAAGAATTAGAACTCTATTGCTTCGATACGTAGACATCTGCAAACGCTATATCCTAGCAATGAAGTGTCGCATTTACACTCTTTTGAAGTGAATACGAGGTATGCGTGACACTTCGCAATTAATATTATATCATATCATGAAACATAGAAGTGAGATGCGATATCGTGTTTAGAGTAGCATTAGATCTCCATTGCTACGATACGTAGACTTCTGCAAACGCTATTTCTTATCAAGGAAATGTCGCATTTACATTCATTTGAAGTGTAGACGGGGAATACATAACACTTCGAAATGAATATTATATCTGATCGTGAAACATAGAAATGTGATGCAACATCTCGTGTTAAGATGCATTAGAACTCTATTGCATCGATACGGAGACATCTGCAAACGCTATTTCCTGGCAAGGAAGTGTCGCATTTTCATTCTTTTGAAGTGAATGCGAGGTATACATGACACTTCGCAATGAATATTATATCTTATCATGAAACATAGAAATGTGATGCGATATCCCGTTTCAAGAAGCATTAGAACTCTATTGCTTCGATACGTAGACATCTGCAAACGCTATATCCTAGCAATGAAGTGTCGCATTTACACTCTTTTGAAGTGAATACGAGGTATGCGTGACACTTCGCAATTAATATTATATCATATCATGAAACATAGAAGTGAGATGCGATATCGTGTTTAGAGTAGCATTAGATCTCCATTGCTACGATACGTAGACTTCTGCAAACGCTATTTCTTATCAAGGAAATGTCGCATTTACATTCATTTGAAGTGTAGACGGGGAATACATAACACTTCGAAATGAATATTATATCTGATCGTGAAACATAGAAATGTGATGCAACATCTCGTGTTAAGATGCATTAGAACTCTATTGCATCGATACGGAGACATCTGCAAACGCTATTTCCTGGCAAGGAAGTGTCGCATTTTCATTCTTTTGAAGTGAATGCGAGGTATACATGACACTTCGCAATGAATATTATATCTTATCATGAAACATAGAAATGTGATGCGATATCCCGTTTCAAGAAGCATTAGAACTCTATTGCTTCGATACGTAGACATCTGCAATCGCTATTTCCTAGCAAGGAAGTGTCGCATTTACATACATTTGAAGTGTGGACGAGGTGTTCAAACCATTTAGCAGTGAATATTATATCTTATCATGAAACATAGAAATTGAGATGCGATATCGCGTTTTAAGAAGCATTAGAACTCTAGTGTATCGATATATTGACATCTGGAAACGCATTTCCTAGCAGGGATGTGTGGCATTTACAATCTTTTGTGTTGTAGACGAGGCATACATAACTCTTTGCAACGGATATTATATCTTATCATAAAACGTAGAAATGAGATGCGATATCGCGTTATAAGAAGCATTAGAGCTGTATTGCCTCGATACGGAGACATCTGGAAACGCATTTCCTAGCTAGTATGTGTGGCATTTACATTCTTTTGTAGTGTAGACGAAGTATACATAACGCTTCGCAATGAATATTATATCTGGTCGTGAGACATAGAAATGAGATGCGATATCGCGTCTTAAGAAGCATTAGAAATCTATGGCTGCGATACGTAAACATCTGGAAACGCATTTCCTAGCATGTAGGTGCGACACTTACATTCTTTTGAAGTGAATACGAGGTATAAATGACACTTCGCAATGAATATTTTATCTTATCATGAAACATAGGAATGAGATGCCATATCGTGTTTTAAGAAGCATCAGAACACTATTTCTACGACACGTAGATGTCTGCAGACGCAACTTCCTAGCAAGGAAGTGTCGCATTTACATTCTTTTGAGGTGTATACGAGGTATACATAACCCTCCACAATGAATATTATATCTTATCATGAAACGTAGAAATGATATGCGATATCGCGATTTAAGCATTAGAATTCTATTGCTTCGATACGTAGACATCTGCAATCGCTATTTCCTAGCAAGGAAGTGTCGCATTAACATTCGTTTGAAGTGTAGACCAGATATACATAGCACTGCGCAATGAACATTATATCTTATCATGTAACGTAGAATTGAGGTGCGATATCGCGATTTAAGAAGCATTGGTATACTATTGCTTCGATACGTAGACATCTGCAAACGCTACTTCGTTGCAAAGATGTGTCGCATTTACATTCTTTTGAAGTGAATACGAAGTATACATGACACTACGCAATGAATATTATAACTTATCCTATAACATAGAAATGAGATGCGATATCTCGTTTTAAGAGGCATTAGAATTCTATTGCTTCGATACGTAGACATCTGCAAACGCTATTTCCTAGCACGGAAGTGTCGCATTAACATTCATTTGAAGTGTAGACGAGATATACATAGCACTGCGCAATGAACATTATATCTTATCATGTAACGTAGAATTGAGGTGCGATATCGCGATTTAAGAAGCATTGGTATACTATTGCTTCGATACGTAGACATCTGCAAACGCTATTTCCTAGCACGGAAGTGTCGTATTTACATTCTTTTGACGTGAATACGGGGTATACATAACACTGCACAATGAATATTATATCTTATCATGAAACATAGACATGAGAAGCGACATCTCGTTTTAGAAGCATTAGAACTCTGTTGTCTCGATACGTATACATCTGGAGACGCTACTTCCTGGAAAGGAAGTTTCACATTTATATTCATTTGAAGTGTAGACGGGGAATACATAACACTTCGCAATGAATATTATATCTTACCATGAAACATAGAAATGTGATGCGGTATCCCGTTTTAAGAAGCATTAGAACTCTATTGCTTCGATACGTAAACATCTGCAAACGCTATTTCCTAGCAATGGAGTTTCGCATTTACATTCTTTTGAAGTGAATGCGAGGTATACATATCACTCCACAATGAATATTATCTCTTATCATGAAACATAGGAATGAGATGCGATATCGCGATTTAGGATGCATTAGAACTCTATTGCTTCGATACGTAGTCATCTGCAAACGCTACTTCCTAGCAAGGAAGTGTCCCGTTTACATTCTTTTGAATTGAATACGAGGTGTACATAACACTCCACAATGAATATTATACCTTATCATGAAACATAGAAATGAGGTGCTATATCGCGATCTAAAAAGCATTAGAACTCTGCTGCTACGACACTTAGACATCTGCAAAAGCTATTTAATAGGAAGGAAGAGTCGCACTTACATTCTTTGGATGTGAAGACGAGGAATACATAACACTCCACATTGAATGTTATATCTCATCATGAAACATAGAAATGGGATGCGATATTGCGATTTAAAAGGCATTAGAAATCTATTGCTACTATACGTAGACATCTGCAAACGCTATTTAATAGCAAGGAAGTGTTGCACTTACATTCCTTTGAAGTGAATACGAGGTATACATGATACTTCGCAATGAATATTACATCTTATCATGGAACATAGAAATGAGGAGCGATATAACGTTTTAAGAAGCATGAGAAACCTACTGCTACGATACGTAGACATCTGCAAACGCTATTTCCTAGAAAGGAAGTGTCGCATTTACATTCTTTTGAAGTAAATACGAACAATACATGACACTTCGCAATGAATATTACATCTAATCATGAAACATAGAAATGAGATGGGATATCGCGGTTTGAGAAGGATTAGAACACTAATGCTACGATACGTAGACATCTACAAACGCTACTTCCGAGCAAGGAAGTGTCGCATTTACAATCATTTGAAGTGTATGCGAGGTATTCACAACAGTCCACAATGAATATTATATCATATCAGGAAGCATAGGAATGTGATGCGATATCGCGATTTAAGAGGCACTAGAACTCTATTGCTTCGATACGTAGACACATGCAAACGCTATTTCCTAGCAAGGAAGTGTCGCATTTACATTCTTTTGAAGTGAACACGAGGTATATGAAACACTAAACAATGAATATTATATCTTATCCTGAAACATAGAAATGAGATGCGATATCGCGATTTAAAAAGCATTAGAACACTATTGCTACGATACGTAGACATCTGCGAACGCTATTTCCTAGCAAGGAAGTGTCGCATTTACATTCTTTTTAAGTGTAGACGAGACATACATAACACTCCACAATGAATTTTATATCTTATCATGAAACATAGAAATGAGATGCGATATCTCGTTTTAAGAAGCATCAGAGATCTATTGTTTCTATACGTAGATATCTGGAAACGCTATTTCCTAGGAACGAAGTATCGCATTTACATTCTTTTGAAGTGTATGCGCGGTATACATAACAATTCGCAATGAATATTATATCTTATCATGAAACATCGAAATGAGATGCGATAACGCGTTTTAAGAAGCAGTAGAACTCTATTGCTTCGATACGTAGACATCTGGAGACGCTATTTACTAGAAAGGAAGTGTCGCATTTATATTCATTTGAAGTGTAGACGAGGAATACATAACACTTCGCAATGAATATTATATCTTATCATGAAACATAGAAATGCGTTGCGATATCAAGATTTAAGCATTAGAACTCTATTGCTTCGATACGTAGACATCTGCAAACGCTATTTCCTAGCAAGTAAGTGTCGCATTTACATTCGTTTGATGTGTAGACGAGATATACATAACACTGCACAGTGAATATTATATCTTTTCGTGAAACGTACAATTGAGTTGCGATATTGCGATTCAAGTAGCATTGGAACAATATTGCTTCGATACGTAGACATCTGCAGACGCTACTTCCTAGCAAGGAAGTGTCGCATTTACATTCTTTTGAAGTGAATACGAGGTATACATAGCACTCCACAATGAATATTATATCTTATCATGAAACATAGAAATGTGGAGCGATTTCGCGTCTTAAGAAGCATTAGAAATCTATAGCTTTGATACGTAGACATCTGCAGAAGCTATTACCTAGCAAGGAAGTGTCGCATTTACTATCTTTTGAAGTGAATACAAGGTATACATAACAATCCACAATGAAAATTATATCTTATCATGAAGCATAAAGATGAGGATCGATTTCGCGTATTAAGAAGCATTAGAACTCTATTGCTACGATACGTAGACATCTGCAAACGCTAATTCCTAGCAAGCAAGAGTCGCATTTTCAATCTTTTGAAGTGAATACGAGGTATACATAACAATCCACAATGAATATTATATCTTATCATGTAACGTAGAATTGAGGTGTAATATCGCGATTTAAGAAGCATTGGAATACTATTGCTTCGATACGTAGACATCTGCAAACGCTACTTCCTTGCAAGGATGTGTCGCATTTACATTCTTTTGAAGTGAATACGAAGTATACATGACACTACGCAATGAACAATATATCTTATAATGAATCATAGAAATGAGATGCGTTGTGGCGTTTTAAGAAGCATTAGAACACCATTGCTACGATACGTAGACATCTGCAGACGCTATTTCCTAGCAAGGAAGTGTCGCATTTACATTATTTTGAAGTGAATACGAGGTATACACAACAACTCCACAATGAATATTATATCTTATCATGAAGCATAGGAATGAGGAGCGATTTCGCGTTTTAAGAAGCATTAGAACTCTATTGCTTCGATACGTAAACATCTGCAGACGCTATTACCTAGGAAGGAAGTGTCGCTTTTACATTATTTTGAAGTGAATACGAGGTATACATAACAGTCCACAATGAATATTATATCTTATCATAAAACATAGAAATGAGATGCGGTATCTCGTTTTAAGAAGCACTAGAACTCTATTGCTTCGATACGTAGACATCTGCAAACGCTATTTCCAAGCAAGGAAATGTCGCATTTACATTCACTTGAAGTGTAGACGAGATATACATAACACTGCACAATGAATATTATATCTTATCATGAAACGTAGAAGTGAGATGCGATATCGCGATTTATAATGCATTGGAACTCTATTGCTTCGATACGTAGACATCTACAAACTCTATTTCCTAGCAAGGAAGTGTCGCATTTACATTCATTTGAATTGTAGACGAGATATACAAAACACTGCACAACGAATATTTTATCTTATCATGAAACGTACAATTGAGGTGGGATATTGCGATTTAAATAGCATTGGAACACTATTTCTTCGATACGTAGACATCTGCAGACGCTATATCCTAGCAAGTAAGTGTCGCACTTACATTCTTTTGAAGTGAATACGAGTTATATATAACACTACACAATGAATATTATATTTTATCGTGAAACATAGAAAGGAGGATCGATTCGCGTTTTAAGAAGCATTAGAAGTCTATTGCTACGATACATTGACATCTGCAGTCGCTATTTCCTAGCAAGGAAGTGTCGCATTTACATTCTTCTGAAGTGAATACGAGGTATGCATAACACTGCACAATGAATATTATATCTTATCTTGAAACATGGAAATGAGGAGAGATTTCGCGTTTTAAGAGGCATTAGAACCCCGTTGCTTCGATACGTAGACATCTGCCATCGCTATATCCTAGCAAGGAAGTGTCGCATTTACATTCATTTGAAGTGTAGACGAGATATACATAGCACTGCGCAATGAATATTATATCTTATCATGCAACGTAGAACTGAGGTGCGATATCGCGATTTAAGAAGCATTGGAATACTACTGCTACGATACGTAGAGATCTGCAAACGCTACTTCCTTGCAAGGATGCGTCGCATTTATATTCTTTTGAAGTGAATACGAAGTATACATGACACTACGCAATGAATATTATAACTTATCCTAAAACATAGAAATGAGATGCGATATCTCGTTTTAAGAAGCATTAGAACTCTATTGCTTCGATACGTAGACATCTGCAAACGCTATTTCCTAGCAAGGAAGTGTCGCATTTACATTCATTTGAAGTGTATGCGAGGTATACATGACACTTCGCCATGAATATTATATCTTATCATGAAAAACAAATATGAGATACGATATCTATTGCTACGATACGTAAACATCTGCAGACGCTATTACCTAGGAAGGAAGTGTCGCATTTTCAACCTGTTGAAGTGAATACGAGGTATACATAACACTCCAGAATGAATATTATATCTTATCATGAAACATCTGCATCATGAAACGTACAATTGATGTGCGATATTGCGATTTAAGTAGCATTGGAACTCTATTGCTTCGATACGTAGACATCTGCAGACGCTATTTCCTAGCAAGTAAGCGTTGCATTTACATTCTTTTGAAGTGAATACGAGATATACATAACACTCCACAATGAATATTATATCTTATCTTGAAACATAGAAATGAGGAGAGATTTCGCGTTTTAAGAGGCATTAGAACCCCGTTGCTTCGATACGTAGACATCTGCCATCGATATATCCTAGCAAGGAAGTGTCGCATTTACATTTTTTGAAGTGAATACGAGGTATACATAACACTGCAGAATGAATATTATATCTTATCATGAAACATAGAAATGGGATGCGATATTGCGATTTAAGAAGCATTAGAACTCTATTGCTTCGATACCTAGACATCTGGAAACACTATTTCCTAGCAAGGAATTGTCGCATTTACATTCATTTGAAGTGTAGGCGAGGAATACATAGCACTTCGCAATGTATATTATATCTTGTCTTGAAACATAGAAATGAGATGCGATACCGCGTTTTAAGGAGCATTAGAACCCTATCTCTGAACCCTATCTGTGAGATGCGATATGGGGTTTTAAGAAGCATTATAACTCCATTGCTTCGATACCTAGACATCTGAAAACGCTATTTCGTAGCAAGGTCGAGTGACATTTGCATTCTGTTCTAGTGTAGACTAGGTATACATAAAACTCCGCATTGAATATTATATGATATCATGAAACATAGAAGTGTGATGCGATATCGCGTTTTGGGAAGCATTAGAACTCTATTGCTTCGATACGTAGGTATCTGGAAACGCTATTTCTTTGAAAGGATGTGTGGCATTTACATTCTTCTGAAGTATAGACGAGGTATACATAACACTTCGCAATGAATATTATATCTTATCATGAAACATACAAATGAGATGCGATATCGCGTTTTAAGAAGCATTTGAACTCTATTGCTTCGATACGTAAACATCTGCAAACGCTATTTCCTAGCAAGGGAGAGTCGCATTTACATTCTTCTGAAGTGAGTACGAGGTATACATGACATTACGCAAAGAATATTACATCTTATCATGAATCATAGATGTGAGATGCGACATCTCGTTCTAAGAAGCATTAGAATTCAATTGCCTCGATACGTGGACATTTGCATACGTTATTTCCTAGCACGGAAGTATCGCATTTACATTCATTTGAAGTGTAGACAAGAAATACATAATACTTCCCAATGAATATTGTAACTCATCATGAGACATATAAATGAGATGCGATATCCCGTTTTAAGAAGCTTTGGAACTCTATTGCTTCGATACGTAGACATATACAAACGCTACGTCCTAGCAAGGAAGTGTCGCACTTACATTCTCTTCAAGTGTAGACGAGGTACACACAACACTCCGCAATGGGTATTATATCTTATCATGAAACACAGGAATGAGATGCGATATCGCGATTTAAGAAGGATTAGAATTCTATTGCTTCGATATGTAGAAGTCTGGAAGCGCTATTTGCTAGCAAGAAAGTGTCCAATTTACATTCATTTGATGTGTAGACGAGGAATGCATAACACTTCGCAACGAATATTATATCTTATCATGAAATATAAAAATGAGGTGCGATATCGCGTTTTAAGAAGCATTAGAACACTATTGCTTCGATACATAGACATCTGGAAACGCTACATCCTGGCAAGGAAGTGTTGCATTTACATTCCTTTCAAGTGGCGACGAATTGTACATATCACTCCACAATGAACATTATATCTTATCGTGGAACATAGAAATGAGATGCGATATAGCGACTTAAAAAGCATTGGAACTCTATTGCTTCGATACGTAGACATCTGCCAACGCTATTTCCTAGCAAGGAAGTGTCGCATTTACATTCAGTTGAAGTGTATGCGTGGTATACATAACACTTCGCAATGAATATTATATCTTATCATGAAACATAGAAATGTGATGCGACATCGTGTTTTAAGAAGCATTAGAACACTATTGCTACGATACGTAGATATCTGCATTCGCTATTTCCTAGCAAGGAAGTGTCGCATTCACATTCTTTTGAAGTGAATACGAGGTATACATAACACTCCACAATGAATATTATATCTTATCATGAAACATAGGAATGAGATACGATTTCGCGATTTAAGAAGCATTAGAACTCTATTGCTTCGATAGGTAGACATCTGCAAACGCTATTTCCCAGGAAGGATGTGTCGCATTTACATTCTTTTGAAGTGAATACGAGGTATACATAACAATTCACAATGAAAATTATATCTCATCATGAAGCATATGAATGAGGATCGATTTCGCGTTTTAAGAAGCATTAGAACTCTATTGCTACGATTCGTAGACATCTGCAAACGCTAATTCCTAGCAAGCAAGAGTCGCATTTTCAATCTTTTGAAGTGAATACGAGGTATACATAACAATCCACAATGAATATTATATCTTATCATGTAACGTAGAATTGAGGTGCAATATCGCGATTTAAGAAGCATTGGAATACTATTGCTTCGATACGTAGACATCTGCAAACGCTACTTCCTTGCAAGGATGTGTCGCATTTACATTCTTTTGAAGTGAATACGAAGTATACATGACACTACGCAATGAACAATATATCTTATAATGAATCATAGAAATGAGATGCGTTGTGGCGTTTTAAGAAGCATTAGAACACTATTGCTACGATACGTAGACATCTGCAAACGCTATTTCCTAGCAAGGACGTGTCGCTCTTACATTCTTTTGAAGTGAATACGAGTTATATATAACACTCCAAAATGAATATTATATTTTATCGTGAAATATAGAAATGAGGATTGATTCGCGTTTTAAGAAGCATTAGAAGTCTATTGCTACGATACATTGACATCTGCAGTCGCTATTTCCTAGCAAGGAAGTGTTGCATTTACATTCTTCTGAAGTGGATACGAGGTATGCATAACACTGCACAATGAATATTATATCTTATCATGAAACGTACAATTGAGGTGCGATATTGCGATTTAAGTAGCATTGGTACTCTATTGATTCGATACGTAGACATTTGCAGACGCTATTTCCTAGCAAGGAAGTGTTGCATTTACATTCTTTTGAAGTGAATACGAGGTATACATAACACTCCACAAAGAATATTATATCTTATCTTGAAACATAGAAATGAGGAGAGATTTCGCGTTTTAAGGGGCATTAGAAACCCATTGCTTCGATACGTAGTCATCTGCCATCGCTATATCCTAGCAAGGAAGTGTCGCATTTACATTCATTTGAAGTGTATGCGAGGTATACATGACACTTCGCCATGAATATTATATCTTATCATGAAACATAGATATGAGATGCGATATCGCGAATTAAGAAGCATTAGAACTCTATTGCTTCGATACGTAGACATCTGCCATCGCTATATCCTAGCAAGGAAGTGTCGCATTTACATTCATTTGGAGTGTAGACGAGATATACATAGCACTGCGCAATGAATATTATATCTTATCATGTAACGTAGAACTGAGGTGCGATATCGCGATTTAAGAAGCATTGGAATACTATTGCTTCGATACGTAGAGATCTGCAAACGCTACTTCCTTGCAAGGATGTGTCGCATTTACATTCTTTTGAAGTGAATACGAAGTATACATGACACTACGCAATGAATATTATAACTTATCCTAAAACATAGAAATGAGATGCGATACCTCGTTTTAAGAAGCATTAGAACTCTATTGCTTCGATACGTAGACATCTGCAAACGCTATTTCCAAGCAAGGAACGGACGCATTTACATTCTTTTGAAGTGAATACGAGGTATACATAACACTCCACAATCAATACTGTATCTTATCATGAAGCATATAATTGAGAAGCGGTTTCGCGTTTGAAGAAGCATTACAACTGTATTGCTACGGTACGTAGACATCTGCAAACGCTAATTCCTTGCAAGGAAGTGTCGTATTTACATTCCTTTGGTGTGAATACGGGGTATACTTAACACTGCACAATGAATATTATATCTTATCATGAAACATAGAAATGAGATGCGATTTGACGATTTAAGAAGCATTAGAACTCTATTGCTACGATACGCAGACATCTGCAAACGCTATTTCCAAGCAAGGAAGTGTCGCATTTACATTCCTTCGAAGTAAATATGAAGTATACATGACACTCTGCAATGAAAATTATATCTTATCATAAAACATAGAAATGAGATGCGACATCGCCTTCTACGGAGGATTACATCTCTAATGCTACGATACGTAGACATTTGCAAATGCTATTTCCTAGCAAGGAAGTGTCGCATTTACATTCTTTTGAAGTGAATACGATGTATACATAACACTCCACAATGAATATTATATCTTATCATGAAGCATATATATGAGGAGCGATTTCGCGTTTTAAGAAGCATTAGAACTCTATTGCTACGATACGTAGACATCTGCAAACGCTACCTCCTAACAAGGAAGTGTCGCATTTACATTCTTTTGAAGTGAGTACGAAGTATACATGACACTCAGCAATGAATATTATATCTTATCATCAAACATAGAAATGAGATGCGATATATCGTTTTAAGAAGCATAAGTACTCTGTTGCTTCGATACGTAGGCATCTGCAAATGCTATTTCCTAGCAAGGCAGTGTCGCATTTACATTCTTTTGAGGTGCATACGAGGTATACATAACACTCCACAATGAATGTTATATCTTATCATGAAACATAGAAATGAGATGCGATATCGCGATTTAAGAAGCATTAGAACTCTATTGCTTCGATACGTAGACGTCTGCAAACGCTATTTCCTAGTAAGGAAGTGTCGCATTTACATTCTTCTGAAGTGAATGCGAGGTATACATGACACTTCGCAATGAATATTATATCTTATCATGAAACATAGAAATGAGATGCGATATACCGTTTTAAGAAGCACTAGAACTCTACTTCTTCGATACGTAGACATCTGCAAACGCTATTTCCTAGCAAGGAAGTGTCGCATTTACATTGCTTTGAAGTGAATACGAGGTATACATGACACTTCGCAATGAATATTATATCTTGTCATGAAACATAGAAATGAGATGCGAAAGCGCGTTTTAAGAAGTATTAGAACTCTATTGGTTCGACACGTAGACATCTGCAAACGCTATTTCCTAGCAAGGAAGTGTCGCATTTACATTCATTTGAAGTGTATGCGAGGTATACATGCTACTCCGCACTGAATATTGTTTCTTACCATGAAACATAGAAATGAGATGCAAAAGCGCGTTTAAGAAGCATTAGAACTCTATTGCTTCGATACCTAGATATCTGCAAACTCTATTTCCTAGCAAGGAAGTGTCGCATTTACACTCTTTTGAAGTGAATACGAGGTATGCATGTCACTTCGCAATGAATATTATATCTTATCATGAAACATAGAAATGTGATGCTAAAGCGCGTTTTAAGAAGCATTAGAATTCTATTGCTTCGATGCGTAGACATCTGCAAACGCTATTTCCTAGCAAGGAAGTGTCGCATTTACATTCATTTGAAGTGAATACGAGGTATGCATGTTACTTCGCAATGAATATTATATCTTATTATGAAACATAGAAATGAGATGCGAAAGCGCGTTTTAAGAAGCATTAGAATTCTATTGCTTCGATACGTAGACATCTGCAAATGCTATTTCCTAGGAAGGAAGTGCGCATTTTCATTCATTTGAAGTGTATGCGGGGTATACATGCCACTTCGCAATGAATATTATATCTTATCATGAAACATAGAAATGAGATGCGATATCGTGATTTAAGTATGCATTAGTACTCTACTGCATCGATTCGTAGACATCTGCAAACGCAACGTCCTAGCAAGGTAGTGTCGCATTTACATTCATTTGAAGTGAATACGAGGTATGCATGTCACTTCGCAATGAATATTATATTTTATCATGAAACATAGAAATGAGATGCGATATCGCGTTTTAAGAAGCATTAGATCTCTATTGCTTCCACACGTAGCCATCTAGATGCGTAATTTTCTAGGAAGGAAGTGTCGGATTTACATTCATTTGAAGTGTGTGCGAGGTATACATGACACTTCGCAATGAATACTGTATCTTATCATGAAACATAGAAATGAGATGCGATATCGCGATTTAGGAAGCATTAGAACTCTCTTGTTTCGATACGTAGATATCTTCAAACGCATCTTCCTAGTACGGAAGTGTCGCATTTACATTCATTTGATGTGTATCCGAGGTACTCATGACAATTCGCAATGAATATTATATCTCATCATGAGACATAGAAATGAGATGCGATATCGCGTTTTGGGAAGCATTAGAACTCTACTGCTTCTATACGTAGATATCTGCAAACGCTACTGTGACGTCAGGCGTGCCGCCTGCCACTCTCTCAACGCACCACAGCTACCACCCTCACGCGCCTGCACCACAGGCAACACCCAGGCGCAACTCGCCGTCTCACTCAGGCCAAAGGCTACGACCATCGTCTCACTCGCACCCGGTGCTCGCCGTCTCTCTCACTCCAAGGGATATACCCTCCGACTCACTCGCACCCGCAGAGGTGCTCGCCGTCTCTCTCACTCCAAGGGACCTACCCTCCACTCAAGGAGCCATCCACCGTCTCACTCTTACCTGCAGGGAAACTCGCCCTCTCGCTCACTCCAGGGACATACCAGGAGAATCAGCCTCCACGAGATCCGACGACGGGAACCCTCACCGTACAAAGGACTCTACGATTTCACCATCCCAGATCTGCCATGCCCAAAATACTATTTCTAAGATTATTAATTAACATTATATATATACTCCTACATTCTAAGCTCTGTATTCCTAGCTCATAGAATTTACACGACACTACTTTATAACGACACAAACAACACACATTTTACATTTAAGGCGTAATTTTTAATTTCATACTTGTATCTCTATATTCATAAGTTTCGCTAATTAAGTAACCCGCGACGCGCGAGATCGCGACCGCCTCAGCGGCACGCGCCGCTAACCTCACCACGCAACGCCGAGACCCCACTCGGGCGTCCACATACTCCCACCTACGTTCGTACGCGACCGAAGCGCTCCGAGAGTCGAGGAGGTCGCAGACGCATCTTGGGAAACACAGTCAGTCAGTACCGTCAGTACGGTACAGTTCTATCTCGCCTTCGGGCACTTCCAATTCCAAGTCTCTTCCAAGTCGCGCCTTAGGGCCGTCGCGCAGCCTCGATGAGGTTCCTAGTTCTAAAGTCCTTGTTCTTATTCCTAATTCATAGTTAACCTAGTCTTAATACTTAGAAATAATTGTTCTTGTACTCTTTGATTTAGAATATACTTTATTATTTTTCTACCACATCAAGTTCTAGTTCATTCCAACTCCATTTCTAAATTCAATTATATTTTAATACAAATTCTTCCAAGTTCGCAACAACTTGAGTGTTTATAAACGAACTCTTCGCGCCGGGAGGAAGAATTTAATCCATTATCTCGTGCGGAATACGTTGGTGAAACGCCAGAATTCTTCGTTCATCGACGGACGGCGACATTCATCGCAGCTCCACCGTTACAACGCCGATTTCAGCCAGCCGTACGCCGACTCCTCCCCCGAGAACGACCCTCGACGATCGCCACATCTGAAAGCAGAAGAGGGAAATCAGCGAAAGGTAAGTAAAATCCCTCCTTACACGCGTTCGCGATTGTTTACGGTGGCCGCGTCTTGCCAGAATCGACGAACCCGGTCATACGCGTTTTATACCGGACCGAATTCTCGACTAAAAGGCTTGTGTCGTTCAGCCTCCTGGGATACGAATAATTTGTTCGCCAGGACGTGACATAATTTCTGGTGACAGCGGTGGGATATTCGCTTATAACTTATCGGAAATTCTGCTGAATAAGTGTACGAACAGCCATGGCGACGCGCACGCCGACAAAGCGAACGCGGCTTCAGGTACAAAAGGACGCCGCCGCAACCGAATCCGATACTCACCGAACGTTAGATTTTCACGATGCTCTCGCAATCGACGCCGCCGGACCTTCAAACGATAATACGGATAAAGAACAAGCGATCGCTACGTTAAATCGCCAAATAGATTTCATGCGTTGGGAATTGGAATCCTTACGCGCGGCACAATCCGCAAACGCCGACACTATCTCTTTCGGAACTCCGCACCTGCAACCGACACGTAGCTCAGGGTCCGATTTGCCAAACTCTCAAACAGATAGGTTTATTTTTCGCGAAGCAATAGATAGCATCCCTATATTCGATGGCAAAAACTTGCCAATATTACAGTTCGTGCGGGCCTGTAAATGGGCAAGGGAGTTGATTTCGCCCGAAGGAGAACCCTCGTTCACCAAACTCATTGTCAATCGTTTACGCGGCTGTGCATACCTGGCCGTAGAGGACGAGCAATGCTCTTCGGTCGGACAACTGACCGATATTCTACGAGCCGCATTCGGAAATACAAAGTCAACCGACCATTACAGGGGCGAACTAACTAATACTTTCATGCGCCCAGGAGAACATATCCTCGATTTCATAGGTAGAATTAAAGACCTACGTAACGCAGCAATCGACTGCGAACGGTTCGATTCCGCCGAATTAGTAAATTCACGTTCCGGAATAGACGCGCTTACGCTTAGGTGTTTTTGCGACGAGCTTATCCCGGAAATTCGACATTCGATGAACACGCGATTGTACGAAACATACGCGGACGCGTTCGCTCACGCTAAGGAGTTGTACAGGCGACACGAATTAGACAAAGAGAGACTCTCCTCGTCGCGTCCCCGTACAGAAAATTTTCACTTCGAGCTCCGGCAAGAAACGGTTTGCGCTCGTTGTAATAGTCGCGGTCATGTCACCCGTGATTGCAGGTACCCAAATCATAGACCGTCAGTCACGTAACCACGGGAAGAAACCCCGAGGTATCCTCGACAGGAACGACCGCCTGTAACGGGACCTCCGCGCGGTCAGTACGCACCGCCCGATCGACGGGATCTCGTTTGTAGGTACTGCCGAAACCTGGGACATAGCATAGACGAATGTCGAAAGCGACAATTTAATAATGTCGGAAATAACGTTTCGCGCCCGAATCCGGGAAACGCGAACGGCCTCCCGACCCGCCGCGAGACGGTACGCTAGGCCGGCTACGATCGCCGAGTTCTCGCCTTAACGAACGACGAGTCAATCTCGATAATAGAAGAGCAGCAGTAAACATAACGGGTAAAACTAGCGTCCCCACGGTTGTCATAAATTCTAACGCGTTAATTGAACCCGTAGTAATGATGATCGGCACCGGAGCCGAGATCAACGTGATCAAGGAAAACGCGCTAAAACCTAAAACTCTAATTAACACTGCAGAACGCCTAACTATTACCGGTGTAACTCAGGGAACCGTAGCCACCTTAGGGACGGTTACGTTACCGATATTTTCTCGTGACGTTCCGTTTAATGTTGTCAGTTCCGACTTCCCAATTAAAACCGCCGGGATCCTGGGATCCGGGTTTTGTGCAGACGCGGATATATCTTTTAGAAATAAATATATTCTGTGGCACGGGAATAGGATCCTATTTGCACGTCGCGAAGACGTTTTAAATAAAATAATACTTCCTCCGCGGACTAACTCGGGCATACGCGTCGGAATAATTAATTCAGGCGTAGGCGAAGGAATAATCCCCCGAACACAGATCGCGAAGAGAGTATATTTCGGTCATGCTATCGTTAAAGTGCGAAACGGCCATGCGATAGCACGCATAATTAATGCGACCGATACCGAGATCGAGATCGCGGTGCCCAGAATTCATCTGGACCCGCTTTCCGTTCTCGAATCGCTGAAACGCGAACCAGCGTTATATTCGTTATTTACGAATACTTCTAAATCCACTGTTTCTAATACAAAAATCAATACTAAATCCACTGTTTCAAGCATGCGTACTAATTCTACTAATACTAAATCCACTGTTTCCAGCATGCCTACTAATCCAATTAATACTAAATCCACTGTCTCAAGCATGCGTACTAATTCGACTAATTCCAAATCCACTGTATCCACTCTAAAACGAGTATTCCCAAATCCCACTGTATCTTATGCTAACATTGTTTCAAAATCCACTTCAAATTCTATGAATTCCAACGAAAATCTCTTACCATCGTCACGCGATATTCAACACAAAGTTTTCTACCATGATAAATCTTCCAATAACAACCTCAAAAAATCCACAAAAATTTTTTCAAGTGCCATCGAAGGTACGCAACGTAACTTAAACATCCGCGCGAAAGATACACAAAATAAATCTCTTCTCAAAAGCGATAGCGAACGACACTTGAAACGCGACACTCCGCGCGCCACTCAAAATGTAACGCGACCTCAAAGCCGATTCGACGAAATAGTCGCGTCACTCCGTCTAGATCATCTAAACAGCGAAGAAAGAAATAATATATACAAACTGATTTCTAACAATCAAGATTTATTCCATCTCCCAGGCGATAAATTAGGATTTACCAATGTAACCGAGCTCCGTATTCCAACGATAAATGATCAGCCAATAAACGTGAAACAATACCGCTTCCCGCCGATACACAAGGAAGAAATACAACGTCAAATAGATCAATTAATAGAAAACGAAATTATTAAACCGTCAAAATCTCCATATAATTCACCGCTCTGGGTTGTACCCAAGAAAACGGATTCTTTAGGAAATAAAAGATGGAGAGTTGTAATAGACTATCGAAGCCTGAACGAAAAATCCATCGCCGATGCGTACCCGCTCCCGTGTATAACGGAGATACTAGATAAGTTAGGAAGCGCAAAGTACTTCAGTACCTTTGATTTAGCAAGTGGATTCCATCAAATCCCAAAGTCAGGATTTATTGTCTGCCCTACACCAGGACGGTGATCAGGCGTGCTTCCTCACCCAGACTGGTATACGCGACGTAATCTAGCCTCTACCTCCTAGGGTACTCCCACCTCGCTGAAAGGGGCGATGGAAAAATCCAGATGTGCCGGGGCGCCTTTCCCACCGGGCAAGTCCTTCAGCTACTCCGTCGGAGAGGACGAATCCTAACCGCCGGAGTACCCACGGGGAACCTCGGGGAGGTGAACTCGCTACGTGTACGCGAACACGCTCGCTCTGACCCTTTTTGAATTATTAAGCATCAGTTTGGCCAAATTTATAGATGCTCCAGACTGCCTGCTCAGTCTATTCATTTTTGCTCTACGAAAAGGATTCGGACTATTTTGGGCAATCGTTGATGCACCAAACCTCCGAGTCTTAAATTAATTCGATTTGGATATGGTAGCCCCAGAGCCCCGTTAGCCACCGGGCAAGCCCGGCGCCCAGGTTCCACCACGAGGAGGTGGGGATGGGTACTTCCTGGACACCCAGGTTCTGAAACCCCCAGGTTCTGGAACCCATCCCAATGTCAGCATCAGATTCCGCTAAAACCGCATTTTCGACCCCTCACGGCCACTACGAATTTCAAAGAATGCCGTTAGAACCGTTAAGAATGCCGATATTGCAGGGCCCCATCGGTAGGGACCTTCCAATCGCCTACACGTCGCGCTTGCTGAATAATGCAGAGAAAAATTATTCAACTATAGAAAAGGAGTGTTTGGGCATCATTTACGCCGTTCATTATTTTTAGACCATATATCTACGGTCGATCTTTCAAACTCGTGACAGACCACAGACCGTTGGTCTGGATGAACTCCGTCAAAGATCCGTCCAGTAGATTAGTCCGTTGGCGCCTTAAACTGGCCGAATACGAATATGAAATCGTATACAAGCCAGGAAAGGTGAACATGAACGCAGATGCTTTGTCAAGAAACCCTGTCAGCGTAAAGCCAATTACACACTCCAGCGACTCCGACGAAAACATTTTCGAGTTTCCAGTTCCTAAATCATCCAAACCTCCACCTCCGCCGCCTTCTACACCAGCATCCTCGACAGAAAATGTCGACAGATCGCAATTACCGACAGAAAATCCTAGTTCCTCCTTACCGACAACGGTACCGACAGACTTACCGTCAGTGGACTACCCACCCGAAGTCAGGCAACGCCCCCTGTTCGTTACTACAAGAGACTCGTTATCCGCAAGGCACGATAATTTAGTCGTCTTTATCACGAGAGGAGGCCGCCCGTACGACACAGGCGCACGCGAACTTCAGAATGTAGCAAAATTCCATCAACATAAAGATAACGTTAACTTAGGAAGAGCCAAAGTAAGTTCTCACGGAAATTATATCCAAACTTCATTACCAGTTACGGAACACGAAAAGAAACAAGTCGACAATCAAATCCTTCTAGAATGTTTACAATCTCTATATGACGTAACACGCGAGCTTCAATTAACCGCAATTAATCAATTTACTCTTTCACAAATCAAACGAATCCTAGTAGATCTCTTTCTCGACACCAATATTCAAATTACGTTCTGCCAAGGTATCGTTCGAACTCCGCGAGAAGAACTTCGAAACAATATAATCCGCGAGAATCACGATACCCCAGTAGCAGAACACAAAGGAGTTAACAAAACTTACAGTAGAATCCGTGAAAAGTACTACTGGCCGAACATGAAATAAGAAATCCAAAAATACATAGAAAAATGCGAAATGTGCCAAAAATTAAAACTAACTAGAGTCAAAACGCGTCAACCTCTAACTCTCACCGATACCCCAGGCACAGCATTCGACAAGATATCCATGGGCGTTATGGGACCATTACCCCCCACTCCAGACGGATATACGAACATACCCACGATATAAGATCTCCTGACAAAGTATTCCCTAGCAATTCCTTTAAAAAGAACCACGGCGGTTGACATAGCCGACGCGTTCATTACGCATTTTATTTGTAAATTCGGATGCCCTAAGGGCATATTAACAGATCAAGGTTCCAATTTTATAAACTCATTGATGAAAACCATCGCCGCTAGATTCAGAATTCAACAATATAAAACAACGGCTTTCCACCCCCAGACCAACGGTTCTGTGGAAAGATCACATCACGTGTTAGCGGAATATTTAAAACAATTCATAGGCAATCGGAACAATTGGGAAAAATGGCTGCCATACGCTATGTTTTCCTACAATACCAGTACACACGAAGGAACACGTTACACGCCATACGAACTGGTTTTTGGGAAAATAGCACGAACTCCCTCTGCCATACCTTTCAGAGACACTTCGGAAAACGAATCGTACGCCGCGTATTTAGATGAACTCAACGATAGAATACGTACTTCACAAGAAATAGCGAAAACAAACTTAGACGGTGCAAAAACACGCGCTAAATTCTATTACGATAAGAAGCTTAATGTAAAGGATTTCCAAGTCGGACAATGGGTTTATTTGCTCCGCGAACCACTTAGACATAAATTCGATTCTCAATACACAGGCCCATATAAGATCTTGGAGATTCTGCCTAATAATAATGTAAAAATTAATGTTAAGGGGAGGCACAAGATTGTGCATTCAAATAAATTAAAAAATTGTAAGCGCCTACAAACGATGAGTGCACGTACGAGAGTTCGATCGAATGTAGGAGACAGTGAAAAGTGTAAGTCAAAATCAAAAACTGAAAATCTTAATGAACAAAGAGTAAAAGAATCGGTGACAGTGACAAACGAACAAAGTGCACCACAGAAGAAAAGTGCAACCAAACAGAGTGCAGCCGTAGCAGCACAACATACGCAGAGACCACAGCATCCACGAGACGAGAGCCCACAGCATCCACGAGATGAGAGACCACAGCATCCACGAGATGAGAGACCACAGCATCCACGAGATGAGAGCAGCATACACGCCAAGGAGGACCAATCTCCTCCACAGCACACGAGACGAGTAGCATCCCACATCGAGCCCACATCAGTCCAGAGATTTCGCTATAGGCGAAATTCTTTCTCTAAGGGGGAAGGTGTGACGTCAGGCGTGCCGCCTGCCACACTCTCAACGCACCACAGCAACCACCCTCACGCGCCTGCACCACAGGCAACACCCAGGCGCAACTCGCCGTCTCACTCAGGCCAAAGGCTACGACCATCGTCTCACTCGCACCCGCAAAGGTGCTCGCCGTCTCTCTCACTCCAAGGGATATACCCTCCGACTCACTCGCACCCGCAGAGGTGCTCGCCGTCTCTCTCACTCCAAGGGACCTACCCTCCACTCAAGGAGCCATCCACCGTCTCACTCTTACCTGCAGGGAAACTCGCCCTCTCGCTCACTCCAGGGACATACCAGGAGAATCAACCTCCACGAGATCCGACGACGGGAACCCTCACCGTACAAAGGACTCTACGATTTCACCATCCCAGATCTGCCATGCCCAAAATACTATTTCTAAGATTATTAATTAACATTATATATATACTCTTACATTCTAAGCTCTGTATTCCTAGCTCATAGAATTTACACGACACTACTTTATAACGACACAAACAACACACATTTTACATTTAAGGCGTAATTTCTAATTTCATACTTGTATCTCTATATTCATAAGTTGCGCTAATTAAGTAACCCGCGACGCGCCAGATCGCGACCGCCTCAGCGGCACGCGCCGCTAACCCCACCACGCAACGCCGAGAACCCACTCGGGCGTCCACATACTCCCACCTACGTTCGCACGCGACCGAAGCGCTCCGAGAGTCGAGGAGGTCGCAGACGCATCTTGGGAGACACAGTCAGTCAGTACCGTCAGTACGGTACAGTTCTATCTCGCCTTCGGGCACTTCCAATTCCAAGTCTCTTCCAAGTCGCGCCTTAGGGCCGTCGCGCAGCCTCGATGAGGTTCCTAGTTCTAAAGTCTTTGTTCTAATTCCTAATTCATAGTTAACCTAGTCTTAATACTTAGAAATAATTGTTCTTGTACTCTTTGATTTAGAATATACTTTATTATTTTTCTACCACATCAAGTTCTAGTTCATTCCAACTCCATTTCTAAATTCAATTATATTTTAATACAAATTCCTCCAAGTTCGCAACAACTTGAGTGTTTATAAACGAACTCTTCGCGCCGGGAGGAAGAATTTAATCTATTATCTCGTGCGGAATACGTTGGTGAAACGCCAGAATTCTTCGTTCATCGACGGACGGCGACATACATCGCAGCTCCACCGTCACAACGCCGATTTCAGCCAGCCGTACGCCGACTCCTCCCCCGAGAACGACACTCGACGATCGCCACATCTGAAAGCAGAAGAGGGAAATCAGCGAAAGGTAAGTAAAATCCCTCCTTACACGCGTTCGCGATTGTTTACTGTGCCCGCGTCTTGCCAGAATCGACGAACCCGGTCATACGCGTTTTATACCGGACCAAATTCTCGACTAAAAGGCTTGTGTCATACAGCCTCCTGGGATACGAATAATTTGTTCGCCAGGACGTGACACTACTTCCTAGCAAGGAAGTGTCGCAATTACATGCAATTGAAGTGTTTGCGAGGTATACATGACACTTCGCAATGAATATTATATCTTATCATGAAACATAGAAATGAGATGCGATATCGCGTTTTGAGAAGCATTAGAACTCTAATGCTACGATACGTAGACATCTGCAAACGCTATTTCCTAGCAAGGCAGTGTCGCATTTACATTCATTTGAAGTGTATGCGAGGTATACATGACACTTCGCAATGATTATTATATATTATCATGAAACATACAAATGAGAAGCGATATCGCGTTTTGAGAAGCATTAGAACACTAATGCTACGATACGTAGACATCTGCAAACGCTACTTCCTAGCAAGGGAGTGCCGCATTTACATTCTTTTGAAGCGAATACGAGGTTATGATAACACTCCACAATGTATATTATATCTTATCATGAAACATAGAAATGAGATGCGATATGAAGATATAAGAAGCAATAGATCCCTATTGCTTCGATACGTAGGCATCTGCAAACGCTATTTCCTAGCAAGTAAGTGTCGCATTTACATTCTCTTGAAGTGAATACGAGATAAACATAACACTGCATAATGAATATTATATCTTATCATGAAACATAGAAATGAGATGCGATATCGCGTTTTGAGAAGCATTAGAACTCTAATGCTACGATACGTAGACATCTGCAAACGCTATTTCCTAGCAAGGCAGTGTCGCATTTACATTCATTTGAAGTGTATGCGAGGTATACATGACACTTCGCAATGATTATTATATATTATCATGAAACATAGAAATGAGAAGCGATATCGCGTTTTGAGAAGCATTAGAACACTAATGCTACGATACGTAGACATCTGCAAACGCTATTTCCTAGCAAGGGAGTGTCGCATTTACATTCTATTGAAGTGAATACGAGGTTATGATAACACTCCACAATGAATATTATATCTTATCATGAAACATAGAAATGCGATGCGATATGGCGATTTAAGAAGCAGTAGATCTCTATTGCTTCGATACGTAGACATCTGCCAACGCTATTTCCAGGCAAGGAAGTGTCGCATTTACATTCATTTGAAGTGTATGCGAGGTATACAAGATACTTCGCAATGAATATTTTACCTTATCATGAAACATAGAAATAAAATGCGATATTGCGTTTTAAGAAGCATTAGAACTCAATTGCTACGATGCGTAGACATCTGCAAACGCTATTTCCTATAGAAATTAAGTGACACATTTACATTCATTTGAAGTGTATGCGAGTTGTATGTGACAGTTCGCAATGAATATCATATCTTATCATGAACCATAGAAATGAGTATCGATATCGCGTTTTAAGAAGCATTCTAACTCTATTGCTACGATATGTATATATCTGGAAACGCTAATTCCTAGCAAGGAAGTGTCGCATTTACATTCATTCGAAGTGTATGCGAGTTATACATGACACTTCGCAATGAATATTATATCTCATCATGAAACATAGAAATGAGGTGCGACATCTCGTTTTAAGTAGCATTAGAACTCTACTGCTACAATACGTAGACATCTGCAAACGCTATTTCCTAGCCAGGAAGTGTCGCATTTACATTCTTTTGAAGTGCATACGAAGTATACATATCACTCCACAATGAATATTATATCTTATCATGAAACATAGAAAGGAGTTGCGATATCGCGCTTTGCGAAGCATTAGAACTCTACTGCTACAATACGTAGACATCTGCAAACGCTATTTCCTAGAAAGGAAGTGTCGTATTTACATTCTTTTGAAGAGAAAACGTGGTATACATGATACACCGCAATGAATATTATGTCTCATAATGAAACATAGAAATGAAATGCAATATCGCGTTTTAAGAAGCATTAGAACTCTATTGCTTCGATACCTAGACATCTGCCATTGCTATATCCCAGCAACGAAGTGTCGCACTTACATTCATTTGAAGTGTATGCCAGGTATACATGACATTTCCCACTGGATATTATATCTTATCATGAAACATAGAAATGAGATGCGATATGGCGATTTAAAAAGCATTAGAACTCTATTGCTTCGATACGTAGACACCTGCAAGCGCTAGTTCCTAGCAAGGAAGTGTCGCATTTACATTCATTTGAAGTGTATGGAGGTATACATGACACTTCGCAATGATTATTATATATTATCATGAAACATAGAAATGAGAAGCGATATCGCGTTTTGAGAAGCATTAGAACACTAATGCTACGATACGTAGACATCTGCAAACGCTACTTCCTAGCAAGGGAGTGCCGCATTTACATTCTTTTGAAGCGAATACGAGGTTATGATAACACTCCACAATGTATATTATATCTTATCATGAAACATAGAAATGAGATGCGATATGAAGATATAAGAAGCAATAGATCCCTATTGCTTCGATACGTAGGCATCTGCAAACGCTATTTCCTAGCAAGTAAGTGTCGCATTTACATTCTCTTGAAGTGAATACGAGATAAACATAACACTGCATAATGAATATTATATCTTATCATGAAACATAGAAATGAGATGCGATATCGCGTTTTGAGAAGCATTAGAACTCTAATGCTACGATACGTAGACATCTGCAAACGCTATTTCCTAGCAAGGCAGTGTCGCATTTACATTCATTTGAAGTGTATGCGAGGTATACATGACACTTCGCAATGATTATTATATATTATCATGAAACATAGAAATGAGAAGCGATATCGCGTTTTGAGAAGCATTAGAACACTAATGCTACGATACGTAGACATCTGCAAACGCTATTTCCTAGCAAGGGAGTGTCGCATTTACATTCTATTGAAGTGAATACGAGGTTATGATAACACTCCACAATGAATATTATATCTTATCATGAAACATAGAAATGCGATGCGATATGGCGATTTAAGAAGCAGTAGATCTCTATTGCTTCGATACGTAGACATCTGCCAACGCTATTTCCAGGCAAGGAAGTGTCGCATTTACATTCATTTGAAGTGTATGCGAGGTATACAAGATACTTCGCAATGAATATTTTACCTTATCATGAAACATAGAAATAAAATGCGATATTGCGTTTTAAGAAGCATTAGAACTCAATTGCTACGATGCGTAGACATCTGCAAACGCTATTTCCTATAGAAATTAAGTGACACATTTACATTCATTTGAAGTGTATGCGAGTTGTATGTGACAGTTCGCAATGAATATCATATCTTATCATGAACCATAGAAATGAGTATCGATATCGCGTTTTAAGAAGCATTCTAACTCTATTGCTACGATATGTATATATCTGGAAACGCTAATTCCTAGCAAGGAAGTGTCGCATTTACATTCATTCGAAGTGTATGCGAGTTATACATGACACTTCGCAATGAATATTATATCTCATCATGAAACATAGAAATGAGGTGCGACATCTCGTTTTAAGTAGCATTAGAACTCTACTGCTACAATACGTAGACATCTGCAAACGCTATTTCCTAGCCAGGAAGTGTCGCATTTACATTCTTTTGAAGTGCATACGAAGTATACATATCACTCCACAATGAATATTATATCTTATCATGAAACATAGAAAGGAGTTGCGATATCGCGCTTTGCGAAGCATTAGAACTCTATTGCTTCGATACCTAGACATCTGCCATTGCTATATCCCAGCAACGAAGTGTCGCACTTACATTCATTTGAAGTGTATGCCAGGTATACATGACATTTCGCAATGAATATTATATCTTATAATGAAACATAGAAAGGTGATGCAATATCGCGTTTTGAGATGATTTAGAACTCTAATGCTACGATACGTAGACATCTGCAAACGCTATTTCCTAGCAAGGATGTGTCGCATTTACATTCTTTTGAAGTGTATGCCAGGTATACATGACACTTCCCACTGGATATTATATCTTATCATGAAACATAGAAATGAGATGCGATATGGCGATTTAAAAAGCATTAGAACTCTATTGCTTCGATACGTAGACACCTGCAAGCGCTAGTTCCTAGCAAGGAAGTGTCGCATTTACATTCATTTGAAGTGTATGGAGGTATACATGACACTTCGCAATGATTATTATATATTATCATGAAACATAGAAATGAGAAGCGATATCGCGTTTTGAGAAGCATTAGAACACTAATGCTACGATACGTAGACATCTGCAAACGCTACTTCCTAGCAAGGGAGTGCCGCATTTACATTCTTTTGAAGCGAATACGAGGTTATGATAACACTCCACAATGTATATTATATCTTATCATGAAACATAGAAATGAGATGCGATATGAAGATATAAGAAGCAATAGATCCCTATTGCTTCGATACGTAGGCATCTGCAAACGCTATTTCCTAGCAAGTAAGTGTCGCATTTACATTCTCTTGAAGTGAATACGAGATAAACATAACACTGCATAATGAATATTATATCTTATCATGAAACATAGAAATGAGATGCGATATCGCGTTTTGAGAAGCATTAGAACTCTAATGCTACGATACGTAGACATCTGCAAACGCTATTTCCTAGCAAGGCAGTGTCGCATTTACATTCATTTGAAGTGTATGCGAGGTATACATGACACTTCGCAATGATTATTATATATTATCATGAAACATAGAAATGAGAAGCGATATCGCGTTTTGAGAAGCATTAGAACACTAATGCTACGATACGTAGACATCTGCAAACGCTATTTCCTAGCAAGGGAGTGTCGCATTTACATTCTATTGAAGTGAATACGAGGTTATGATAACACTCCACAATGAATATTATATCTTATCATGAAACATAGAAATGCGATGCGATATGGCGATTTAAGAAGCAGTAGATCTCTATTGCTTCGATACGTAGACATCTGCCAACGCTATTTCCAGGCAAGGAAGTGTCGCATTTACATTCATTTGAAGTGTATGCGAGGTATACAAGATACTTCGCAATGAATATTTTACCTTATCATGAAACATAGAAATAAAATGCGATATTGCGTTTTAAGAAGCATTAGAACTCAATTGCTACGATGCGTAGACATCTGCAAACGCTATTTCCTATAGAAATTAAGTGACACATTTACATTCATTTGAAGTGTATGCGAGTTGTATGTGACAGTTCGCAATGAATATCATATCTTATCATGAACCATAGAAATGAGTATCGATATCGCGTTTTAAGAAGCATTCTAACTCTATTGCTACGATATGTATATATCTGGAAACGCTAATTCCTAGCAAGGAAGTGTCGCATTTACATTCATTCGAAGTGTATGCGAGTTATACATGACACTTCGCAATGAATATTATATCTCATCATGAAACATAGAAATGAGGTGCGACATCTCGTTTTAAGTAGCATTAGAACTCTACTGCTACAATACGTAGACATCTGCAAACGCTATTTCCTAGCCAGGAAGTGTCGCATTTACATTCTTTTGAAGTGCATACGAAGTATACATATCACTCCACAATGAATATTATATCTTATCATGAAACATAGAAAGGAGTTGCGATATCGCGCTTTGCGAAGCATTAGAACTCTACTGCTACAATACGTAGACATCTGCAAACGCTATTTCCTAGAAAGGAAGTGTCGTATTTACATTCTTTTGAAGAGAAAACGTGGTATACATGATACACCGCAATGAATATTATGTCTCATAATGAAACATAGAAATGAAATGCAATATCGCGTTTTAAGAAGCATTAGAACTCTATTGCTTCGATACCTAGACATCTGCCATTGCTATATCCCAGCAACGAAGTGTCGCACTTACATTCATTTGAAGTGTATGCCAGGTATACATGACATTTCGCAATGAATATTATATCTTATAATGAAACATAGAAAGGTGATGCAATATCGCGTTTTGAGATGATTTAGAACTCTAATGCTACGATACGTAGACATCTGCAAACGCTATTTCCTAGCAAGGATGTGTCGCATTTACATTCTTTTGAAGTGTATGCCAGGTATACATGACACTTCCCACTGGATATTATATCTTATCATGAAACATAGAAATGAGATGCGATATGGCGATTTAAAAAGCATTAGAACTCTATTGCTTCGATACGTAGACACCTGCAAGCGCTAGTTCCTAGCAAGGAAGTGTCGCATTTACATTCATTTGAAGTGTATGGAGGTATACATGACACTTCGCAATGATTATTATATATTATCATGAAACATAGAAATGAGAAGCGATATCGCGTTTTGAGAAGCATTAGAACACTAATGCTACGATACGTAGACATCTGCAAACGCTACTTCCTAGCAAGGGAGTGCCGCATTTACATTCTTTTGAAGCGAATACGAGGTTATGATAACACTCCACAATGTATATTATATCTTATCATGAAACATAGAAATGAGATGCGATATGAAGATATAAGAAGCAATAGATCCCTATTGCTTCGATACGTAGGCATCTGCAAACGCTATTTCCTAGCAAGTAAGTGTCGCATTTACATTCTCTTGAAGTGAATACGAGATAAACATAACACTGCATAATGAATATTATATCTTATCATGAAACATAGAAATGAGATGCGATATCGCGTTTTGAGAAGCATTAGAACTCTAATGCTACGATACGTAGACATCTGCAAACGCTATTTCCTAGCAAGGCAGTGTCGCATTTACATTCATTTGAAGTGTATGCGAGGTATACATGACACTTCGCAATGATTATTATATATTATCATGAAACATAGAAATGAGAAGCGATATCGCGTTTTGAGAAGCATTAGAACACTAATGCTACGATACGTAGACATCTGCAAACGCTATTTCCTAGCAAGGGAGTGTCGCATTTACATTCTATTGAAGTGAATACGAGGTTATGATAACACTCCACAATGAATATTATATCTTATCATGAAACATAGAAATGCGATGCGATATGGCGATTTAAGAAGCAGTAGATCTCTATTGCTTCGATACGTAGACATCTGCCAACGCTATTTCCAGGCAAGGAAGTGTCGCATTTACATTCATTTGAAGTGTATGCGAGGTATACAAGATACTTCGCAATGAATATTTTACCTTATCATGAAACATAGAAATAAAATGCGATATTGCGTTTTAAGAAGCATTAGAACTCAATTGCTACGATGCGTAGACATCTGCAAACGCTATTTCCTATAGAAATTAAGTGACACATTTACATTCATTTGAAGTGTATGCGAGTTGTATGTGAAAGTTCGCAATGAATATCATATCTTATCATGAACCATAGAAATGAGTATCGATATCGCGTTTTAAGAAGCATTCTAACTCTATTGCTACGATATGTATATATCTGGAAACGCTAATTCCTAGCAAGGAAGTGTCGCATTTACATTCATTCGAAGTGTATGCGAGTTATACATGACACTTCGCAATGAATATTATATCTCATCATGAAACATAGAAATGAGGTGCGACATCTCGTTTTAAGTAGCATTAGAACTCTACTGCTACAATACGTAGACATCTGCAAACGCTATTTCCTAGCCAGGAAGTGTCGCATTTACATTCTTTTGAAGTGCATACGAAGTATACATATCACTCCACAATGAATATTATATCTTATCATGAAACATAGAAAGGAGTTGCGATATCGCGCTTTGCGAAGCATTAGAACTCTACTGCTACAATACGTAGACATCTGCAAACGCTATTTCCTAGAAAGGAAGTGTCGTATTTACATTCTTTTGAAGAGAAAACGTGGTATACATGATACACCGCAATGAATATTATGTCTCATAATGAAACATAGAAATGAAATGCAATATCGCGTTTTAAGAAGCATTAGAACTCTATTGCTTCGATACCTAGACATCTGCCATTGCTATATCCCAGCAACGAAGTGTCGCACTTACATTCATTTGAAGTGTATGCCAGGTATACATGACATTTCGCAATGAATATTATATCTTATAATGAAACATAGAAAGGTGATGCAATATCGCGTTTTGAGATGATTTAGAACTCTAATGCTACGATACGTAGACATCTGCAAACGCTATTTCATAGCAAGGATGTGTCGCATTTAAATTCTTTTGAAGTGTATGCCAGGTATACATGACACTTCCCACTGGATATTATATCTTATCATGAAACATAGAAATGAGATGCGATATGGCGATTTAAAAAGCATTAGAACTCTATTGCTTCGATACGTAGACACCTGCAAGCGCTAGTTCCTAGCAAGGAAGTGTCGCATTTACATTCATTTGAAGTGTATGGAGGTATACATGACACTTCGCAATGATTATTATATATTATCATGAAACATAGAAATGAGAAGCGATATCGCGTTTTGAGAAGCATTAGAACACTAATGCTACGATACGTAGACATCTGCAAACGCTACTTCCTAGCAAGGGAGTGCCGCATTTACATTCTTTTGAAGCGAATACGAGGTTATGATAACACTCCACAATGTATATTATATCTTATCATGAAACATAGAAATGAGATGCGATATGAAGATATAAGAAGCA
Organism: Xylocopa sonorina; assembly: GCF_050948175.1. Lineage (NCBI taxonomy): Eukaryota > Metazoa > Arthropoda > Insecta > Hymenoptera > Apidae > Xylocopa > Xylocopa sonorina. Next base: position 506,554 of record NW_027490102.1, on the reverse strand, counting down.
ATAGATCCCTATTGCTTCGATACGTAGGCATCTGCAAACGCTATTTCCTAGCAAGTAAGTGTCGCATTTACATTCTCTTGAAGTGAATACGAGATAAACATAACACTGCATAATGAATATTATATCTTATCATGAAACATAGAAATGAGAAGCGATATCGCGTTTTGAGAAGCATTAGAACACTAATGCTACGATACGTAGACATCTGCAAACGCTATTTCCTAGCAAGGGAGTGTCGCATTTACATTCTATTGAAGTGAATACGAGGTTATGATAACACTCCACAATGAATATTATATCTTATCATGAAACATAGAAATGCGATGCGATATGGCGATTTAAGAAGCAGTAGATCTCTATTGCTTCGATACGTAGACATCTGCCAACGCTATTTCCAGGCAAGGAAGTGTCGCATTTACATTCATTTGAAGTGTATGCGAGGTATACAAGATACTTCGCAATGAATATTTTACCTTATCATGAAACATAGAAATAAAATGCGATATTGCGTTTTAAGAAGCATTAGAACTCAATTGCTACGATGCGTAGATATCTGCAAACGCTATTTCCTATAGAAATTAAGTGACACATTTACATTCATTTGAAGTGTATGCGAGTTGTATGTGACAGTTCGCAATGAATATCATATCTTATCATGAACCATAGAAATGAGTATCGATATCGCGTTTTAAGAAGCATTCTAACTCTATTGCTACGATATGTATATATCTGGAAACGCTAATTCCTAGCAAGGAAGTGTCGCATTTACATTCATTCGAAGTGTATGCGAGTTATACATGACACTTCGCAATGAATATTATATCTCATCATGAAACATAGAAATGAGGTGCGACATCTCGTTTTAAGTAGCATTAGAACTCTACTGCTACAATACGTAGACATCTGCAAACGCTATTTCCTAGCCAGGAAGTGTCGCATTTACATTCTTTTGAAGTGCATACGAAGTATACATATCACTCCACAATGAATATTATATCTTATCATGAAACATAGAAAGGAGTTGCGATATCGCGCTTTGCGAAGCATTAGAACTCTACTGCTACAATACGTAGACATCTGCAAACGCTATTTCCTAGAAAGGAAGTGTCGTATTTACATTCTTTTGAAGAGAAAACGTGGTATACATGATACACCGCAATGAATATTATGTCTCATAATGAAACATAGAAATGAAATGCAATATCGCGTTTTAAGAAGCATTAGAACTCTATTGCTTCGATACCTAGACATCTGCCATTGCTATATCCCAGCAACGAAGTGTCGCACTTACATTCATTTGAAGTGTATGCCAGGTATACATGACATTTCGCAATGAATATTATATCTTATAATGAAACATAGAAAGGTGATGCAATATCGCGTTTTGAGATGATTTAGAACTCTATTGCTTCGATACGTAGACACCTGCAAGCGCTAGTTCCTAGCAAGGAAGTGTCGCATTTACATTCATTTGAAGTGTATGGAGGTATACATGACACTTCGCAATGAACATTATATCTTATAATGAAACATAGAAATGAAATGCAATATCGCGTTTTAAGAAGCATTAGAACACTATTGCTTCGATACCTAGACATCTGCCATCGCTACTTCCCAGCAACGAAGTGTCGCATTTACATTCTTTTGAAGTGAATTCGAAGTATATATAACACCCCACAATGAATATTATATCTAATCATGAAGCATAGATATGAGATGCGATATCGCGTTTTGAGAAGCATTAGAACTCTACTGCTACGATACGTAGACACCTGCAAACGCTAGCTCCTAGCAAGAAAGTGTCGCATTTGCATTCATTTGAAGTGTATGGAGGCATACATGACACTTCGCAATGAACATTATATCTTATAATGAAACAAAGAAATGAAATGCAATATCGCGTTTTAAGAAGCATTAGAACTCTATTTCTTCGATACCTAGACATCTGCCATCGCTACTTCCTAGCAACGAAGTGTCGCATTTACATTCATTTGAAGTGTAGACGAGATATACATAGCACTGCACAATTAATATTATATCTTATCATGTAACGTAGAATTGAGGTGCGATATCGCGATTTAAGAAGCATTGGAATACTATTGCTTCGATACGTAGACATCTGCAAACGCTACTTCCTAGCAAGGATGTGTCGCATTTACATTCTTTTGAAGTGAATACGAAGTATACATGACACTACGCAATGAATATTATATCTTATCCTTAAACATAGAAATGAGATGCGATATCGCGTTTTGAGAAGCATTAGAACACTAATGCTACGATACGTAGACATCTGCAAACGCTATTTCCTAGCAAGGGAGTGTCGCATTTACATTCTATTGAAGTGAATACGAGGTTATGATAACACTCCACAATGTATATTATATCTTATCATGAAACATAGAAATGAGATGCGATATGAAGATATAAGAAGCAATAGATCCCTATTGCTTCGATACGTAGGCATCTGCAAACGCTATTTCCTAGCAAGTAAGTGTCGCATTTACATTCTCTTGAAGTGAATACGAGATAAACATAACACTGCATAATGAATATTATATCTTATCATGAAACATAGAAATGAGAAGCGATATCGCGTTTTGAGAAGCATTAGAACACTAATGCTACGATACGTAGACATCTGCAAACGCTATTTCCTAGCAAGGGAGTGTCGCATTTACATTCTATTGAAGTGAATACGAGGTTATGATAACACTCCACAATGAATATTATATCTTATCATGAAACATAGAAATGCGATGCGATATGGCGATTTAAGAAGCAGTAGATCTCTATTGCTTCGATACGTAGACATCTGCCAACGCTATTTCCAGGCAAGGAAGTGTCGCATTTACATTCATTTGAAGTGTATGCGAGGTATACAAGATACTTCGCAATGAATATTTTACCTTATCATGAAACATAGAAATAAAATGCGATATTGCGTTTTAAGAAGCATTAGAACTCAATTGCTACGATGCGTAGACATCTGCAAACGCTATTTCCTATAGAAATTAAGTGACACATTTACATTCATTTGAAGTGTATGCGAGTTGTATGTGACAGTTCGCAATGAATATCATATCTTATCATGAACCATAGAAATGAGTATCGATATCGCGTTTTAAGAAGCATTCTAACTCTATTGCTACGATATGTATATATCTGGAAACGCTAATTCCTAGCAAGGAAGTGTCGCATTTACATTCATTCGAAGTGTATGCGAGTTATACATGACACTTCGCAATGAATATTATATCTCATCATGAAACATAGAAATGAGGTGCGACATCTCGTTTTAAGTAGCATTAGAACTCTACTGCTACAATACGTAGACATCTGCAAACGCTATTTCCTAGCCAGGAAGTGTCGCATTTACATTCTTTTGAAGTGCATACGAAGTATACATAACACTCCACAATGAATATTATATCTTATCATGAAACATAGAAAGGAGTTGCGATATCGCGCTTTGCGAAGCATTAGAACTCTACTGCTACAATACGTAGACATCTGCAAACGCTATTTCCTAGAAAGGAAGTGTCGTATTTACATTCTTTTGAAGAGAAAACGTGGTATACATGATACACCGCAATGAATATTATGTCTCATAATGAAACATAGAAATGAAATGCAATATCGCGTTTTAAGAAGCATTAGAACTCTATTGCTTCGATACCTAGACATCTGCCATTGCTATATCCCAGCAACGAAGTGTCGCACTTACATTCATTTGAAGTGTATGCCAGGTATACATGACATTTCGCAATGAATATTATATCTTATAATGAAACATAGAAAGGTGATGCAATATCGCGTTTTGAGATGATTTAGAACTCTATTGCTTCGATACGTAGACACCTGCAAGCGCTAGTTCCTAGCAAGGAAGTGTCGCATTTACATTCATTTGAAGTGTATGGAGGTATACATGACACTTCGCAATGAACATTATATCTTATAATGAAACATAGAAATGAAATGCAATATCGCGTTTTAAGAAGCATTAGAACACTATTGCTTCGATACCTAGACATCTGCCATCGCTACTTCCCAGCAACGAAGTGTCGCATTTACATTCTTTTGAAGTGAATTCGAAGTATATATAACACCCCACAATGAATATTATATCTAATCATGAAGCATAGATATGAGATGCGATATCGCGTTTTGAGAAGCATTAGAACTCTACTGCTACGATACGTAGACACCTGCAAACGCTAGCTCCTAGCAAGGAAGTGTCGCATTTGCATTCATTTGAAGTGTATGGAGGCATACATGACACTTCGCAATGAACATTATATCTTATAATGAAACAAAGAAATGAAATGCAATATCGCGTTTTAAGAAGCATTAGAACTCTATTTCTTCGATACCTAGACATCTGCCATCGCTACTTCCTAGCAACGAAGTGTCGCATTTACATTCATTTGAAGTGTAGACGAGATATACATAGCACTGCACAATTAATATTATATCTTATCATGTAACGTAGAATTGAGGTGCGATATCGCGATTTAAGAAGCATTGGAATACTATTGCTTCGATACGTAGACATCTGCAAACGCTACTTCCTAGCAAGGATGTGTCGCATTTACATTCTTTTGAAGTGAATACGAAGTATACATGACACTACGCAATGAATATTATATCTTATCCTTAAACATAGAAATGAGATGCGATATCGCGTTTTAAGAAGCATTAGAACTCTATCTCTACGATACGTAGACATCTGCAGACGCTATTTCCTAGCAAGGAAGTGTCGCATTTACATTCTTTTGAAGTGAATACGAGGTATACATAACACTCCACAATGAATATTATATCTTATCAGGAAACATAGAAATGAGGATCGATTTCGCGTTTTAAGAAGCATTAGAACTCCATTGCTTCGATACGTAGACATCTACAGACGCTATTTCCTAGCAAGGAAGTGTCGCATTTACAATCTTTTGAAGTGAATACCAGGAATACATAATACTCCACAACGAATATTATATCTTTCCATAAAACATAGAAATGAGATGCGATATCGCGTTGTAAGTAGCATTAGAATTCTATTGCAACGATACGTAGACATCTGGAAACCCTACTTACTAGCAGGCAAGTGTCGCATTTGCATTCTTTTGAAGTGAATACGAGGTATACATGAACCTTCGCAGTGAATATTATACCTTAGAATGAAACATAGAAATTAGATGCGATCTCGCGATTTAAGAGGCACTAGAACTCTATTGCTACGATACGTAGATAGCTGCAAATGCTATATGCTAGCAAGGAAGTGTCGCACTTCCATTCATTTGGAGTGTAGACGAAAAATACATAACACTCCACAATGAATATTATATCTTATCATGAAACATAGAAGTGAGATGCGATATCGCTATTTAAGAAGCAGTTGATCTCTACAGCTTCGATACATAGACATCTGCCAACGCTATTCCCTAGCAAGGAAGTGTCGCATTTACATTCATTTGAAGTGTATGCGACGTATACATGACACTTCGCAATGAATATTGTATCTTATCATGAAACACACAAATGAGATGCGATATCGCGTTTTAAGAAGAATTAGAACTCTATTGCTAAGATACGTACACATCTGCAAACGCTAATTCCTAGCAAGGAAGTGTCGCATTTTCAATCTTTAGAAGTGAACACGAGGTATACATAACACTCCAGAATGAATATTATATCTTATCATGAAACATAGAAATGAGATGCGATATGGCGATTTAAGAAGCATTAGAACTCTATAGCTTCGATACGTAGACATCTGCAAACGCTACTTCCTAGCAAGGAAGTGTAGCATTTACTTTCATTTGAAGTGTATGCGAGGTATACATGACACTTCGCAATGAATATTATATCTTATAATGAAACATAGAAATGAGACGCGATATCGCGTCTTAAGAAGCATTAGAACTCTATTGCTACGATACGTAGACATCTGCAGACGCTATTTCCTAGCAAGGAAGTGTCGCATTTACATTCTTTTAAAGTGAATACGAGGTATACATAACATTTCACAATGAATATTGTATCTTATCATGAACCATAGAAAAGAGATGCGATATGGCGATTTAAGAAGCATTAGAATTCTATTGTTTCGATACGTAGACATCTGCCAACGCTATTTCCTAGCATGGAAGTGTCGTATTTACATTCATTGGAAGTGAATAAGAGGTATACATGACACTTCGCAATGAATATTATAACTTATCATGAAACATGGAAATGAGATGCGATATCGCGTTTTAAGAAGCATTAGAAATCTGTTGCTTCGATACGTAGACATCTGCCAACGCTACTTCCTAGCAAGGAAGTGTCGCATTTACAATCATTTGAAGTGTATGCGAGGTACACATGACACTTCGCAATGAATATTATATCTTATACTGATACATAGAAATGTAATGCTACATCTCGTTTTAAGAAGCATTAGAAATCTATTGCTACGATACGTAGACATCTGCAAACGCTATTTCCTAGAAAGGATATCTCGCATTTACATTCATTTGATGTGTATGCGAGGTATGCACAACACTCCACAATGAATATTATATCTTGTCACGAAACACAGGAACGAGATGCGATATTGCGATTTAAGAAGTATTAGAATTCTATTGCTACGACACGTAGACATCTGCAAACACTATTTCCTAGCGAGGAAGTGTCGCATTTACATTCTGTTGAGGTGAATACGAGGTATACATGACACTTCGCAATGAATATTATCTCTTATCACGAAACATAGAAGTGAGATGCGATATCACGTTTTAGGAAGCATTAGAACTCTATTGCTACGACACGCAGACATCTGCAAACTATTTCCTAGCATGGAAGTGTCGCATTTACATTCTTTTGTAGTCAATACGAGGTATACATGACACTTCGCAATGAAAATTATATCTTATCATGAAACATGGAAATGAGATGCGATCTCGCGTTTTAAGAAGCATTTGAGCTCTACTTCGTCGATACGTAGACATCTGCAAACGCTACTTCCTAGCAAGGAAGTGTCGCATTTACATTCTTTTGAAGTGAATACCTGGCATACGTGACACTTCGCAATGAATACTATATCTTATCATGAAACATAGAAATGAGATGCGACATCGCTCTTTAAGAAGCATTAGAACTAATTTGCTACTATACGTAGACATCTGCAAACGCTATTTCCTAGCAAGGAAGTGTCGCATTTACATTCTTTTGAAGTGAATACGAGGTATACATAACACTCCACAATGAATATTATATCTTATCATGAAACCAAGAAGTGAGGATCGATTTCGGGTTTTAAGAAGCGTTAGAATTCCTTTGCTACCAATCGTAGACATCTGCAGACGCTATTTCCTAGCAAGGAAGTTTCGCATTTACATTCCTTTGAAGTGAATACGAGGTATTCATAACACTCCACAATGAATATTATATGTTATCATGAAACATAGAAATGAGGATCGATTTCGTGTTTTAAGCAGCATTAGAATTCCTTTGCTACGATTCGTAGACATCTGCAAACGCTATTACCGAGGAAGGAATTTTCGCATTTACATTCATTTGAAGTGTATACGAGGTACACATAACACTCCGCAATGGATATTATATCTTATCATGAAACATAGAATTGAAATGCGATATCGCGTTTCAAGAAGCATTGGAGCTCTATTGCTTCGATACGTAGACATATGGAAACGTAATTTTCTAGAAAGGAAGTGTCGCATTTACATTCATTTGAAGTGTAGACGAGATATACATAACACCTCGCAATGAATATTATATCTTATCATGAAACATAGAAATGAGATGCGACTTCTAGCTTTAAGAAGCATTAGAACTCTATTGTTTCTATACGCAGACATCTGGAAACGCTATTTCCTAGCAAGGAAGTGTCGCATTTACATTCATTTGAAGTGTACGCGAGGTATACATGACACTTCGCAATGAATATTATATCTTATCATGAAACATATAAATGAAATGCGATATCGCGTTTTGCGAAACATTAGTACTTTATTGCTACGATACGTAGGCTTCTGCAAACGCTATTTCCTAGACAGGAAGTGTCGCATTTACATTCTTTTGATGTCAGTTCGAGGAATACATGACACATCATAATGAATATTATATCTTATCATAAAACATGGAAATGAGGAGCAGTATCTCGTTTTAAGAAGCATTAGAACTCTATTGCTTCGACACGTAGACTTCTGCAATCGCTATTCCCTAGGAAGGAACTGTCGCATTTACACTCTTTTGATGTGAATACGAGGTACACATGACACTTCGCAATGAATATTATATCTTATCGTGAAACGTAGGAATGAAATACGATTTCTAGTTTCAAGAAGCATTAGAACTCTATTGCTTCGATACCTAGTCATCTGCAAATGCTACTTCCAATCAAGAAAGTGTCGCATTTACATTTATGTGAGGTGTATCCGAGGTATACATGACACTTCGCAATGAATATTATATCTTATCATGAAACATAGATATGAGATGCGATATCGCGTTTTGAGAAGCATTAGAACTCCAATGCTACGATACGTAGACACCTGCAAACGCTATTTCCTAGCAAGGAAGGGTTGCATTTACATTCATCTGAAGTGTAGACGAGATATACATAACATTGCACAATGAATATTATATCTTATCGTGAAACGTTGAATTGAGGTGCGATATCGCGATTTAAGATGCTTTAGAACTCTATTGCTTCGATACGTAGACATCTGCAGACCCTACTTCCCAGGAAGGAAGTGTCGCATTTACATTCTTCTGAAGTGAATACGTGGTATAACTAACACTCCACAATGAATATTATATCTTCTCATGAAACTAAGAAATGTGGATCGATTTCGCGTTTTAAGAAACATTAGAACTCCTTTGCTACGATACGTACACATCTGCAAACGCTATTTCCTAGCAGGGAAGTGTCTCATTTACATTCATTTGAAGTGTGTGCCAAGTACACATGACACTTCGCAATGAATATTATATCTTATCATGAAACATAGAAATGAGATGCGATAACGCGTTTTAAGAGGCATTAGAATTCTATTGCCTCTATATGTAGACATCTGCAGACGCTATTCCCTAGCAAGGAAGTGTAGCATTTACATTCATTCGAAGTGAATACGAGGTATTAGTGACACTTCGCAATGAATATTATAACTTATCATGAAACATAGAAATGAGATGCGATATCGCGTTTTAAGACGCGTAGGATCCCTACTGCTACGATACGTAGACATCTGCAATCGCTATTTCCTAGCAAGGAAGTGTCGCATTTACATTCTTTTGAAGTGAATACGAAGTATACACAACACTCCACAATGAATATTATATCATATCATGAAACATAGGAATTAGATGCGATATTTGGTTTAAGAAGCATTAGAACTCTACTGCATCGATACGTAGACATCTGCCAACGCTATTTCCTAGCAAGGAAGTGTCGCATCTACATTCATTTGAAGTGTTTTGCAGGTATACATGACACTTCGTAATGAATATTATATCCTACCATGAAGCATAGAAATGAGATGCGATATCGCGTACTAAGAAGCACTAGAACTCTACTGCTTCGTTACGGAGACATCTGCAAACGCTATTTTCTAGCAAGGAAGTGTTGCATTTACATTCTTATGAAGTGAATACGAGGTATACGTAACACCCCACAATGAATATTATATCGTATCACGAGACATAGGAATGAGATGCGATATCGCGTTTTAAGCAGCATTAGAACTCTGTTGCTTCGATACGTAGACATCTGCAAATACAATTTCCTAGCAAGGAAATGTCGCATTTACATTCATTTGAAGTGTATGCGAGGTATACATGACACTTCGCAATGAATATTATATCTTATCATGGAACATAGAAATGAGATGCGATATTGCGTTTTTAGAAGCATTAGAACTCTAGTACTACGACACGTATACATCTGCAAGCGCTATTTTCTAGCGAGGACGTGTCGCATGTACATTCTTTTGAAGTGAATGCGAGGTATACATATCACACCACAATGAATATTATATCTTATTATGAAACATAGAGATGAGATGCGATATCGCGTTTTGAGAAGCATTAGAACTCTATTGCAACGATTTGTAGACATCTGCATATGCTATTTCCAAGCAAGGAAGTGTCGCATTTACATTATTTTGAAGTGAATACGACGTATGCATAACACTGCACAATGAATATTATATCTCATTATGAAACGTAGAAATGGGATGCGATATCCCGTTTTAAGAAGCATTAGAACTCTATTGCTTCGATACGTAGACATCTGGCGACGCTATTACCTAGCAAGGAAGTGTTGCATTTACATTCTTTCGATGTGAATACGAAGTATACATGACACTTCGCAATGAATATTATATCTTATAATGAAACATAGAAGTGAGATGCGATATCGCGATATAAGAAGCATTAGAACACTATTGCTACGATACGTAGACATCTGCAGACGCTATATCGTAGCAAGGAAGTGTCGCATTTACATTCCTTTGAAGTGAATGCGAGGTATACATAACACTGTACAAAGAATATTGTATCTTATCATGATACATAGAAGTGAGATGCGATATGGCGATTTAAGATGCATTTGAACTCTATTGCTTCGATACGTATACATCTGCAGACGCTACTTCCTAGCAAGGAAGTGTCGCACTTACATTCATTAGAAGTGTATGCGAGGTATACGTGACCCTTCGAAATGAATATTATATCTTATCATGAAACATAGAAATGGGATGCGATGTGACGACATATGAAGCATTAGAACTCTATTCCTTCGATACGTAGACACCTGCAAACGCTATTTCCTAGCAAGGAAGTGTCGCATTTACATTCTTTTGAAGTGAATACGAGGTGTACATAACACTGCACAATGAATATTATATCTTATCATGAAACATAGAAATGAGATGCGATTTCGCGTTTTAAGAAGCATGGGAAGTCTATTGCTTCGATACGTAGACATCTGCAAACGCTATTTAATAGCAAGGAAGTGTCGCAGTTACATACTTTTGAAGTGAATACGAAGTATACATGACTCTTCGGAATGAACATTATATCTTATCATGAAACATAGAAAAGAGATGCGATACCGAGAATTAAGAAACATTAGAACTCTATTGCTTCGATACGTAGACATCTGCAAACGCTATTTAATAGCAAGGAAGTGTCGCATTTACATTCAGTTGAAGTGCAGACGAGATATACATAACACTGCACAGTGAACACTATATCTTATCATGAAACTTAGAAATGAGATGCGATATGACGATTTAAGGAGCATTAGAACTCTATTGCTTCGATACGGAGACATCTGCAAACGCTATTTAATTGCAGGGAAGTGTAGCATTTACATTCTTTAGAGGTGAATACGAGGTATACATAACACTGCACAATGAATATTGTACCTTATCATGAAACATAGGAATGAGATGCGATATCGCAATTTAAGAAGCATTAGAACTCTATTGTTTCGATACGTAGACATCTGCAAACCCTACTTGCTAGCAAGGAAGTGTCGCATGTACACTTTTTTGAAAGTAATGCGAGGTATACATGACACTTCGCAATCAATATTATATCTTATCATGAAACTTAGAAATGACATGCGATATGACGATTTAAGAAGCATTAGAATTCTATTGCTTCGATACGTAGACATCCGCAAACGCTATTTCCAAGCAAGGAAGTGTCGCATTTACATTCAATCGAAGTGTAGACGTGGAATACGTAACACTTCGCAATGAATATTATATCTTATCACAAATCATAGAAATGAAAATCGATATCGCGTTTTAAGAAGCATTAGAATTCTATTGCTTCGATACGTAGACATCTAGAAACGCTATTTCCTAGCAAGCAAGTTTCGCATTTACATTCATTTGAAGTGTATGCGTGGTATACATGACACTACGCAATGAATATAATGTCTTATCATGAAACCTAGAAATGAGATGCGATATCGTGATTTAAGAAGCATAAAACTCTATTTCTTCGATACGTAGACATCTGCAAACGCTGTTTCCTAGGACGGAAATGTAGCGTTTGAAGTGTAGACGAGGAATACATAACAGGTCGTAATGAATATTATATCTTATCATGGAACATCGAAATGAGATGCAATATCGCGGTTTAAGAAGCATAAGAACTCTATTGCTTCGATACGTAGACATCTGCAAACGCTCCTTCCTAGCAAGGAGGTTACGCATTTACATTCTTTTGATGCGAATACGGGGTATACATGACACTTCGCAATGAATATTATATCTTATCATGAAACATAGGAATGAGATGCGATATCTCGTATTAAGAAGCATTAGAACTCTATTGCTACGATACGTAGACATCTGCAAACGCTATTTCCCAGCAAGGAAGAGCGGCATTTACATTCTTTTGATGTGAATACGAGGTATACATGACACTTCGCAATGAATATTACATCTTATCATGAAACATAGGAATGAGATGCGATATCTCGTATTAAGAAGCATTAGAACTCTATTGCTACGATACGTAGACATCTGCAAACGCCATTTCCTAGCAAGGAAATGTCGCATTTACATTCTTTTGAAGTGAATACGAGGTATACATAGCACTACACATTGAATATTATATCTTATCATGAAACAAGGAAATGAGATGCGATATGACGATTTAAGAAGCATTAGAATTCTAATGCCACGATACGTAGACATCTGCAAACGCTATTTTCTTGCAAGGGAGTGTCGCATTTACATTCATTTGAAGCGTATGCGAGGTATACATGACACTTCGCAATGATTATTATATATTATCATGAAACATAGAGACAAGATGCGATATCGCGTTTTGAGAAGCATTAGAACACTAATGCTACGATACGTAGAGATCTGCAAACGCTAATTCCTAGCAAGGGAGTGTCGCATTTACATTCTTTCGAAGTGAATACGAGGTTATGATAACACTCCACAATGAATATTATATCTCATCGTGAAACATAGAAATGAGATGCGATATGGCGTTTCAAGAAGCATTTGAACTCTATTGCTACGATACGTAGACATCTACAAATGATATATCCTAGCAAGGAAGTGTCGCATTCACATTCACTTGAAGTGTATGCGAGGCATATGTGACACTTCGCAATTAATATTATTTCTTATCATGAAACATAGAAATGAGATGCGGTGTCCCGTCTTAAGAAGCATTAGAACTCTATTGCTACGATACGTAGATATCTGGAAACGCTATTTCCTAGAAAGGAAGTGTCGCATTTACATTCATTTGAAGAGTAGCGGAGGAATACATAACACTTCGCAGTGAATGCTATATCTTATCTTGAGAGACATAGAAATGAGATGCGATATCGCGTTTTGAGATGCATTAGAACGATATTGCTACGATTCGTAGACGTCTGGAAACGCTATTTCCTAGCATGGAAGTATCGCATTTACATTCTTGTGAATGGAATACGAGGTATACATGACACTTCGCAGTGAATATTACATCTTATCATGAAACAAGGAAATGAGATGCGATATGACGATTTAAGAAGCATTAGAACTCCCATATCTATATAATTCATCGTGACCAGTTCCGAGATCGGCTTGCGCGCTCTGTGGCGTAGTGTAATTTAATCGCGGTAATTCGAGAGGAGCGGTATCGTTACGCGTTATGGTTTGAGATCGGCGGACGGCGTCTAACTCGCGGCGAAGTTCGTCGATCTGTTGCATTAACAAAAGGGTGTTATCGGCGGATTTATCACCTACATTAGCGTCGGCGGTTCTTGGAAGCGGTTCGGCGAGCGCGTCTTGGAAATCGATAGCGCGTGAGACAGGATGATTCTTTTCGGCGTCGGTATTCGCGGCTGTACCGCGCGGCGGCTGGTGGCGTGTCTTAACTGGCGTTCGCGTCGCCATAGCTGGTCGCGTATTCGAACTAGCAGAATTTCTAGAGAATCGCGAATCAATCCCACCGCTGTCACCAAATTCGTGTCACGTCCTGGCCCGAGAGAATTTTTCGTGTGGGAGACGGACGACACGTAGCCGAAACGCGGAACCGATCACTCGATTGTGATGGGTGCCGTGGTTCCTTTAATGGGACGCGAACACTATAAGCACACGCGGACGCGATTTAGTATGTAGATTCTCTTACCTTTCGTCGTCTTGAGCTCTCGGTTGAATTAATATTTCTGTTCCAGGTATCGCTGTTTCCTGGGATCGCCTTCCGGAATGGTAGCTGCGTAGAAGCTGCGGAACGGAAACGTCAGAGGAATGAGGCTCCACTGGCCTTGGCAGGAATCCCGCTTGGAAGAACTGGCCGAAGGGTGAAGAGACTGGATGCGAGCTGTCGGCGCAACAGTCATGCGGAAGTGGTAGTCCTGACTCGCCTTGGAGTCGGTGAATTCACGCACTAATCGTCGAAGCTGATTCTTTCGTCCCGCACGTCGCGTTCGTTTCGAAACGGCGCGGCACATTCAAAAGAGACCTTCGACTGACTGGATTCGAGTTGGTAAGCGGCGGTCCTCTCTATCCGTGTCGGTCCAGCAGAACGAAAATCGACTGTCACTTCGAATAGTACGAAGCTGTAGTTCCACAAGGTTAAGCGGCGGTCCTCTCTCACCAAGTAGAATTTCCAGGCAACTGTACTGATTCAAAGAGTGAATGTGGTTGTATGGATACGCGAGAATAAATGAAATAAAATAGAGTTGAATGTAGGTAAAAATAAAGATATATTCTAAGTATAAAACCGGACTTACACTGATACTTTCCCTAAGCTAGATATAAGTACTTAATAAACTAGAACTTGAAATTAACTAGAAACAGAGAACACCTCGAAGAGGTGGCAGACAGCCCTAAGGCATGGAGAAGTAATTGGAATCGCGGGTACTCGGAAGGAGTCCCGGAGAGATCGAGTCGGAACGAGTGTCGGAGTATGAACTGACGATCCTGTCGCGTGCACGGGACCTCCTCGGTTCCCGTGGCGCGCGAGTCGCTGAGCCCTCGCGGTGGGGCGTACGTACGAGTGGGGCGCGCCTCGCGGTGGGGCGGCCGGTCGGAGTGGGAGCGCTCGCGTTACGCGTGAGCCGCGAGCGTCGAATGCGCGTGGGCGCGCGTCGCTACTTATGAATTAGAATATATATATGTACGACGGTCTTAAAATTATATGTGTGTGTTGTTCGTATTACAATGTTTGAGTCGTGTACTTAGAACTAGGATTCGAGTATTATCGGTATACGCACGAGAAGAGTGAATACGGGCGAATACTGGCGGGAGATTCTGGTCGTTGCTCTGGTGGTGCCTCGTATGGTGCTGGATACGCGCGATAGCGCGGTCGGTTCGTCCACCTCCTAGGCGGATGCAGCGGATCGGCTGCCTTAGCTCGGCCAAAGGGCGATTCGCCCGTGCGGTAGGATGCAGGTAGACGCAGGTAATTGGTTGGTGCGTGCTGCGGGAGGCGCCGGGGGGTGGAAGGCGATACGCCGGACGTAACAATACATAACAGTCCACAATGAATATATCTTATCATGAAACATAGAAGTGAGATGCGATATCGCGTTTCAAGAAGCATTAGAACACATAACACTCCACAGTGAATATTATATGTTATCATGAAGCATAGAAATGGGGATCGATTTCGCATTTATGAAGCATTAGAACTCCTTTGCTACGATTCGTAGACATCGGCAAACGCTATTTCCTAGCAGGGTAGATTCGCATTTACATTCATTTGTAGTGTGGAGGAGATACACATAACACTGCACAATGAATATTATATCTTATCATGAAACATAGAAATGAGATGCAATATCTCGTTTTAGGAAGCATTAGAACTCTATTGCTACGATACGTAGACATCTGCAATCGCTACTTCATAGCCAGGAAGTGTCGCATTTACATTCATCTGAAGTGTATCCGTGGTATACATGACACTGCACAATGAATATTATATCTTATCATGAAACATAGAAATGAGTTGAGATATCGCGATATTAGAAGCATTAGAACTCTATTGTTTCGATACGTAGACATCGGGAAACGCTATTTCCTAGCAAGGATGTGGCGCATATACCTACATTTGAAGTGAATCCGAAGTGTACAAAACACTTCGCAATGAATATTATAACTTATTATGAAACATAGAAGTGAGATGCGATATCGCGTTTTAAGAAGGATTAGAACTCTATTGCTTCGATACGTAGACATCTACAAACGCTATTTCCTAGCACGGAAGAGTCCCAATCACATTCTTTTGAAGTGAATACGAGGTATACATAACACTCCACTATGAATATTATATCTTGTCATGAGACATAGGAATGGGATGCGATACCTCGTTTTAAGAAGCATTAAAACTCTGTTACTTCGATACGTAGACATCTGCCAGCGCTATTTCCTAGCAATGAAGTGTCGCATTTAAATTCGGTTGAAGTGTATGCGAGGTATACATGACACTTCGCAATGAATATTGTATCTCATAATGAACCATAGAAATGAGATGCGATATCGTGTTTTAAGAAGCATTAGATCTCCATTGCTACGATACGTAGACATCTGCAGACGCTATTTCCTAGCAAGGAAGTGTCGGATTTAAATTCATTTGAAGCGTTTGCGAGGTATACAAGACACTTCGCACTGAATATTATATTTTATCATAAAACATAGAAATGAGATGCGATATCGCGATTTAAGAAGGATTAGAACTCTGTTGCTTCGAAAGGTAGACATATGCCATCGCTATATCCTAGCAACGAAGTGTCGCATTTACATTCATTTGAAGTGTATGCGAGGTATACATGACACTTCGCAATGAATATTATATCTTATAATTATACATAGAAAAGAGATGCGATATCGCGTTTTCAGAAGCATCAGAACTTTATTGCTACGATACGTAGGCATCTGCAAACGCTATTTCCTAGCAAGGAAGTGTCGTATTTACATTCTTTCGAAGTGAATACGGGGTGTACATAACACTGCACAATGAATATTATATCTTATCATGAGACATACAAATGAGATGCGATATGAGGATTCAAGAAGCATTAGAACACATTTGCTTCGATACGTAGACATCTGCAAACGCTATTTCCATGCAAGGAAGTGTCGCATTGACATTCTTAGGAAGTGTAGACGAGGTATACATAACACTCCACAATGAATATTATATCTTATCATGAAACATAGAATTGAGGATCGATTCGCGTTTTAAGAAGCATTAGAACTCTATTGCTACGATACGTGGACATCTGTAGACGCTATTTCATAGCAAGGAAGTGTCGCACTTACATTCATTTGGAGTGCATGCGAGGTATACATGACACTTCGCGACGGAAATTATATCTTATAATGAAACATAGATATGAGATGCGATATCGCGATTTAAGAAGCAACAGAACTCTATTGCTTCGATACTTAGATATCTGCAAACGCTGTTTAATAGCAAGGAAGTGTCGCATTTACATTCTTTTGAAGTGAATACGAGGTATGCTTAACACAACACAATGAATATTGTACCTTGTCACGAAACATAGAAATGAAATGCGATATCGCGATTTAAGAAGCATTAGAACACAATTGCTACGATCGGTAGACATCTGCAAACTCTATTTAATAGCAAGGAAGTGTTGCATTTACATTCGTTTGAAGTGAATACGAGGAATACATGACACTTCGCAATGAATATTCTATCTTGTCTTGAAACATAGAAATGAGATGCGATATCTCGTTTTAAGAAGCATTAGAACTCTACTCCTTCGGTACGTAGATATCTGGGAGCGTTATTTCCTAGCAAGGAAGTGTCGCATTTACATTCATTTGAAGTGTAGACGAGGAATACATAACACTGCACAACGAATATTTTATCTGATCATGAAACATAGAAATGAGATGCGATATCGCGATTCAAGAAGCATTAGAACACTATTGCTTCGATTCGTAGACATCTGCCAACGCTATTTCCTAGCAATCTAGTGTCGCATTTAAATTCGTTTGAAGTGTATGCGAGGTATGCAAGATAATTCGCAATGAATATTATATCTTGTCATGAAACATAGAAATGAGATACGATATCGCGTTTAAAGAAGCATCAGAACTCCATTGCTTCGTTACGTAGACATATGGAAACGCTATTTCCTGGAAAGGATGTATCGCATTTACATTCGTTTGAAGGGTAGACGAGGAATACATAACACTTGGCAATGAATATTGTATCTTATCATGAAGAATAGAAATGAGATGCGATATCTTGTTTTAAGAAGCTTTTGAACTCTATTGCTACAGTGCGTAGACATCTGCAAACGCTATTTAATAGCAGGGAAGTGTCACATTTACATTCTTTTGAAATGAATACGAAGTATACATGATACTTCGCAATTAACATTATATCTTATCATGAAACATAGAAATGAAATGCGATATCGCGTTTTAAGAAGAATTCTAACTCTATTGCTACGATTCATAGACATCTGCAAACGATATTTCCTAGCAAGGAAGTGACGCATTATCATTCTTTTGAAGTGAATTCGAGGTATACATAACATTGCACAATGAATATTATATCTTATCATGAAACATAGAAATGAGATGCGATATCGCGATTTAAGCAGCATTAGAACTCTATTGCTTCGATACCTAGACATCTGCAAAAGCTATTTCCTAGAAAGGGAGTGTCGCATTTACATTCTTTTGAAGTGAATACGAGGTTATAATAACACTCCACAATGATTATTATATCTTATCATGAAACATAGAAATGAGATGCGATATCGCGATTTTAGAAGCATTAGAACACTAATGCTACGATACGTAGACATCTGCAAATGCTATTTGCTAGCAAGGGAGTGTCGCATTTACATTCTATTGAAGTGAATACGAGGTTATGATAACACTCCACAATGAATATTATATCTCATCATGAAACATAGAAATGAGATTCGATATGGCGATTTAAGAAGCAGTATATCTCTATTGCTTTGATACGTAGAAAACTGCAAACGCTATATCCTAGCAAGGAACTGTCGTGTTTACCTTCTTTTGATGTGAATACGAGGTATACATGACTCTTCGCAATTAGTGTCATATCTTATCATGAAACATAGAAATGAGATGCAATATCCAGTTTTAAGAAGAATTAGAGCTCTATTGCTTCGATACGTAAACACCTGCAAACGCTATTTCCTAGCAAGGAAGTGTCGCATTTACATTCTTCTGAACTGAATACGAGGTATACTTAACACTCCACAATGAATATTATATCTCATCATGAAACCAAGAAATGAGGATCGATTTCGCGTTTTAAGAAGCATTAGAACACCTTTGCTACGATACATAGACATCTGCAGACTCTATTTTCTACCAAGGAGGTGTCGCATTTACATTCCTTTGAAGTGAATACGAGGTATACAAAACATTCCACAATGAATATTATATGTTATCATGAAACATAGAAATGAGTATCGATTTCGCGTTTTAAGAAGCATTAGAATTCCGTTGCTACGATTCGTAGACATCTGCAAACGCTATTTCCTATCAGGGAAGTGCCGCATTTACATTCGTTTGAAGTGTAGACGATATAAACATAACACTGCACAATGAAAATTATATCTTATCATGAAACATAGAAATGAGATGCGATATCGCGACTTAAGGGACAATAGAACTCTTCTTCTTCGATACGTAGACATGTGCAAACGCTACTTCCAAGCAAGGAAGTGTCGCATTTACATTCTGTTGAAGTGCATACGAGGTATACATGACACTCCGCAATGAATATTATATCTTATCATGAAACATAGAAATGAGATGCGATATCGCTATTTAAGTAGCAGTAGATCTCTACTGCTTCGATACGTAGACATCTGCCAACGCTATTTCCTAGCAGGGAAATGTCACATTTACATTCATTTGAAGTGTATGCGACGTATACAAGACACTTCGCAATGAATATTATATCTTATCATGAAATATAGAAATGAGATGCGATATCGCGTTTTAGAAGCATTAGAACTCTAATGCTACGGTACGTAGACATCTGCAAACGCTATTTCCTAGCAAGGGAGTTGTGCATTTACATTCGTTTGAAGTGTATGCGGGGTATACATGACACTTCGCAATGATTATTATATTTTATCATGAAACATAGAAAGGAGATGCGATATCGCGTTTTGAGAAGCATTAGAACACTAATGCTACGATACATAGACATCTGCAAATGCTATTTCCTAGCAAGGGAGTGTCGCATTTACATTCTAATGAAGTGAATACGAGGTTATGATAACACTCCACAATGAATATTATATCATATCATGAAACATAGAAATGAGATGCGATATGGCGATTTAAGAAGCAGTAGATCTCTATTGCTTCGTTACGTAGCCATCTGCCAACGCTATTTCCTAGCAAGGAAGTGTCGCATTTACATTCATTTGAAGTGTATGCGAGGTATACAAGACACTTCGCAATGAATATTATATCTTATCATGAAACATAGAAATGAGATTCGATATCGCGATTTAGGAAGCATTAGAATTCTATTGCTTCGATACGTAGACATCTGCCAACGCTATTTCCTAGCAGGGAAGTGTCGCATTTACATTCATTTGAAGTGTATGCGACGTATACAAGACACATCGCAATGAATATTATATCTTATCATGAAACATAGAAATGAGATGCGATATCGCGTTTTAGAAGCATTAGAACTCTAATGCTACAATACGTAGACATTTGCAAACGCTATTTCCTAGCAAGTGAGATGTGCATTTACATTCATTTGAAGTGTATGCGGGGTATACATGACACTTCGCAATGGTTATAATATATTATCATGAAACATAGAAGTGAGATGCGATATCGCGTTTTGAGAAGCATTAGAACACTAATGCTACGATACGTAGACATCTGCAAATGCTATTTCCTAGCAAGGGAGTGTCGCATTTACATTCATTTGAAGTGAATACGAAGTATACATGACACTACGCAATGAATATTATATCTTATCCTAAAACATAGAAATGAGATGCGATATCTCGTTTTAAGAAGCATTAGTACTCTATTGCTTCGATACGTAGTCATTTGGAAAAGCTATTTCCTAGCAAGAAAGTGTTGCGTTTACATTCCTTTTAAGTGTAGACGAGATATACATAGCAATGGGCAATAAATATAATATCTTATCATGTAACGTAGAATTGAGATGCGATATCGCGTTTTAAGAAGCATTAGAACTCTATTGCTACGATACGTAGACATCTGCAGAGGCAATTTCCTAGCAAGGAAGTGTCGCATATACATTCTTAGGAAGTGTAGACGAGGTATACATAGCACCGCACAGTGAATATTATATTTTATCGTGAAACATAGAAATGAGGATCGATTCGCGTTTTGAGAAGCATTAGAACTCTATTGCTACCATACATAGACATCTGCAGACGCTATTTCCTAGCAAGGGAGTGTTGCATTTACATTCTTTGAAGTGAATACGAGGTACACATGACACTTCGCAATGAATACTATATCCTATCATGAAACATAGAAATGAGATGCGATGTCGCGTTTTTAGAAGCTTTAGAACTCTATTGCTTCGATAGGTAGATATCTGCAAACGTTATTTCCTAGTAAGGACGTGTCGCATTTACCTACATTTGAAGTGAATACGAGGTATACATAACACTGCACAATGAGTATTATATCTTATCATGAAACATAGAAATGAGATGCGATACCTCGTTTTAAGAAGCATTAGAGCTCTATTGCATCGATACCTAGACATTTGGGAACGCTATTTCCTAGCATGAAAGAGTGTCGTTTACACTCTTTTGAAGTGTAGACGATGTATACTTAACACTTACCAATGAATATAATATCTTATCATGAAACATAGAGCAGCGATGCGATATCGCATTTTCAGAAGCATTTGAACCTTATTGCTTCGATACGTAGAGATCTGGAATCGCTATTTCCTAGCATGGAAATATGGCATTTACTTTCTTTTGAAGTGCAGGCGAGGTATACGTAACACTTCGCAATGAATATTATATATTATCATGCAAGATAGAAATGATTTGCGTTATCGCGTTTTAAGAAGCATTAGAAATCTATATCTTCGATACGTAGACATCTGGAAAAAGTTATTTCCTAGCAAGGAAGTGTGGCATTTACATTCTTTTGAAGTGTAGACAAGCTATACGTAACACTTCGCAATAAATATTATACCATATCATGAAACATAGAAATGAGATGCGATATCGCGTTTTAAGAAGCATTAGAACTCTCTTGCTTCGATACGTAGACATCTGGAAACGCTATTTCCTAGCAAGGAAGTGTCGCACTTACATTCTTTTGAAGTGAATACGAGGTATACATGACACTTCGCAATGAATATTATATCTTATCATGAAACAAAGAAATGAAATGCGATATCGCGATTTAAGGAGCATTAAATCTCTATTGCTGCGATACATAGACATCTGAAAACGCTATTTCCTAGCAAGCAAGTGTCGCATTTACATTCATTTGAAGTGAGTACGAGCTATACATGACACTTCGCGATGAATATTATATCTCATCATGAAACATAGAACTGAGATGCGAAGTCTCGTTTTAAGAAGCATTAGAACCCTATTGTTTCTATACGTAGGCATCTGGAAACGCTATTTCCTAGCAAGGAAATGTCGTATTTACATTCTTTTGAAGTGAATACGAGTTATACATGACACTTCGCAATGAATATTATAATATCATGAAACATAGAAGTGAGGTGCAGTATTGCGTTTTAAGAAGCATTAGAAATCCATTGCTGCGATACGTAGACATCTGCAAACGCTACTTCCTAGCAAGGAAGTGTGGCATTTACATTCTCTTGAGGTGAATACGAGGTATACATAACACTCCACAATGAATATTACATCTTATCATGAAACATAGAAATGAGGAGCCATATCGCGTTTAAAGAAGCATTAGAACTCTATTGCTTCGATTCGTAGACATCTGTAAACGCTATATCCTAGCAAGGAAGTGTCGCATTTACATTCATTTGAAGTGTATGCGTGGTATACATGCCACTTCGCAATGAATATTATTACTTATCATGAAACTTAGAAATGATATGCGATATCGCGATTTGAGAAGCGTTAGAACTCTATTGCATCGAAACGTGGACATCTGCAAACGCTACTACCTAGCAGCGAAGTGTCGCATTTACATCCTTTTGAAGAGAATACGAGGTATACATGACACTTCGCAGTGAATATTATATCTTATCATGAAACAAAGAAATGCAATGCGATATCGCGTTTTAAGAAGCGTTAGAAATCTATTGCTACGATACGTAGATATCTGCAGACGCTATTTCCTAGCAAGGAAGTGTCGCATTCACATTCATTTGAAGTGAATACGAGGTATACACAACACTCCACAGTGAATATCATATCTTATAATGAAACATAGAAATGAGATGCGATATGACGATTTAAGAAGCATTATAAATGTATATATTGCTTGCTAATAATACATTGTATATGTATTATATTGCTTCGATACGTAGACATCTGGAAACGCAATTACCTAGAAAGGAAGTGTCGCATTTACATTCTTTTGAAGTGAATGCGAGATATTCATGACACTTCGCAATGAATACTATATCTTATCATGAAACATAAAAATGAGATGCGAAATCTCGTTTTAAGAAGCATTGGAACTCAATTGCTTCGATAAGTAGACATCCGCCAACGCTATTACCTACCAAGGAAGTGTCGCATTTACATTCATTTGAAGTGTATGAGAGAAATACATGACACTTCGCAATGAATACTATATCTTATCATGAATCATAGAAATGAGATGCGACATCTTCTTTTATGAAGCATTAGAACTCTACAGTTTCGATAACGAGACATCTGGAAACGCTATTTCCTAGCAAGTTAGTGTCGCATTTACATTCTTTTGAAGTGAATACAAGGTATACATGATACTTCGCAATGAATATTATATCTTATCATGAAACATAGAAATGAGATGCGATATAGCGTTTTAAGAATCACTAGAACTCTATTGCTTCGATACGTAGACATCTGCAAACGCTATTTCCTAGCAAGGAAGTGTCGCGTTTGCATTCATTTGAAGTGAATACGAGGTATACATGACACTTCGCAATGAATATTATATCTCATCATGACACATAAAAATGTGTTGCGATATCTCGATTTAAGAAGCATTAGAAGTCTATTCCTTCGATACGGAGACATCTGCAAACGCTATTTCCTTGCAAGGAAGTGTCGCATTTACATTCCATTGATGCGAATACGAGGTATACATGACACATCGCAATGAATATTATATCATTATGAAATATAGAAGTGAGGTGCGGTATTGCGTTTTAAGAAGCATTAGAAATATACTGCTACGATAAGTAGACATCTGCAAACGCTATTTCCTAGGAAGGAAGTGTCGGATTTACATTCTTTTGAAGTGAATACGAGGTATACGTGACACTTCGCAATGAATATTATATCATCATGAAACATAGAGGTGAGGTGCGGTATTGCGTTTTAAGAAGCATTAGAACTCTATTGCTACGATAAGTAGACATCTGCAAACGCTATTTCCTTGCAAGGAAGTGTCGCATTTTCATTCTTTTGAAGAGAATACGAGGTTTACATGACACTTCGCAATGAATATTATATCATCATGAAACATAGAAATGAGGAGCGGTATTGCGTTTTAAGAAGCATTAGAACTCTATTGCTACGATAAGTAGACATCTGCAAGCGCTATTTCCTAGCAAGGGAGTGTCGCATTTTCACTTTTTCGAAGAGAATACGAGGATTACATGACAGTTCGCAATGAATATTATATCATCATGAAACATAGAAGTGAGGTGCGTTATTGCGCTTTAAGAAGTATTAGAACCCTATTGCTACGATAAGTAGACATCTGCAAACGCTATTTCCTTGCAAGGACGTGTCGCATTTACATTCTTTTGAAGTGAATACGAGGTATACATGACACATCGCAATGAATATTATATCTTATCATGAAACATAGAAATGAGAATCGAAGTCTCGTTCTAAGAAGCATTAGTACCCTATTGTTTCTATACGTAGACATCTGGAAACGCTATTTCCTAGCAAGGAAGTGTCGCACTTACATTCTTTTGAAGTGAATACGAGGTATACATGACACTTCGCAATGAATATTATATCTTATCATGAAACAAAGAAATGAAATGCGATATCGCGATTTAAGGAGCATTAAATCTCTATTGCTTCGATACGTAGACATCTGAAAACGCTATTTCCTAGCAAGCAAGTGTCGCATTTACATTCATTTGAAGTGAATACGAGGTATACATGACACTTCGCAATGAATATTATATCTCATCATGAAACATAGAACTGAGATGCGAAGTCTC
Source organism: Xylocopa sonorina (assembly GCF_050948175.1). Lineage (NCBI taxonomy): Eukaryota > Metazoa > Arthropoda > Insecta > Hymenoptera > Apidae > Xylocopa > Xylocopa sonorina. Next base: position 481,144 of record NW_027490102.1, on the reverse strand, counting down.
GTTTTAAGAAGCATTAGAACCCTATTGTTTCTATACGTAGGCATCTGGAAACGCTATTTCCTAGCAAGGAAGTGTCGCATTTACATTCTTTTGAAGTGAATACGGGTTATACATGACACTTCGCAATGAATATTATATCTCATCATGACACATCGAAATAAGATGCGATATCGCGTTTTAAGAAGCGTTAGAACCCTATTGCTACGATACGTAGACATCTGCAAACTCTATTTCCTAGCAAGGAAGTGTCGCATTTACATCCTTTTGAAGAGAATACGAGGTTTACATGACACTTCGCAATGAATATTATATCTCATCATGACACATAGAAATGAGATGCTATATCGCATTTTAAGAAGCGTTAGAACTCAATTGCTACGATACGTTGACATCTGCAAACTCTATTTCCTAGCAAGGAAGGGTCGCATTTACATCCTTTTGAAGAGAATACGAGGTTTACATGACACTTCGCAATGAATATTATGACATCATGAAACATAGAAGTGAGGTGCGGTATTCCGTTTTAAGGAGCATTAGTACTCTGTTACTACGATAAGCAGACATCTGCAAACGCTATTTCCTTGCAAGGATGTGTCGCACTTACATTCTATTGAAGTGAATACGAGGTATACATGATACTTCGCAATGAATATTATATCTTATCATGAAACAAAGAAATGAGATGCGATATCGCGATTTAGGGAGCATTAAAACTCTATTGCTTCGATACGTAGACATCTGAAAACGCTATTTCCTAGCAAGCAAGTGTCGCATTTACATTCATTTGAAGTGAATACTAGGTATACATGACACTTCGCAATGAATATTATATCTCATCATGAAACATAGAACTGAGATGCGAAGTCTCGTTTTAAGAAGCATTAAAACGCTATTGTTTCTATACGTGGGCATCTGGAAACGCTATTTCCTAGCAAGGAAGTGTCGCACTTACATTCTTTTGAAGTGAATACGAGGTATACATGACACTTCGCAATGAATATTATATCTTATCATGAAACAAAGAAATGAAATGCGATATCGCGATTTAAGGAGCATTAAATCTCTATTGCTTCGATACGTAGACATCTGAAAACGCTATTTCCTAGCAAGCAAGTGTCGCATTTACATTCATTTGAAGTGAATACGAGGTATACATGACACTTCGCAATGAATATTATATCTCATCATGAAACATAGAACTGAGATGCGAAGTCTCGTTTTAAGAAGCATTAGAACCCTATTGTTTCTATACGTAGGCATCTGGAAACGATATTTCCTAGCAAGGAAGTGTCGCATTTACATTCTTTTGAAGTGAATACGAGTTATACATGACACTTCGCAATGAATATTATATCTCATCATGACACATAGAAATAAGATGCGATATCGCGTTTTAAGAAGCGTTAGAACCCTATTGCTACGATAAGTAGACATCTGCAAACTCTATTTCCTAGCAAGGAAGTGTCGCATTTACATCCTTTTGAAGAGAATACGAGGTTTACATGACACTTCGCAATGAATATTATATCTCATCATGACACATAGAAATGAGATGCTATATCGCATTTTAAGAAGCGTTAGAACTCAATTGCTACGATACGTTGACATCTGCAAACTCTATTTCCTAGCAAGGAAGGGTCGCATTTACATCCTTTTGAAGAGAATACGAGGTTTACATGACACTTCGCAATGAATATTATGACATTATGAAACATAGAAGTGAGGTGCGGTATTCCGTTTTAAGGAGCATTAGTACTCTATTACTACGATAAGTAGACATCTGCAAACGCTATTTCCTTGCAAGGAAGTGTCGCACTTACATTCTATTGAAGTGAATACGAGGTATACATGATACTTCGCAATGAATATTATATCTTATCATGAAACAAAGAAATGAGAAGCGATATCGCGATTTAGGGAGCATTAAAACTCTATTGCTTCGATACGTAGACATCTGAAAACGCTATTTCCTAGCAAGCAAGTGTCGCATTTACATTCATTTGAAGTGAATACTAGGTATACATGACACTTCGCAATGAATATTATATCTCATCATGAAACATAGAACTGAGATGCGAAGTCTCGTTTTAAGAAGCATTAAAACGCTATTGTTTCTATACGTGGGCATCTGGAAACGCTATTTCCTAGCAAGGAAGTGTCGCACTTACATTCTTTTGAAGTGAATACGAGGTATACATGACACTTCGCAATGAATATTATATCTTATCATGAAACAAAGAAATGAAATGCGATATCGCGATTTAAGGAGCATTAAATCTCTATTGCTTCGATACGTAGACATCTGAAAACGCTATTTCCTAGCAAGCAAGTGTCGCATTTACATTCATTTGAAGTGAATACGAGGTATACATGACACTTCGCAATGAATATTATATCTCATCATGAAACATAGAACTGAGATGCGAAGTCTCGTTTTAAGAAGCATTAGAACCCTATTGTTTCTATACGTAGGCATCTGGAAACGCTATTTCCTAGCAAGGAAGTGTCGCATTTACATTCTTTTGAAGTGAATACGAGTTATACATGACACTTCGCAATGAATATTATATCTCATCATGACACATAGAAATAAGATGCGATATCGCGTTTTAAGAAGCGTTAGAACCCTATTGCTACGATACGTAGACATCTGCAAACTCTATTTCCTAGCAAGGAAGTGTCGCATTTACATCCTTTTGAAGAGAATACGAGGTTTACATGACACTTCGCAATGAATATTATATCTCATCATGACACATAGAAATGAGATGCTATATCGCATTTTAAGAAGCGTTAGAACTCAATTGCTACGATACGTTGACATCTGCAAACTCTATTTCCTAGCAAGGAAGGGTCGCATTTACATCCTTTTGAAGAGAATACGAGGTTTACATGACACTTCGCAATGAATATTATGACATCATGAAACATAGAAGTGAGGTGCGGTATTCCGTTTTAAGGAGCATTAGTACTCTATTACTACGATAAGTAGACATCTGCAAACGCTATTTCCTTGCAAGGAAGTGTCGCACTTACATTCTATTGAAGTGAATACGAGGTATACATGATACTTCGCAATGAATATTATATCTTATCATGAAACAAAGAAATGAGATGCGATATCGCGATTTAGGGAGCATTAAAACTCTATTGCTTCGATACGTAGACATCTGAAAACGCTATTTCCTAGCAAGCAAGTGTCGCATTTACATTCATTTGAAGTGAATACTAGGTATACATGACACTTCGCAATGAATATTATATCTCATCATGAAACATAGAACTGAGATGCGAAGTCTCGTTTTAAGAAGCATTAAAACGCTATTGTTTCTATACGTGGGCATCTGGAAACGCTATTTCCTAGCAAGGAAGTGTCGCATTTACATTCTTTTGAAGTGAATACGAGTTATACATGACACTTCGCAATGAATATTATAATATCATGAAACATAGAAGTGAGGTGCAGTATTGCGTTTTAAGAAGCATTAGAAATCCATTGCTGCGATACGTACACATCTGCAAACGCTACTTCCTAGCAAGGAAGTGTGGCATTTACATTCTCTTGAGGTGAATACGAGGTATACATAACACTCCACAATGAATATTACATCTTATCATGAAACATAGAAATGAGGAGCCATATCGCGTTTTAAAAAGCATTATAACTTTATTGCTATGATACATAGGCATCTGAAAACGCTATTTCCTTGCAAGGACGTGTCGCATTTACATTCTTTTGAAGTGAATACGAGGTATACATGACACATCGCAATGAATATTATATCTTATCATGAAACATAGAAATGAGAATCGAAGTCTCGTTCTAAGAAGCATTAGTACCCTATTGTTTCTATACGTAGACATCTGGAAACGCTATTTCCTAGCAAGGAAGTGTCGCACTTACATTCTTTTGAAGTGAATACGAGGTATACATGACACTTCGCAATGAATATTATATCTTATCATGAAACAAAGAAATGAAATGCGATATCGCGATTTAAGGAGCATTAAATCTCTATTGCTGCGATACATAGACATCTGAAAACGCTATTTCCTAGCAAGCAAGTGTCGCATTTACATTCATTTGAAGTGAGTACGAGGTATACATGACACTTCGCAATGAATATTATATCTCATCATGAAACATAGAACTGAGATGCGAAGTCTCGTTTTAAGAAGCATTAGAACCCTATTGTTTCTATACGTAGGCATCTGGAAACGCTATTTCCTAGCAAGGAAGTGTCGCATTTACATTCTTTTGAAGTGAATACGAGTTATACATGACACTTCGCAATGAATATTATAATATCATGAAACATAGAAGTGAGGTGCAGTATTGCGTTTTAAGAAGCATTAGAAATCCATTGCTGCGATACGTAGACATCTGCAAACGCTACTTCCTAGCAAGGAAGTGTGGCATTTACATTCTCTTGAGGTGAATACGAGGTATACATAACACTCCACAATGAATATTACATCTTATCATGAAACATAGAAATGAGGAGCCATATCGCGTTTTAAAAAGCATTATAACTTTATTGCTATGATACATAGGCATCAGCAAACGCTTTTTCCTAGCAAGGATGTGTCGCATTTACATTCTTTTGAGTTGAATACGAGGTATACGTAACACTGCACAATGAATATTTCGTCTTACCATCAAACATAGAAATGAGGAGCCATATCGCGTTTTAAAAAGCATTGTAACTCTATTGCTATGATACATAGGCATCTGCAAACGCTTTTTCCTAGCAAGGAAGTGTAGCATTTATATTCCATTGAGGTGAATACGAGGTATACATAACACTTCACAATGAATATTATATCTTACCATGAAACTTGGAAATGAGGAGCGATATCGCGTCTTAAGGAGCATTAGAACTCTATTGCTTCGATACGTAGACATCTGCAAACGCTACTTCCTAGCAAGGAAGTGTCGCATTTACATTCTTTTGAAGTGAAAACGAGGTATGCATGACACTCCGCAATGTATATCATATATTATCATTAAACATAGGAGTGAGATGCAATATCTCGTTTTAAGAAGAATTAGTACTCTGTTGCTTCCATACGTAGACATCTGCAATCGCTATATCCTAGCAAGGAAGAGTCGCATTTACGTTCATTTGAAGTGTATGTGAGCAATACATGTCACTTCGCAATGAATATTATATCTTATCATGAAATATAGACATGAGATGCGATATCGCGTTTTAAGAAGCATTAGAATTCTACTGCTACGTTACGTAGACATCTGCAAACGCTATTTCCTTGCAAGGAAGTGTCGCATTTACATTCCATTGATGCGAATACGAGGTATACATGACACATCGCAATGAATATTATATCATTATGAAATATAGAAGTGAGGTGCGGTATTGCGTTTTAAGAAGCATTAGAACTCTATTGCTACGATAAGTAGACATCTGCAAACGCTATTTCCTAGCAAGGAAGTGTCGCATTTTCACTCTTTCGAAGAGAATACGAGGATTACATGACAGTTCGCAATGAATATTATATCATCATGAAACATAGAAGTGAGGTGCGGTATTGCGCTTTAAGAAGTATTAGAACTCTATTGCTACGACAAGTAGACATCTGCAAACGCTATTTCCTTGCAAGGACGTGTCGCATTTACATTCTTTTGAAGAGAATACGATGTTTACATGACACTTCGCAATGAATATTATATCATCATGAAGCATAGAAGTGTGGTGCGGTATTGGGTTTTAAGAAGCACTAGAACTCTATTGCTACGATAAGTAGACATCTGAAAACGCTATTTCCTTGCAAGGACGTGTCGCATTTACATTCTTTTGAAGTGAATACGAGGTATACATGACACATCGCAATGAATATTATATCTTATCATGAAACATAGAAATGAGAATCGAAGTCTCGTTCTAAGAAGCATTAGTACCCTATTGTTTCTATACGTAGACATCTGGAAACGCTATTTCCTAGCAAGGAAGTGTCGCACTTACATTCTTTTGAAGTGAATACGAGGTATACATGACACTTCGCAATGAATATTATATCTTATCATGAAACAAAGAAATGAAATGCGATATCGCGATTTAAGGAGCATTAAATCTCTATTGCTGCGATACATAGACATCTGAAAACGCTATTTCCTAGCAAGCAAGTGTCGCATTTACATTCATTTGAAGTGAGTACGAGGTATACATGACACTTCGCAATGAATATTATATCTCATCATGAAACATAGAACTGAGATGCGAAGTCTCGTTTTAAGAAGCATTAGAACCCTATTGTTTCTATACGTAGGCATCTGGAAACGCTATTTCCTAGCAAGGAAGTGTCGCATTTACATTCTTTTGAAGTGAATACGAGTTATACATGACACTTCGCAATGAATATTATAATATCATGAAACATAGAAGTGAGGTGCAGTATTGCGTTTTAAGAAGCATTAGAAATCCATTGCTGCGATAAGTAGACATCTGCAAACGCTACTTCCTAGCAAGGAAGTGTGGCATTTACATTCTCTTGAGGTGAATACGAGGTATACATAACACTCCACAATGAATATTACATCTTATCATGAAACATAGAAATGAGGAGCCATATCGCGTTTTAAAAAGCATTATAACTTTATTGCTATGATACATAGGCATCAGCAAACGCTTTTTCCTAGCAAGGATGTGTCGCATTTACATTCTTTTGAATTGAATACGAGGTATACGTAACACTGCACAATGAATATTTCGTCTTACCATCAAACATAGAAATGAGGAGCCATATCGCGTTTTAAAAAGCATTGTAACTCTATTGCTATGATACATAGGCATCTGCAAACGCTTTTTCCTAGCAAGGAAGTGTAGCATTTATATTCCATTGAGGTGAATACGAGGTATACATAACACTTCACAATGAATATTATATCTTACCATGAAACTTGGAAATGAGGAGCGATATCGCGTCTTAAGGAGCATTAGAACTCTATTGCTTCGATACGTAGACATCTGCAAACGCTACTTCCTAGCAAGGAAGTGTCGCATTTACATTCTTTTGAAGTGAAAACGAGGTATGCATGACACTCCGCAATGTATATCATATATTATCATTAAACATAGGAGTGAGATGCAATATCTCGTTTTAAGAAGAATTAGAACTCTGTTGCTTCCATACGTAGACATCTGCAATCGCTATATCCTAGCAAGGAAGGGTCGCATTTACGTTCATTTGAAGTGTATGTGAGCAATACATGTCACTTCGCAATGAATATTATATCTTATCATGAAATATAGACATGAGATGCGATATCGCGTTTTAAGAAGCATTAGAATTCTACTGCTACGTTACGTAGACATCTGCAAACGCTATTTCCTAGCCAGGAAGTGTTGCACTTACATTCTTTTGAAGTGAATAGGAGGTATGCATAACACTCCACGATGAATATTATATATTATCACGAAACATAGAAATGTGACGCGATTTGGCGATTTAAGAAGCATTAGAACTCTGTTGCTTCGATACGTAGACATCTGCCATCGCTATATATTAGCAAGGAAGTGTCGCATTTACAATCATTTGAAGTGTATGCGAGGTATACATAACACTGCACCATGAATATTACATCTTATCATGATACATAGAAGTGAGATGCGATATGGCGATTTAAGAAGCATTAGAACTCTATTGCTTCGATACGTAGACATCTGCCAACGCTATTTCCCAGGGAGGAAGTGTCGGATTTACATTCTTTTGAAGTGAATACGAGGTATACATGACACTTCGCAATGAATATTATATCTTATCATGAAACATAGAAATGAGAAGCGAAGTCTCGTTCTAAGAAGCATAAGTACCCTATTGTTTCTATACGTAGACATCTGGAAACGCTATTTCCTAGGAAGGAAGTGTAGCATTTACATTGTTTTGAAGTGAATACGAGGTATACATGGCACTTCGCAACGAATATTATATCTCATCATGACACATAGAAATGTGTTGCGATATCTCGATTTAAGAAGCATTAGAAGTCTATTCCTTCGATACGGAGACATCTGCAAACGCTATTTCCTTGCAAGGAAGTGTCGCATTCACATTCCTTTGATGCGAATACGAGGTATACATGACACATCGCAATGAATATTATATCATTATGAAATATAGAAGTGAGGTGCGGTATTGCGTTTTAAGAAGCACTAGAACTCTATTGCTACGATAAGTAGACATCTGAAAACGCTATTTCCTTGCAAGGACGTGTCGCATTTACATTCTTTTGAAGTGAATACGAGGTGTACATGACACATCGCAATGAATATTATATCTTATCATGAAACATAGAAATGAGAATCGAAGTCTCGTTCTAAGAAGCATTAGTACCCTATTGTTTCTATACGTAGACATCTGGAAACGCTATTTCCTAGCAAGGAAGTGTCGCACTTACATTCTTTTGAAGTGAATACGAGGTATACATGACACTTCGCAATGAATATTATATATTATCACGAAACAACGAAATGAAATGCGATATCGCGATTTAAGGAGCATTAAATCTCTATTGCTTCGATACGTAGACATCTGAAAACGCTATTTCCTAGCAAGCAAGTGTCGCATTTACGTTCATTTCAAGTGAATACGAGGTATACATGACACTTCGCAATGAATATTATATCTCATCATGAAACATAGAACTGAGATGCGAAGTCTCGTTTTAAGAAGCATTAGAACCCTATTGTTTCTATACGTAGGCATCTGGAAACGCTATTTCCTAGCAAGGAAGTGTCGCATTTACATTCTTTTGTAGTGAATACGAGTTATACATGACACTTCGCAATGAATATTATATCTCATCATGACACATAGAAATAAGATGCGATATCGCGTTTTAAGAAGCGTTAGAACCCTATTGCTACGATACGTAGACGTCTGCAAACTCTATTTCCTAGCAAGGAAGTGTCGCATTTACATCCTTATGAAGAGAATACGAGGTTTACATGACACTTCGCAATGAATATTATATCTCATCATGACACATAGAAATGAGATGCTATATGGCATTTTAAGAAGCGTTAGAACTCAATTGCTACGATACGTTGACATCTGCAAACTCTATTTCCTAGCAAGGAAGTGTCGCATTTTCAGTCTTTTGAAGAGAATACGAAGTTTACATGACACTTCGCAATGAATATTATATCATCATGAAACATAGAAGTGAGGTGCGGTATTGCGTTTTAAGAAGCATTAGAGCTCTATTGCTACGATAAGTAGACATCTGCAAACGCTATCTCCCAGGAAGGAAGTGTCGGATTTACATTCTTTTGAAGTGAATACGAGGTATACATGACACTTCGCAATGAATATTATATCTTATCATGAAACATAGAAATGAGAAGCGAAGTCTCGTTCTAAGAAGCATTAGCACTCTATTGCTTCGATACGTAGACATCTGGAGACGCTATTTCCTAGCACGGAAGTGTCGCATTTACATTCATTTGAAGTGTATGCGAGGTATAAGTGACACTTCGCAATGAATATTATATATTATAATGAAACATAGAAATGAGATGCGATATCGCGATTTAAGAAGCATTAGAACTCTATTGCTTCGATACGTAGATATCTGGAAACGCTACTTCCTAGCAAGGATGTGTCGCATTTACATTCTTTTGAAGTGAATACGACGAATACATAACACTGCACAATGAGTATTATATCTTATCATGAAACATAGAAATGAGATGCGATATCTCGTTTTAAGAAGCATTAGAACTCTTTTGCTTCGTTATGTAGACATCTGCCATCGCTATTTCCTAGCAAGGAAGTGTCGCATTTACATTCTATTGAAGTGAATTCGAGGTATACATAACACTGCACAATGAATATTATATCTTATCTTGAAACGTAGAAGTGAGATGCGATATTTCGTTTTAAGAAGCATTAGTACTCTGTTGCATCGATACGTAGACATCTGCCATTGCTATTTCCTAGCAAGGAAGTGTCGTATTTACATTCATTTGATGTGTATGCGTGGTATACATGACACTCCACAATGAATATTATATCTTATCGTGAAACATAGATATGAGATGCGATATCGCTAAATAAGAAGCATTAGAACTCTATTGCTTCGATACGGAGACATCTGCAAACGCTAATTTCTAGCAAGGAAGTGTCGCGTTTACATACATTTGAAGTGAATGCGCGGTATTCATAAGACTTCGCAATAAATATTATATCTTAACATGAAACATAGAAATGAGATGCGATATAGCGATTTAAAAAGCGTTAGAACACTATTGCTACGGTACATATACATCTGCAAACGCTATTTCCTAGCATGGAATTGTCGCATTTACATTCTTTTGAAGTGAACACGAGGTATATGAAACACTAAACAGTGAATATTATATCTTATCCTGATACATAGAAAGGAGATGCAATATCGCGATTTAAAAAGCATTAGAAATCTATTGGTACGATACCTAGCCATCTGCAATCGCTATTTCCTAGCAAGGAAGTGTCGCACTCACATTCTTTTGAAGTGAATGCAAGGTATACATAACTCTCCACAATGAATAGTATATCCAATCATGAAACATAGAAATGAGATGCGATATCTCGTTTCAACAAGCATTAGAACTCTATTGCTGCGATACGGAGACATCTGCAAACGCCACTTTCTAGAGAGGAAGTGTAGCGTTTACATTCTTTTGAAGTGAATGTGAGGTATACATAACACTTCACAATGAATATTATATCTTATCATGAAACATAGAAATGAGATGCAATATCGCGATTTAAGATGCATTAGAACTCTATTGCTTCGATACGCAGACATTTGCCAACGATATTTCCTAGCAAGGAAGTGTTGCATTTACATTCATTTGAGTAGTATGCGAGGTATACATGACACTTCGCAGTGAATATTATATCTTATCATGAAACATAGAACTGAGATGCGATATCGCGTTTTAAGAAGCGTTAGAACCCTATTGCTACGATACGTAGACATCTGCAAACTCTATTTCCTAGCAAGGAAGTGTCGCATTTATATTCTTTTGAAGTGAATACGAGGTATACATAATACTCCAGAATGAATATAATATCATGTCATGAAATATAGGAATGAGATGCGATATCACGATATAAGAAGCATTAGAAAACTATTGCTTCGATACGGAGACATCTGCAAACGCTATTTCCAAGGAAGGATATGTCGCATTTACATTCTTTTGAAGTGAAAACGAGGTATACATAACACACCACATTGAATGTTATATCTCATCATGAAACATAGAAATGGGGTGCGATTTCGCGATTTAAAAGGCATCTTCCTAGCAAGGAAGTGTCGCATTTACATTCATTTGAATTGTATGCGAGGTATACATGACACTTCACAATGAATATTATATCTTATAATGAAACATAGAAATAAGATGCGATATCGCGTTTTAAGTAGCATTAGTACTCTGTTGCTACGATACGTAGACATCTGTAAACGCTACATCCTAGTAAGGAAGTGTCGCATTTACATTCTATTGAAGTGTATGCGAGGTATACATGACTCTTCGCAATGAATATTATATCTTATAATGACACATAGAAATGAGATGCGATATCGCGTTTTTAGAAGCATTAGGACTCTATTGCTACGATACGTAGACATCTGCAGACGCTATTTCCTAGCATGGAAGTGTCGCTTTTACATTCTTAGGAAGTGTAGACGAGGTATACATATCACTCCACGATGAATATTATATCTTATCATGAAACATAGAAATGAGGATCGATTCGCGTTTTACGAAGCATTAGACCTCTATTGCTACGATACCTAGACATCTGCAGACGCTATTTCCTAGCAAGGAAGTGTCGCATTTACATTCTTTTGAAGTGAATACGACGTATACATAACACTCGACAATGAATATTATATCTTATCATGAAACATAGAAATAAGGAGCGATTTCGCGTTTTAAGAAGCATTAGTACTCTATTGCTTCGATACGTGGACATCTGCAAACGCTATTACCTAGCAAGGAAGTGTCGCATTTACAACCTTTTGAAGTGAATACGAGGTATACACAACACTCCAGAATGAATATTATATCTTATCATGAAACATAGAAATGAGATGCGATATCGCGATTTTAGAAGCATTAGAAATCTATTGCTTCGATACGTAGACATCTGCAAACGCTATTTCCTAGCAAGGAAGTGTCGCATTTACATCCTTTTGAAGAGAATACGAGGTTTACATGACACTTCGCAATGAATATTATATCTCATCATGACACATAGAAATGAGATGCTATATCGCATTTTAAGAAGCGTTAGAACTCAATTGCTACGATACGTTGACATCTGCAAACTCTATTTCCTAGCAAGGAAGTGTCGTATTACATTCATTTGAAGTGTATGCGAGGTATACATGACACTTCGCAATGAATATTATATCTTATCATAGAACATAGGATTGAGATGCGATATCTCGTTATAAGAAGCATTAGAACTATATTGCTTCGATACGCAGACATCTGCAGACGCTATTTCCTAGCAAGGAACTGTCGCATTTACATTCTTTTGAAGAGAAGACGAGGTATACATGACACTTCGCAACGAATATTTTATCGTGTCATGAAACATAGAAGTGAGATGCGATATCGCGTTTTAAGAAACACTAGAACTCTATTGCTACGATACGTGGATATCTGGAAACGCTATATCCTAGCAAGGAAGTGTCGCATTTACACTCTTTTGTAGTGAATACGAGGTATACATAACAATCCACAATGGATATTATATCTTAACATGAAACATAGGAATGAGGAGCGATATCGCGTTTTAAGATGCATTAGAATCCTATTGCTTCGATACGTAGACATCTGCAAACGCTATTTCCTAGCAACGAAGTGTCGTATTACATTCATTTGAAGTGTATGCGAGGTATACATGACACTTCGCAATGAATATTATACCTTATCACGAAACATAGAAATGAGATGCAATATCGCGATTTAAGAAGCAACAGAACTCTACTGCTTCGATACGGAGAAATCGGCAAACGCAATTTCCTAGCATGGAAGTGTGGCATTTACATTCTTATGAATTGAATACAAGGTATACATGACACTTCGCAATGAATATTATATCTTATCATGAAACATAGAAATGAGATGCGTTATCGCGATTTAAGAAGTATTAGAACTCTATTGCTCCGATACGTAGACATCTGCAAACACTACTTCCTAGCAATGAAATGTCGCATATACATTCTTTTGAAGTATATGCAAGGTATACACGACACTTCGCAATGAATATTATGTCTTATCATGAGACATAGAAATGAGATACGATATCGCGTTTTAAGATCCACTAGAACTCTATTGCTCCGATACGTAGACATCTGCAAACGCTATTTTCTAGCAATGAAGTGTCGCATTTACATTCCTCTGAAGTGAATACAAGGCATACATGACACTTCGCTATCAATATTATATCTTATCATGAAACATAGAAATGAGATGCGATATCCCCTTTCAAGAAGCGTTAGAACTCTATTGCTACGATATGTAGACATCAGCAATCGCTATTTAATAGCAAGGAACTGTCGCGCTTACATTCTATTGAAGTGAATGCGTGGTAGACATAACACTCCACAATGTATATTATATCTTATCACGAAACATAGAAATGGGATGCGATTTCGCGATTTAAGAAGCATTAGAACTCTATTGCTTCGATACGGAGACATCTGCATACGCTATTTCCTAGACAGGAAGTGTCGCATTTACATTCTTTTGAAGTGAAAGCGAGGTAGACATAACACTCCACAATGATTATTATATCTTATCACGAAACATAGAAATGGGATGCGATTTCGCGATTTAAGAAGCATTAGAACTCTATTGCTTCGATACGGAGACATCTGCAAACGCTATTTCCTAGCAAGGAAGCGTCGCATTTACATTCTTTTGAAGTGAATACGAGATATACATGACACTCCACAATGAATATTATATCTTATCATGAGACATAGAAATGAGGTGCGATATCTCGTTTCAAGAAGCATTAGAACTCTATTGCTTCGACACGTAGACATCTGGAAGCGTAGTTTCCTAGAAAGGAAGTGTCTCATTTACATTCATTTAACGTGTAGAACAGGAATACATAACACTTCGCAGTGAATATTATGTCTTATCATGAGACATAGACATGAGATGCGATATCGCGATTTAAGAAGCATTAGAACTCGCTGCTCCGATACGTAGACATCTGCAAACACTACTTCCTAGCAAGGAAGCGTGGCATTTACATTCTTATGAATTGAATACAAGGTTTACATGACACTTCGCAATGAATATTATATCTTATCATGAAACATAGAAATGAGATGCGATATCGCGACTTAAGAAGCATTAGAACTCTATTGCTTCGATACGTAGACATCTGGAAACGCTACTTCCTAGCAGGGATGTGTCGCATTTACATTCTTTTGAAGTGAATACGACGAATACATAACACTGCACAATGAGTATTATATCTTATCATGAAACATAGAAATGAGATGCGATATCTCGTTTTAAGATGCATTAGAACACTATTGCTTCTATACGTAGACATCTGCAAATGCTATTTCCTAGCAAGGGAGTGTCGTATTTACATTCATTTGAAGTGTATGCGAGGTATACATGACACTTCGCAATGAATATTATATCTTATCATGGAACATAGAAATGAGATGCGATATGGCGATTTAAGAAGCATTAGAACTCCGTTCCTTCGATACGTAGACATCTGCAGATGCTATTTCCTAGCAAGGAAGTGTCGCATTTACATTCTTTTGAAGTGAATATGAGGTATACATAACAATGCACAATGAATATTATATCTTAACATGAAACATAGAAATGAGGAACAACATCGCAGTTTAAGGAGCATTAGAACCCTAGTGCTTCGATACGTAGACATCTGCAAACTCTATTTCCTAGCTAGGAAGTGTCGCATTTACATTCGTTAGAAGTGTATGCGAGGTATACAAGACACATCGCAATGAATATTATATCTTATCATAAAACATAGGATTGAGAGACGTATCTCGTTATAAGAAGCATTAGGACCCTATTGCTTCGATACGTAGACATCTGCAAACGCTATTTCCTAGCAAGGAAGTGTCGCATTTACATTGTTTTGAAGTGAATACGAGGTACACATAACACTCCACAATGAATATTATACCTTATCTAGAAACATAGAAATGAGGCGCTATATCGCGATCTAAAAAGCATTATAATTCTGTTGCTACGACACGTCGACATCTGATAAAGCTATCTAATAGCAAGGAAGAGTAGCACCTACATTCTTTTGAAGTGAATACGGGGTATACATAATACTCCACAATGAATGTTATATCTCATCATGAAACATAGAAATGAGATGCGATATCGCGATTTAAAAAGTATTAGAAATCTATTGCTACGATACGTAGACATCTGCAAACGCTATTTCCCAGGAAGGAAGTGTCGTATTTACATTCTTTTGATGTGAATACGAGGTACACATAACAATCCACAGAGAATACTATATCGAATTATGAAACATAGAAATGATATGCGATATGGCGATTTAAGAAGCATTAGAACTCAATTGCTACGATACGTAGATATCAGCAGACGCTATTTCCTAGCAAGGATGTGTCGCATTTACTTTCTTTTACAGTGAATACGAGGTATACATAACACTCCACAATGAATATTATATCTTGTCATGAAATATAGGAATGCGATGCGATATCACGATATGAGAAGCATTGGAACGCTATTGCTTCGATACGGAGACATCTGCAAACGCTATTTCCTAGGAAGGATGTGTCGCATTTACATTCTTTTGAAGTGAATACGAGGTATACATAACACTCCACAATGAATGTTATATCTTATCATGAAACATAGAAGTGAGATGCGGTATCGCGATTTAAAAAGCATTAGAAACCTATTGCTACGGTACGTGGACATCTGCAAACGCTATTTAAAGGCAAGGAAGCGTTGCACTTACATTCTTTTGAAGTGAATACGAGGTATACATGACACTTCGCAATGAATATTATATCTTTCCAGGAAACATAGAAATGAGATGCGATATTGCGATTTAAGAAGCATTAGAACACAATTGCTTCGATACGGCGACATCAGCAAACGCTATTTCCTAGCAAGGAAGTGCAGCATTTACATTCTATTGAAGTGAATACGAGGTATACATAACACTACACAATGAATATTATATCTTATCACGAAACACAGAAATGAGGTGCAATATCGCGATTTAAGAAGCATTAGAACCCTATTGCTTCGATACGCAGACATCTGCAAACGCTAATTCCTAGCAAGGATGTGTCGCATTTACATTCTTTTGAAGTGAATACGAGGTATACATAACACTCCACAATGAATATTATACCTTATCATGAAACACAGAAATGAGGCGCTATATCGCGATCTAAAAAGCATTAGAATTCTGTTGCTACGACACGTCGACATCTGATAAAGCTATTTAATAGCAAGGAAGAGTCGCACTTACATTCTTTTGAAGTGAATACGAGGTATACATAACACTCCACAATGAATGTTATATCTCATCATGAAACATAGAAATGACATGCGATGTCGCGATTTAAAAAGTATTAGAAACCTATTGCTACGATACGTAGACATTTGCAAACGCTATTTAATATCAAGGAAGTGTTGCACTTACATTCTTTTGATGTGATTACGAGGTATACATAACACTCCACAATGTATATTATATCTCATCATGAAACATAGAAATGAGAAGCATATCGCAATTTGAGAAGGATTAGAACTCTATTGCTTCGATACGTAGACATCTGCAAACGCTATTTCCCAGCAAGGAAGTGTCGCATTTACATTCATTTGATGTGTAGACGAGATATACATAACACTGCACAATGAATATTATATCTTATCATGAAACGTCGAAGTGAGATGCGATATCGCGAATTAAGAAACATTAGAACTCTATTGCTACGATACGTAGACATCTGCAGACGCTATTTCCTAGCAAGGAAGTGTCGCATTTACATTCTTAGGAAGTGTAGACGAGGTATACATAACACTCCACAATGAATACTACATTTTATCGTGAAATATAGAAATGAGGATCGATTCGCGCTTTAAGAAGCATTAGAAATCTATTGCTACGATACGTAGACATCTGCAAACGCCATTTCCAAGCAAGGCAGTTTCGCATTCACATTCTTTTGAAGTGAATACGATGTATACATAACACTCCACAATGAATACTATATCTTATCATGAAACATAGAAATGAGTTGTGATATCGCGTTCTAAGAAGGATTAGAACTCTAATGCTACGACACGTAGACATCTGCAAACGATATTTCCTAGCAAGGAAGTGTCGCATTTACATTCTATTGAAGTGAATACGAGGTATACATAACACTGCACAATGAATATTATATCTTATCATAAAGCATAGATATGAGATGCGATATCGCTATTTAAGAAGCATTGGAACACTATTGCAACGATACGTAGACATCTGCAAACGCTATTCCCTATCAAGGAAGTGTCGCATTTACATTCTTTTGAAGTGAATACGAGGTATACATGACACTCCGAAATGAATATTATATCTTCTCATGAAACATAGAAATGAGGAGCGATATCGCGTTTTAAGGAGCATTAGATCTCTATTGCTACGATACGTAGATATCTGGAAACGCTATTTCCTAGCAAGGAAGTGCCACATTTACATTCTTTTCCAGTGAATACGAGGTATACATGACACTCCGAAATGAATATTATATCTTATCATGAAACATAGAAATGAGATGCGATATGACGATTTCAGAAGCATTAGAACTCTATTGCTTCGATACGTAGACATCTGCAAACGCTATTTCCAAGCAAGGAAGTGTCGCATTTACATTCTTTTGAAGTGAATGCGATGTATACATAACACTCCACAATGAATATTATATCTTATCATGAAACATAGAATTGTGATGCGATATCGCGTTTTGAGAAGCATTAGAACTCTCTTGCTACGATACGTAGACATCTGCAAACGCTATTTCCTAGCAAGGAAGTGTCGCATTTACATTCTTTTGAAGTGAGTACGAGGAATACATGAATCTTCGCAACGAATATTATATCTTATCATGAAACATAGAAATGTGACGTGATATCGCGTTTTAAGAAGCATCAGATCTCTATTGCTACGATACGTAGACATCTGCAAACGTTATTTCCTAGCAGGGAAGTGTGGCATTTACATTCTTCTGAAGTGAATACAAGGTATACATGTCACTTCGCAATTAATATTATATCTTATCATGAAACATAGAAATGCGATGCGATATCCCGTTTCAAGAAGCATTAGAACTTTATTGCTTCGATACGTAGATATCTGCAAACGCTATTTCCTAGCAAGGAAGTGTCGCATTTACATTCATTTGAAGTGTAGGCGAGGAATACATAACACTTCGCAATGAATATTATACCCTATCATGAAACATAGGAATGAGATGCGATACCACGTTTTAAGAAGCATTAGAACTCTTTTCTACGATACGTAGACATCTGCAAATGCTATTTCCTAGCAAGGAAGTCTCCCATTTACATTCATTTGAAGTGTATGCGATGTATACGTGACAATTAGCAATAAATATTATACCTTATCATGGAACATAGAAATGAGATGCGATACCGCGTTTTGAGAAGCATTAGAACACTAATGCTACGATACATAGACATCTGCAAATGCTATTTCCTAGCAAGGGAGTGTCGCATTTACATTCTAATGAAGTGAATACGAGGTTATGATAACACTCCACAATGAATATTATATCATATCATGAAACATAGAAATGAGATGCGATATGGCGATTTAAGAAGCAGTAGATCTCTATTGCTTCGTTACGTAGCCATCTGCCAACGCTATTTCCTAGCAAGGAAGTGTCGCATTTACATTCATTTGAAGTGTATGCGAGGTATACAAGACACTTCGCAATGAATATTATATCTTATCATGAAACATAGAAATGAGATTCGATATCGCGATTTAGGAAGCATTAGAATTCTATTGCTTCGATACGTAGACATCTGCCAACGCTATTTCCTAGCAGGGAAGTGTCGCATTTACATTCATTTGAAGTGTATGCGACGTATACAAGACACATCGCAATGAATATTATATCTTATCATGAAACATAGAAATGAGATGCGATATCGCGTTTTAGAAGCATTAGAACTCTAATGCTACAATACGTAGACATTTGCAAACGCTATTTCCTAGCAAGTGAGATGTGCATTTACATTCATTTGAAGTGTATGCGGGGTATACATGACACTTCGCAATGGTTATAATATATTATCATGAAACATAGAAGTGAGATGCGATATCGCGTTTTGAGAAGCATTAGAACACTAATGCTACGATACGTAGACATCTGCAAATGCTATTTCCTAGCAAGGGAGTGTCGCATTTACATTCATTTGAAGTGAATACGAAGTATACATGACACTACGCAATGAATATTATATCTTATCCTAAAACATAGAAATGAGATGCGATATCTCGTTTTAAGAAGCATTAGTACTCTATTGCTTCGATACGTAGTCATTTGGAAAAGCTATTTCCTAGCAAGAAAGTGTTGCGTTTACATTCCTTTTAAGTGTAGACGAGATATACATAGCAATGGGCAATAAATATAATATCTTATCATGTAACGTAGAATTGAGATGCGATATCGCGTTTTAAGAAGCATTAGAACTCTATTGCTACGATACGTAGACATCTGCAGAGGCAATTTCCTAGCAAGGAAGTGTCGCATATACATTCTTAGGAAGTGTAGACGAGGTATACATAGCACCGCACAGTGAATATTATATTTTATCGTGAAACATAGAAATGAGGATCGATTCGCGTTTTGAGAAGCATTAGAACTCTATTGCTACCATACATAGACATCTGCAGACGCTATTTCCTAGCAAGGGAGTGTTGCATTTACATTCTTTGAAGTGAATACGAGGTACACATGACACTTCGCAATGAATACTATATCCTATCATGAAACATAGAAATGAGATGCGATGTCGCGTTTTTAGAAGCTTTAGAACTCTATTGCTTCGATAGGTAGATATCTGCAAACGTTATTTCCTAGTAAGGACGTGTCGCATTTACCTACATTTGAAGTGAATACGAGGTATACATAACACTGCACAATGAGTATTATATCTTATCATGAAACATAGAAATGAGATGCGATACCTCGTTTTAAGAAGCATTAGAGCTCTATTGCATCGATACCTAGACATTTGGGAACGCTATTTCCTAGCATGAAAGAGTGTCGTTTACACTCTTTTGAAGTGTAGACGATGTATACTTAACACTTACCAATGAATATAATATCTTATCATGAAACATAGAGCAGCGATGCGATATCGCATTTTCAGAAGCATTTGAACCTTATTGCTTCGATACGTAGAGATCTGGAATCGCTATTTCCTAGCATGGAAATATGGCATTTACTTTCTTTTGAAGTGCAGGCGAGGTATACGTAACACTTCGCAATGAATATTATATATTATCATGCAAGATAGAAATGATTTGCGTTATCGCGTTTTAAGAAGCATTAGAAATCTATATCTTCGATACGTAGACATCTGGAAAAAGTTATTTCCTAGCAAGGAAGTGTGGCATTTACATTCTTTTGAAGTGTAGACAAGCTATACGTAACACTTCGCAATAAATATTATACCATATCATGAAACATAGAAATGAGATGCGATATCGCGTTTTAAGAAGCATTAGAACTCTCTTGCTTCGATACGTAGACATCTGGAAACGCTATTTCCTAGCAAGGAAGTGTCGCACTTACATTCTTTTGAAGTGAATACGAGGTATACATGACACTTCGCAATGAATATTATATCTTATCATGAAACAAAGAAATGAAATGCGATATCGCGATTTAAGGAGCATTAAATCTCTATTGCTGCGATACATAGACATCTGAAAACGCTATTTCCTAGCAAGCAAGTGTCGCATTTACATTCATTTGAAGTGAGTACGAGCTATACATGACACTTCGCGATGAATATTATATCTCATCATGAAACATAGAACTGAGATGCGAAGTCTCGTTTTAAGAAGCATTAGAACCCTATTGTTTCTATACGTAGGCATCTGGAAACGCTATTTCCTAGCAAGGAAATGTCGTATTTACATTCTTTTGAAGTGAATACGAGTTATACATGACACTTCGCAATGAATATTATAATATCATGAAACATAGAAGTGAGGTGCAGTATTGCGTTTTAAGAAGCATTAGAAATCCATTGCTGCGATACGTAGACATCTGCAAACGCTACTTCCTAGCAAGGAAGTGTGGCATTTACATTCTCTTGAGGTGAATACGAGGTATACATAACACTCCACAATGAATATTACATCTTATCATGAAACATAGAAATGAGGAGCCATATCGCGTTTAAAGAAGCATTAGAACTCTATTGCTTCGATTCGTAGACATCTGTAAACGCTATATCCTAGCAAGGAAGTGTCGCATTTACATTCATTTGAAGTGTATGCGTGGTATACATGCCACTTCGCAATGAATATTATTACTTATCATGAAACTTAGAAATGATATGCGATATCGCGATTTGAGAAGCGTTAGAACTCTATTGCATCGAAACGTGGACATCTGCAAACGCTACTACCTAGCAGCGAAGTGTCGCATTTACATCCTTTTGAAGAGAATACGAGGTATACATGACACTTCGCAGTGAATATTATATCTTATCATGAAACAAAGAAATGCAATGCGATATCGCGTTTTAAGAAGCGTTAGAAATCTATTGCTACGATACGTAGATATCTGCAGACGCTATTTCCTAGCAAGGAAGTGTCGCATTCACATTCATTTGAAGTGAATACGAGGTATACACAACACTCCACAGTGAATATCATATCTTATAATGAAACATAGAAATGAGATGCGATATGACGATTTAAGAAGCATTATAAATGTATATATTGCTTGCTAATAATACATTGTATATGTATTATATTGCTTCGATACGTAGACATCTGGAAACGCAATTACCTAGAAAGGAAGTGTCGCATTTACATTCTTTTGAAGTGAATGCGAGATATTCATGACACTTCGCAATGAATACTATATCTTATCATGAAACATAAAAATGAGATGCGAAATCTCGTTTTAAGAAGCATTGGAACTCAATTGCTTCGATAAGTAGACATCCGCCAACGCTATTACCTACCAAGGAAGTGTCGCATTTACATTCATTTGAAGTGTATGAGAGAAATACATGACACTTCGCAATGAATACTATATCTTATCATGAATCATAGAAATGAGATGCGACATCTTCTTTTATGAAGCATTAGAACTCTACAGTTTCGATAACGAGACATCTGGAAACGCTATTTCCTAGCAAGTTAGTGTCGCATTTACATTCTTTTGAAGTGAATACAAGGTATACATGATACTTCGCAATGAATATTATATCTTATCATGAAACATAGAAATGAGATGCGATATAGCGTTTTAAGAATCACTAGAACTCTATTGCTTCGATACGTAGACATCTGCAAACGCTATTTCCTAGCAAGGAAGTGTCGCGTTTGCATTCATTTGAAGTGAATACGAGGTATACATGACACTTCGCAATGAATATTATATCTCATCATGACACATAAAAATGTGTTGCGATATCTCGATTTAAGAAGCATTAGAAGTCTATTCCTTCGATACGGAGACATCTGCAAACGCTATTTCCTTGCAAGGAAGTGTCGCATTTACATTCCATTGATGCGAATACGAGGTATACATGACACATCGCAATGAATATTATATCATTATGAAATATAGAAGTGAGGTGCGGTATTGCGTTTTAAGAAGCATTAGAAATATACTGCTACGATAAGTAGACATCTGCAAACGCTATTTCCTAGGAAGGAAGTGTCGGATTTACATTCTTTTGAAGTGAATACGAGGTATACGTGACACTTCGCAATGAATATTATATCATCATGAAACATAGAGGTGAGGTGCGGTATTGCGTTTTAAGAAGCATTAGAACTCTATTGCTACGATAAGTAGACATCTGCAAACGCTATTTCCTTGCAAGGAAGTGTCGCATTTTCATTCTTTTGAAGAGAATACGAGGTTTACATGACACTTCGCAATGAATATTATATCATCATGAAACATAGAAATGAGGAGCGGTATTGCGTTTTAAGAAGCATTAGAACTCTATTGCTACGATAAGTAGACATCTGCAAGCGCTATTTCCTAGCAAGGGAGTGTCGCATTTTCACTTTTTCGAAGAGAATACGAGGATTACATGACAGTTCGCAATGAATATTATATCATCATGAAACATAGAAGTGAGGTGCGGTATTGCGCTTTAAGAAGTATTAGAACCCTATTGCTACGATAAGTAGACATCTGCAAACGCTATTTCCTTGCAAGGACGTGTCGCATTTACATTCTTTTGAAGTGAATACGAGGTATACATGACACATCGCAATGAATATTATATCTTATCATGAAACATAGAAATGAGAATCGAAGTCTCGTTCTAAGAAGCATTAGTACCCTATTGTTTCTATACGTAGACATCTGGAAACGCTATTTCCTAGCAAGGAAGTGTCGCACTTACATTCTTTTGAAGTGAATACGAGGTATACATGACACTTCGCAATGAATATTATATCTTATCATGAAACAAAGAAATGAAATGCGATATCGCGATTTAAGGAGCATTAAATCTCTATTGCTTCGATACGTAGACATCTGAAAACGCTATTTCCTAGCAAGCAAGTGTCGCATTTACATTCATTTGAAGTGAATACTAGGTATACATGACACTTCGCAATGAATATTATATCTCATCATGAAACATAGAACTGAGATGCGAAGTCTCGTTTTAAGAAGCATTAAAACGCTATTGTTTCTATACGTGGGCATCTGGAAACGCTATTTCCTAGCAAGGAAGTGTCGCATTTACATTCTTTTGAAGTGAATACGAGTTATACATGACACTTCGCAATGAATATTATAATATCATGAAACATAGAAGTGAGGTGCAGTATTGCGTTTTAAGAAGCATTAGAAATCCATTGCTGCGATACGTACACATCTGCAAACGCTACTTCCTAGCAAGGAAGTGTGGCATTTACATTCTCTTGAGGTGAATACGAGGTATACATAACACTCCACAATGAATATTACATCTTATCATGAAACATAGAAATGAGGAGCCATATCGCGTTTTAAAAAGCATTATAACTTTATTGCTATGATACATAGGCATCTGAAAACGCTATTTCCTTGCAAGGACGTGTCGCATTTACATTCTTTTGAAGTGAATACGAGGTATACATGACACATCGCAATGAATATTATATCTTATCATGAAACATAGAAATGAGAATCGAAGTCTCGTTCTAAGAAGCATTAGTACCCTATTGTTTCTATACGTAGACATCTGGAAACGCTATTTCCTAGCAAGGAAGTGTCGCACTTACATTCTTTTGAAGTGAATACGAGGTATACATGACACTTCGCAATGAATATTATATCTTATCATGAAACAAAGAAATGAAATGCGATATCGCGATTTAAGGAGCATTAAATCTCTATTGCTGCGATACATAGACATCTGAAAACGCTATTTCCTAGCAAGCAAGTGTCGCATTTACATTCATTTGAAGTGAGTACGAGGTATACATGACACTTCGCAATGAATATTATATCTCATCATGAAACATAGAACTGAGATGCGAAGTCTCGTTTTAAGAAGCATTAGAACCCTATTGTTTCTATACGTAGGCATCTGGAAACGCTATTTCCTAGCAAGGAAGTGTCGCATTTACATTCTTTTGAAGTGAATACGAGTTATACATGACACTTCGCAATGAATATTATAATATCATGAAACATAGAAGTGAGGTGCAGTATTGCGTTTTAAGAAGCATTAGAAATCCATTGCTGCGATACGTAGACATCTGCAAACGCTACTTCCTAGCAAGGAAGTGTGGCATTTACATTCTCTTGAGGTGAATACGAGGTATACATAACACTCCACAATGAATATTACATCTTATCATGAAACATAGAAATGAGGAGCCATATCGCGTTTTAAAAAGCATTATAACTTTATTGCTATGATACATAGGCATCAGCAAACGCTTTTTCCTAGCAAGGATGTGTCGCATTTACATTCTTTTGAGTTGAATACGAGGTATACGTAACACTGCACAATGAATATTTCGTCTTACCATCAAACATAGAAATGAGGAGCCATATCGCGTTTTAAAAAGCATTGTAACTCTATTGCTATGATACATAGGCATCTGCAAACGCTTTTTCCTAGCAAGGAAGTGTAGCATTTATATTCCATTGAGGTGAATACGAGGTATACATAACACTTCACAATGAATATTATATCTTACCATGAAACTTGGAAATGAGGAGCGATATCGCGTCTTAAGGAGCATTAGAACTCTATTGCTTCGATACGTAGACATCTGCAAACGCTACTTCCTAGCAAGGAAGTGTCGCATTTACATTCTTTTGAAGTGAAAACGAGGTATGCATGACACTCCGCAATGTATATCATATATTATCATTAAACATAGGAGTGAGATGCAATATCTCGTTTTAAGAAGAATTAGTACTCTGTTGCTTCCATACGTAGACATCTGCAATCGCTATATCCTAGCAAGGAAGAGTCGCATTTACGTTCATTTGAAGTGTATGTGAGCAATACATGTCACTTCGCAATGAATATTATATCTTATCATGAAATATAGACATGAGATGCGATATCGCGTTTTAAGAAGCATTAGAATTCTACTGCTACGTTACGTAGACATCTGCAAACGCTATTTCCTTGCAAGGAAGTGTCGCATTTACATTCCATTGATGCGAATACGAGGTATACATGACACATCGCAATGAATATTATATCATTATGAAATATAGAAGTGAGGTGCGGTATTGCGTTTTAAGAAGCATTAGAACTCTATTGCTACGATAAGTAGACATCTGCAAACGCTATTTCCTAGCAAGGAAGTGTCGCATTTTCACTCTTTCGAAGAGAATACGAGGATTACATGACAGTTCGCAATGAATATTATATCATCATGAAACATAGAAGTGAGGTGCGGTATTGCGCTTTAAGAAGTATTAGAACTCTATTGCTACGACAAGTAGACATCTGCAAACGCTATTTCCTTGCAAGGACGTGTCGCATTTACATTCTTTTGAAGAGAATACGATGTTTACATGACACTTCGCAATGAATATTATATCATCATGAAGCATAGAAGTGTGGTGCGGTATTGGGTTTTAAGAAGCACTAGAACTCTATTGCTACGATAAGTAGACATCTGAAAACGCTATTTCCTTGCAAGGACGTGTCGCATTTACATTCTTTTGAAGTGAATACGAGGTATACATGACACATCGCAATGAATATTATATCTTATCATGAAACATAGAAATGAGAATCGAAGTCTCGTTCTAAGAAGCATTAGTACCCTATTGTTTCTATACGTAGACATCTGGAAACGCTATTTCCTAGCAAGGAAGTGTCGCACTTACATTCTTTTGAAGTGAATACGAGGTATACATGACACTTCGCAATGAATATTATATCTTATCATGAAACAAAGAAATGAAATGCGATATCGCGATTTAAGGAGCATTAAATCTCTATTGCTGCGATACATAGACATCTGAAAACGCTATTTCCTAGCAAGCAAGTGTCGCATTTACATTCATTTGAAGTGAGTACGAGGTATACATGACACTTCGCAATGAATATTATATCTCATCATGAAACATAGAACTGAGATGCGAAGTCTCGTTTTAAGAAGCATTAGAACCCTATTGTTTCTATACGTAGGCATCTGGAAACGCTATTTCCTAGCAAGGAAGTGTCGCATTTACATTCTTTTGAAGTGAATACGAGTTATACATGACACTTCGCAATGAATATTATAATATCATGAAACATAGAAGTGAGGTGCAGTATTGCGTTTTAAGAAGCATTAGAAATCCATTGCTGCGATAAGTAGACATCTGCAAACGCTACTTCCTAGCAAGGAAGTGTGGCATTTACATTCTCTTGAGGTGAATACGAGGTATACATAACACTCCACAATGAATATTACATCTTATCATGAAACATAGAAATGAGGAGCCATATCGCGTTTTAAAAAGCATTATAACTTTATTGCTATGATACATAGGCATCAGCAAACGCTTTTTCCTAGCAAGGATGTGTCGCATTTACATTCTTTTGAATTGAATACGAGGTATACGTAACACTGCACAATGAATATTTCGTCTTACCATCAAACATAGAAATGAGGAGCCATATCGCGTTTTAAAAAGCATTGTAACTCTATTGCTATGATACATAGGCATCTGCAAACGCTTTTTCCTAGCAAGGAAGTGTAGCATTTATATTCCATTGAGGTGAATACGAGGTATACATAACACTTCACAATGAATATTATATCTTACCATGAAACTTGGAAATGAGGAGCGATATCGCGTCTTAAGGAGCATTAGAACTCTATTGCTTCGATACGTAGACATCTGCAAACGCTACTTCCTAGCAAGGAAGTGTCGCGTTTACATTCTTTTGAAGTGAAAACGAGGTATGCATGACACTCCGCAATGTATATCATATATTATCATTAAACATAGGAGTGAGATGCAATATCTCGTTTTAAGAAGAATTAGAACTCTGTTGCTTCCATACGTAGACATCTGCAATCGCTATATCCTAGCAAGGAAGGGTCGCATTTACGTTCATTTGAAGTGTATGTGAGCAATACATGTCACTTCGCAATGAATATTATATCTTATCATGAAATATAGACATGAGATGCGATATCGCGTTTTAAGAAGCATTAGAATTCTACTGCTACGTTACGTAGACATCTGCAAACGCTATTTCCTAGCCAGGAAGTGTTGCACTTACATTCTTTTGAAGTGAATAGGAGGTATGCATAACACTCCACGATGAATATTATATATTATCACGAAACATAGAAATGTGACGCGATTTGGCGATTTAAGAAGCATTAGAACTCTGTTGCTTCGATACGTAGACATCTGCCATCGCTATATATTAGCAAGGAAGTGTCGCATTTACAATCATTTGAAGTGTATGCGAGGTATACATAACACTGCACCATGAATATTACATCTTATCATGATACATAGAAGTGAGATGCGATATGGCGATTTAAGAAGCATTAGAACTCTATTGCTTCGATACGTAGACATCTGCCAACGCTATTTCCCAGGGAGGAAGTGTCGGATTTACATTCTTTTGAAGTGAATACGAGGTATACATGACACTTCGCAATGAATATTATATCTTATCATGAAACATAGAAATGAGAAGCGAAGTCTCGTTCTAAGAAGCATAAGTACCCTATTGTTTCTATACGTAGACATCTGGAAACGCTATTTCCTAGGAAGGAAGTGTAGCATTTACATTGTTTTGAAGTGAATACGAGGTATACATGGCACTTCGCAACGAATATTATATCTCATCATGACACATAGAAATGTGTTGCGATATCTCGATTTAAGAAGCATTAGAAGTCTATTCCTTCGATACGGAGACATCTGCAAACGCTATTTCCTTGCAAGGAAGTGTCGCATTCACATTCCTTTGATGCGAATACGAGGTATACATGACACATCGCAATGAATATTATATCATTATGAAATATAGAAGTGAGGTGCGGTATTGCGTTTTAAGAAGCACTAGAACTCTATTGCTACGATAAGTAGACATCTGAAAACGCTATTTCCTTGCAAGGACGTGTCGCATTTACATTCTTTTGAAGTGAATACGAGGTGTACATGACACATCGCAATGAATATTATATCTTATCATGAAACATAGAAATGAGAATCGAAGTCTCGTTCTAAGAAGCATTAGTACCCTATTGTTTCTATACGTAGACATCTGGAAACGCTATTTCCTAGCAAGGAAGTGTCGCACTTACATTCTTTTGAAGTGAATACGAGGTATACATGACACTTCGCAATGAATATTATATATTATCACGAAACAAAGAAATGAAATGCGATATCGCGATTTAAGAAGCATTAGAACCCTATTGTTTCTATACGTAGGCATCTGGAAACGCTATTTCCTAGCAAGGAAGTGTCGCATTTACATTCTTTTGTAGTGAATACGAGTTATACATGACACTTCGCAATGAATATTATATCTCATCATGACACATAGAAATAAGATGCGATATCGCGTTTTAAGAAGCGTTAGAACCCTATTGCTACGATACGTAGACGTCTGCAAACTCTATTTCCTAGCAAGGAAGTGTCGCATTTACATCCTTATGAAGAGAATACGAGGTTTACATGACACTTCGCAATGAATATTATATCTCATCATGACACATAGAAATGAGATGCTATATGGCATTTTAAGAAGCGTTAGAACTCAATTGCTACGATACGTTGACATCTGCAAACTCTATTTCCTAGCAAGGAAGTGTCGCATTTTCAGTCTTTTGAAGAGAATACGAAGTTTACATGACACTTCGCAATGAATATTATATCATCATGAAACATAGAAGTGAGGTGCGGTATTGCGTTTTAAGAAGCATTAGAGCTCTATTGCTACGATAAGTAGACATCTGCAAACGCTATCTCCCAGGAAGGAAGTGTCGGATTTACATTCTTTTGAAGTGAATACGAGGTATACATGACACTTCGCAATGAATATTATATCTTATCATGAAACATAGAAATGAGAAGCGAAGTCTCGTTCTAAGAAGCATTAGCACTCTATTGCTTCGATACGTAGACATCTGGAGACGCTATTTCCTAGCACGGAAGTGTCGCATTTACATTCATTTGAAGTGTATGCGAGGTATAAGTGACACTTCGCAATGAATATTATATATTATAATGAAACATAGAAATGAGATGCGATATCGCGATTTAAGAATCATTAGAACTCTATTGCTTCGATACGTAGACATCTGGAAACGCTACTTCCTAGCAAGGATGTGTCGCATTTACATTCTTTTGAAGTGAATACGACGAATACATAACACTGCACAATGAGTATTATATCTTATCATGAAACATAGAAATGAGATGCGATATCTCGTTTTAAGAAGCATTAGAACTCTTTTGCTTCGTTATGTAGACATCTGCCATCGCTATTTCCTAGCAAGGAAGTGTCGCATTTACATTCTATTGAAGTGAATTCGAGGTATACATAACACTGCACAATGAATATTATATCTTATCTTGAAACGTAGAAGTGAGATGCGATATTTCGTTTTAAGAAGCATTAGTACTCTGTTGCATCGATACGTAGACATCTGCCATTGCTATTTCCTAGCAAGGAAGTGTCGTATTTACATTCATTTGATGTGTATGCGTGGTATACATGACACTCCACAATGAATATTATATCTTATCGTGAAACATAGATATGAGATGCGATATCGCTAAATAAGAAGCATTAGAACTCTATTGCTTCGATACGGAGACATCTGCAAACGCTAATTTCTAGCAAGGAAGTGTCGCGTTTACATACATTTGAAGTGAATGCGCGGTATTCATAAGACTTCGCAATAAATATTATATCTTAACATGAAACATAGAAATGAGATGCGATATAGCGATTTAAAAAGCGTTAGAACACTATTGCTACGGTACATATACATCTGCAAACGCTATTTCCTAGCATGGAATTGTCGCATTTACATTCTTTTGAAGTGAACACGAGGTATATGAAACACTAAACAGTGAATATTATATCTTATCCTGATACATAGAAAGGAGATGCAATATCGCGATTTAAAAAGCATTAGAAATCTATTGGTACGATACCTAGCCATCTGCAATCGCTATTTCCTAGCAAGGAAGTGTCGCACTCACATTCTTTTGAAGTGAATGCAAGGTATACATAACTCTCCACAATGAATAGTATATCCAATCATGAAACATAGAAATGAGATGCGATATCTCGTTTCAACAAGCATTAGAACTCTATTGCTGCGATACGGAGACATCTGCAAACGCCACTTTCTAGAGAGGAAGTGTAGCGTTTACATTCTTTTGAAGTGAATGTGAGGTATACATAACACTTCACAATGAATATTATATCTTATCATGAAACATAGAAATGAGATGCAATATCGCGATTTAAGATGCATTAGAACTCTATTGCTTCGATACGCAGACATTTGCCAACGATATTTCCTAGCAAGGAAGTGTTGCATTTACATTCATTTGAGTAGTATGCGAGGTATACATGACACTTCGCAGTGAATATTATATCTTATCATGAAACATAGAACTGAGATGCGATATCGCGTTTTAAGAAGCGTTAGAACCCTATTGCTACGATACGTAGACATCTGCAAACTCTATTTCCTAGCAAGGAAGTGTCGCATTTATATTCTTTTGAAGTGAATACGAGGTATACATAATACTCCAGAATGAATATAATATCATGTCATGAAATATAGGAATGAGATGCGATATCACGATATAAGAAGCATTAGAAAACTATTGCTTCGATACGGAGACATCTGCAAACGCTATTTCCAAGGAAGGATATGTCGCATTTACATTCTTTTGAAGTGAAAACGAGGTATACATAACACACCACATTGAATGTTATATCTCATCATGAAACATAGAAATGGGGTGCGATTTCGCGATTTAAAAGGCATCTTCCTAGCAAGGAAGTGTCGCATTTACATTCATTTGAATTGTATGCGAGGTATACATGACACTTCACAATGAATATTATATCTTATAATGAAACATAGAAATAAGATGCGATATCGCGTTTTAAGTAGCATTAGTACTCTGTTGCTACGATACGTAGACATCTGTAAACGCTACATCCTAGTAAGGAAGTGTCGCATTTACATTCTATTGAAGTGTATGCGAGGTATACATGACACTTCGCAATGAATATTATATCTTATAATGACACATAGAAATGAGATGCGATATCGCGTTTTTAGAAGCATTAGGACTCTATTGCTACGATACGTAGACATCTGCAGACGCTATTTCCTAGCATGGAAGTGTCGCTTTTACATTCTTAGGAAGTGTAGACGAGGTATACATATCACTCCACGATGAATATTATATCTTATCATGAAACATAGAAATGAGGATCGATTCGCGTTTTACGAAGCATTAGACCTCTATTGCTACGATACCTAGACATCTGCAGACGCTATTTCCTAGCAAGGAAGTGTCGCATTTACATTCTTTTGAAGTGAATACGACGTATACATAACACTCGACAATGAATATTATATCTTATCATGAAACATAGAAATAAGGAGCGATTTCGCGTTTTAAGAAGCATTAGTACTCTATTGCTTCGATACGTGGACATCTGCAAACGCTATTACCTAGCAAGGAAGTGTCGCATTTACAACCTTTTGAAGTGAATACGAGGTATACACAACACTCCAGAATGAATATTATATCTTATCATGAAACATAGAAATGAGATGCGATATCGCGATTTTAGAAGCATTAGAAATCTATTGCTTCGATACGTAGACATCTGCAAACGCTATTTCCTAGCAAGGAAGTGTCGCATTTACATCCTTTTGAAGAGAATACGAGGTTTACATGACACTTCGCAATGAATATTATATCTCATCATGACACATAGAAATGAGATGCTATATCGCATTTTAAGAAGCGTTAGAACTCAATTGCTACGATACGTTGACATCTGCAAACTCTATTTCCTAGCAAGGAAGTGTCGTATTACATTCATTTGAAGTGTATGCGAGGTATACATGACACTTCGCAATGAATATTATATCTTATCATAGAACATAGGATTGAGATGCGATATCTCGTTATAAGAAGCATTAGAACTATATTGCTTCGATACGCAGACATCTGCAGACGCTATTTCCTAGCAAGGAACTGTCGCATTTACATTCTTTTGAAGAGAAGACGAGGTATACATGACACTTCGCAACGAATATTTTATCGTGTCATGAAACATAGAAGTGAGATGCGATATCGCGTTTTAAGAAACACTAGAACTCTATTGCTACGATACGTGGATATCTGGAAACGCTATATCCTAGCAAGGAAGTGTCGCATTTACACTCTTTTGTAGTGAATACGAGGTATACATAACAATCCACAATGGATATTATATCTTAACATGAAACATAGGAATGAGGAGCGATATCGCGTTTTAAGATGCATTAGAATCCTATTGCTTCGATACGTAGACATCTGCAAACGCTATTTCCTAGCAACGAAGTGTCGTATTACATTCATTTGAAGTGTATGCGAGGTATACATGACACTTCGCAATGAATATTATACCTTATCACGAAACATAGAAATGAGATGCAATATCGCGATTTAAGAAGCAACAGAACTCTACTGCTTCGATACGGAGAAATCGGCAAACGCAATTTCCTAGCATGGAAGTGTGGCATTTACATTCTTATGAATTGAATACAAGGTATACATGACACTTCGCAATGAATATTATATCTTATCATGAAACATAGAAATGAGATGCGTTATCGCGATTTAAGAAGTATTAGAACTCTATTGCTCCGATACGTAGACATCTGCAAACACTACTTCCTAGCAATGAAATGTCGCATATACATTCTTTTGAAGTATATGCAAGGTATACACGACACTTCGCAATGAATATTATGTCTTATCATGAGACATAGAAATGAGATACGATATCGCGTTTTAAGATCCACTAGAACTCTATTGCTCCGATACGTAGACATCTGCAAACGCTATTTTCTAGCAATGAAGTGTCGCATTTACATTCCTCTGAAGTGAATACAAGGCATACATGACACTTCGCTATCAATATTATATCTTATCATGAAACATAGAAATGAGATGCGATATCCCCTTTCAAGAAGCGTTAGAACTCTATTGCTACGATATGTAGACATCAGCAATCGCTATTTAATAGCAAGGAACTGTCGCGCTTACATTCTATTGAAGTGAATGCGTGGTAGACATAACACTCCACAATGTATATTATATCTTATCACGAAACATAGAAATGGGATGCGATTTCGCGATTTAAGAAGCATTAGAACTCTATTGCTTCGATACGGAGACATCTGCATACGCTATTTCCTAGACAGGAAGTGTCGCATTTACATTCTTTTGAAGTGAAAGCGAGGTAGACATAACACTCCACAATGATTATTATATCTTATCACGAAACATAGAAATGGGATGCGATTTCGCGATTTAAGAAGCATTAGAACTCTATTGCTTCGATACGGAGACATCTGCAAACGCTATTTCCTAGCAAGGAAGCGTCGCATTTACATTCTTTTGAAGTGAATACGAGATATACATGACACTCCACAATGAATATTATATCTTATCATGAGACATAGAAATGAGGTGCGATATCTCGTTTCAAGAAGCATTAGAACTCTATTGCTTCGACACGTAGACATCTGGAAGCGTAGTTTCCTAGAAAGGAAGTGTCTCATTTACATTCATTTAACGTGTAGAACAGGAATACATAACACTTCGCAGTGAATATTATGTCTTATCATGAGACATAGACATGAGATGCGATATCGCGATTTAAGAAGCATTAGAACTCGCTGCTCCGATACGTAGACATCTGCAAACACTACTTCCTAGCAAGGAAGCGTGGCATTTACATTCTTATGAATTGAATACAAGGTTTACATGACACTTCGCAATGAATATTATATCTTATCATGAAACATAGAAATGAGATGCGATATCGCGACTTAAGAAGCATTAGAACTCTATTGCTTCGATACGTAGACATCTGGAAACGCTACTTCCTAGCAGGGATGTGTCGCATTTACATTCTTTTGAAGTGAATACGACGAATACATAACACTGCACAATGAGTATTATATCTTATCATGAAACATAGAAATGAGATGCGATATCTCGTTTTAAGATGCATTAGAACACTATTGCTTCTATACGTAGACATCTGCAAATGCTATTTCCTAGCAAGGGAGTGTCGTATTTACATTCATTTGAAGTGTATGCGAGGTATACATGACACTTCGCAATGAATATTATATCTTATCATGGAACATAGAAATGAGATGCGATATGGCGATTTAAGAAGCATTAGAACTCCGTTCCTTCGATACGTAGACATCTGCAGATGCTATTTCCTAGCAAGGAAGTGTCGCATTTACATTCTTTTGAAGTGAATATGAGGTATACATAACAATGCACAATGAATATTATATCTTAACATGAAACATAGAAATGAGGAACAACATCGCAGTTTAAGGAGCATTAGAACCCTAGTGCTTCGATACGTAGACATCTGCAAACTCTATTTCCTAGCTAGGAAGTGTCGCATTTACATTCGTTAGAAGTGTATGCGAGGTATACAAGACACATCGCAATGAATATTATATCTTATCATAAAACATAGGATTGAGAGACGTATCTCGTTATAAGAAGCATTAGGACCCTATTGCTTCGATACGTAGACATCTGCAAACGCTATTTCCTAGCAAGGAAGTGTCGCATTTACATTGTTTTGAAGTGAATACGAGGTACACATAACACTCCACAATGAATATTATACCTTATCTAGAAACATAGAAATGAGGCGCTATATCGCGATCTAAAAAGCATTATAATTCTGTTGCTACGACACGTCGACATCTGATAAAGCTATCTAATAGCAAGGAAGAGTAGCACCTACATTCTTTTGAAGTGAATACGGGGTATACATAATACTCCACAATGAATGTTATATCTCATCATGAAACATAGAAATGAGATGCGATATCGCGATTTAAAAAGTATTAGAAATCTATTGCTACGATACGTAGACATCTGCAAACGCTATTTCCCAGGAAGGAAGTGTCGTATTTACATTCTTTTGATGTGAATACGAGGTACACATAACAATCCACAGAGAATACTATATCGAATTATGAAACATAGAAATGATATGCGATATGGCGATTTAAGAAGCATTAGAACTCAATTGCTACGATACGTAGATATCAGCAGACGCTATTTCCTAGCAAGGATGTGTCGCATTTACTTTCTTTTACAGTGAATACGAGGTATACATAACACTCCACAATGAATATTATATCTTGTCATGAAATATAGGAATGCGATGCGATATCACGATATGAGAAGCATTGGAACGCTATTGCTTCGATACGGAGACATCTGCAAACGCTATTTCCTAGGAAGGATGTGTCGCATTTACATTCTTTTGAAGTGAATACGAGGTATACATAACACTCCACAATGAATGTTATATCTTATCATGAAACATAGAAGTGAGATGCGGTATCGCGATTTAAAAAGCATTAGAAACCTATTGCTACGGTACGTGGACATCTGCAAACGCTATTTAAAGGCAAGGAAGCGTTGCACTTACATTCTTTTGAAGTGAATACGAGGTATACATGACACTTCGCAATGAATATTATATCTTTCCAGGAAACATAGAAATGAGATGCGATATTGCGATTTAAGAAGCATTAGAACACAATTGCTTCGATACGGCGACATCAGCAAACGCTATTTCCTAGCAAGGAAGTGCAGCATTTACATTCTATTGAAGTGAATACGAGGTATACATAACACTACACAATGAATATTATATCTTATCACGAAACACAGAAATGAGGTGCAATATCGCGATTTAAGAAGCATTAGAACCCTATTGCTTCGATACGCAGACATCTGCAAACGCTAATTCCTAGCAAGGATGTGTCGCATTTACATTCTTTTGAAGTGAATACGAGGTATACATAACACTCCACAATGAATATTATACCTTATCATGAAACACAGAAATGAGGCGCTATATCGCGATCTAAAAAGCATTAGAATTCTGTTGCTACGACACGTCGACATCTGATAAAGCTATTTAATAGCAAGGAAGAGTCGCACTTACATTCTTTTGAAGTGAATACGAGGTATACATAACACTCCACAATGAATGTTATATCTCATCATGAAACATAGAAATGACATGCGATGTCGCGATTTAAAAAGTATTAGAAATCTATTGCTACGATACGTAGAAATTTGCAAACGCTATTTAATATCAAGGAAGTGTTGCACTTACATTCTTTTGATGTGATTACGAGGTATACATAACACTCCACAATGTATATTATATCTCATCATGAAACATAGAAATGAGAAGCATATCGCAATTTGAGAAGGATTAGAACTCTATTGCTTCGATACGTAGACATCTGCAAACGCTATTTCCCAGCAAGGAAGTGTCGCATTTACATTCATTTGATGTGTAGACGAGATATACATAACACTGCACAATGAATATTATATCTTATCATGAAACGTCGAAGTGAGATGCGATATCGCGAATTAAGAAACATTAGAACTCTATTGCTACGATACGTAGACATCTGCAGACGCTATTTCCTAGCAAGGAAGTGTCGCATTTACATTCTTAGGAAGTGTAGACGAGGTATACATAACACTCCACAATGAATACTACATTTTATCGTGAAATATAGAAATGAGGATCGATTCGCGCTTTAAGAAGCATTAGAAATCTATTGCTACGATACGTAGACATCTGCAAACGCCATTTCCAAGCAAGGCAGTTTCGCATTCACATTCTTTTGAAGTGAATACGATGTATACATAACACTCCACAATGAATACTATATCTTATCATGAAACATAGAAATGAGTTGTGATATCGCGTTCTAAGAAGGATTAGAACTCTAATGCTACGACACGTAGACATCTGCAAACGATATTTCCTAGCAAGGAAGTGTCGCATTTACATTCTATTGAAGTGAATACGAGGTATACATAACACTGCACAATGAATATTATATCTTATCATAAAGCATAGATATGAGATGCGATATCGCTATTTAAGAAGCATTGGAACACTATTGCAACGATACGTAGACATCTGCAAACGCTATTCCCTATCAAGGAAGTGTCGCATTTACATTCTTTTGAAGTGAATACGAGGTATACATGACACTCCGAAATGAATATTATATCTTCTCATGAAACATAGAAATGAGGAGCGATATCGCGTTTTAAGGAGCATTAGATCTCTATTGCTACGATACGTAGATATCTGGAAACGCTATTTCCTAGCAAGGAAGTGCCACATTTACATTCTTTTCCAGTGAATACGAGGTATACATGACACTCCGAAATGAATATTATATCTTATCATGAAACATAGAAATGAGATGCGATATGACGATTTCAGAAGCATTAGAACTCTATTGCTTCGATACGTAGACATCTGCAAACGCTATTTCCAAGCAAGGAAGTGTCGCATTTACATTCTTTTGAAGTGAATGCGATGTATACATAACACTCCACAATGAATATTATATCTTATCATGAAACATAGAATTGTGATGCGATATCGCGTTTTGAGAAGCATTAGAACTCTCTTGCTACGATACGTAGACATCTGCAAACGCTATTTCCTAGCAAGGAAGTGTCGCATTTACATTCTTTTGAAGTGAGTACGAGGAATACATGAATCTTCGCAACGAATATTATATCTTATCATGAAACATAGAAATGTGACGTGATATCGCGTTTTAAGAAGCATCAGATCTCTATTGCTACGATACGTAGACATCTGCAAACGTTATTTCCTAGCAGGGAAGTGTGGCATTTACATTCTTCTGAAGTGAATACAAGGTATACATGTCACTTCGCAATTAATATTATATCTTATCATGAAACATAGAAATGCGATGCGATATCCCGTTTCAAGAAGCATTAGAACTTTATTGCTTCGATACGTAGATATCTGCAAACGCTATTTCCTAGCAAGGAAGTGTCGCATTTACATTCATTTGAAGTGTAGGCGAGGAATACATAACACTTCGCAATGAATATTATACCCTATCATGAAACATAGGAATGAGATGCGATACCACGTTTTAAGAAGCATTAGAACTCTTTTCTACGATACGTAGACATCTGCA
This sequence comes from Xylocopa sonorina, assembly GCF_050948175.1. NCBI lineage: Eukaryota > Metazoa > Arthropoda > Insecta > Hymenoptera > Apidae > Xylocopa > Xylocopa sonorina. Next base: position 442,057 of record NW_027490102.1, on the reverse strand, counting down.
AATGCTATTTCCTAGCAAGGAAGTCTCCCATTTACATTCATTTGAAGTGTATGCGATGTATACGTGACAATTAGCAATAAATATTATACCTTATCATGGAACATAGAAATGAGATGCGATACCGCGTTTTGAGATGCAATAGAAATCTAATGCTACGATACGCAGAAATCTGCAAACGCTATTTCCTAGCAAGGATGTGTCGCATTTACATTCTTTTGAAGTGAAAACGTGGTATACATAACACTCCACAATGAATATTATATCTTATCATGAGACATAGAAATGAGATGCGATATTGCGTCTTGAGAAGCATTAGAACTCTATTGCTTCGATGCGTAGACATCTGCAAACGCAATTTCCTAGCAAGGAAGTGTCGCATTTACATTCTTTTGAAGTTAATACGAGGTTAACATAACACTCCACAATGTATATTATATCTTATCATGAATCATTGAAATGAGATGCGATATCGCGATTTAAGAAGCGTTAGAATTCTATTGCTTCGATACGTAGACATCTGCAAACGTTATTTCCTAGCAAGAAAATGTCGCATTTACATTCTTTTGAAGTAATTACGAGGAATACATAACAATCCACAATGAATATTATACCTGATCACGAAACAAAGAAATGAGATACGATATCGCGTTTTAAGAAGCAAGAGAACTCTATTGCTACGATACATAGACATCTGCAAACGCTATTTCCTAGCAAGGAAGTGTCGCATTGACATTCTTTTCAAGCGAATACGAGGTATACATAACACTGCACAACGAATGTTATATGTTATCATGAAACATAGAAATGAGATGCGATATCGCGTTTTAAGAAGCATTAGAACCCTAATGCTCCGATACGTAGACTTCTGCAAACGCTATTTCCTAGCAAGGAAGAATCACAATTACATTCTTTTTAGGTATAGACGAAATATACATAGCACTTCGCAATGAATATTATATGTTATCATGAAACATAGAAATGAGATGCGATATCGCGTTTTAAGAAGCATTAGATATCTATTGCTTCGGTACGTAGTCATCTGCAAACTCTATTTCCCAGCAAGGTACTGTTGCATTTGCATTCTTTTGAAGTGAATACTAGGTATAAGTGACACTTCGCAATTAATGTTATATCTTATCATAAAACATAGAATTGTAATGCGTTATCTCGTTTTAAGGAGCATTATAACTCTATTGCTTCGATACGTAGACATCTGCCAACGCTATTTCCTAGCATTGGAGTCTCGCACTTTCGTTCATTTGATGTGTACACGAGGTATGCGTAACACTTCGAAATGAGTATTATATCTTATCATGAAACTTAGGAATTAGATGCGATATTGCGTTTCAAGAAGCATTAGAACACTATTTCTTCGATGCCTAGACATCTGGAAACGCTATTTCCTAGCATGGAAGTGTCGCATTTACATTCATTTGTAGTGTAGACGAGGAATACATAACACTTCGTAATGAATATTATATCTTATCATGAAACATAGAAATGAGATGCGATATCACGTTTTAAGAAGCATTAGAACTCTATTGCTACGATACGTGGACATCTGGAAATGCTATTTCCATGCAAGGAAGTTTCGCATTTACATTCATTTGAAGTGTATGCGAGGTATACATAACACTGCACAATAAATATTATATCTTATCATGAAACATAGAAATGAGATGCGATATAGCGATTTAAGAAGCGTTAGAACACTATTGCTACGGTACGTATACATCTGCAAACGCTATTTCCTAGCATGGAAGTGTCGCATTTACATTCTTTTGAAGTGAACACGAGGTACATGAAACACTAAACAATGAATATTATATCTTATCAAGGAACATAGAAATGAGATGCGATTTCACGTTTTAAGAAGCATTAGAAATCTATTGCTACGATACGTAGATATCTCCAAACGCTACTTCTTAGCAAGGAAGTGTCGAATTTACATTCTTTTGAAGTGAATGCGAGGTATACATAACACTTCACAATGAATATTATATCTTATCATGAAACATAGATATGAGACGCGATATCGCTATATAAGAAGCATTAGAACTCTATTGCTTCAATACGTAGACACCTGGAAACGTATCTCCTCGAAAGAAAGTGTCGCATTTACATTCTTTTGAAGTGTAGCCGAGCTATACATAACACTTCGCAAAGAATATTATATCTTATCGTGAAACATAGAAATGCGATGCGATATCGCGTTTTAAGAAGCGTTGGAACCCTATTGCTACGATACGTAGACATCTGCAAACGCTATTTCCTAGCAAGGAAGTGTCGCATTTACATTCTTCTGAAGTGAATACGAGGTATACATGACACTTCGCAATGAATATTATATCTTATCATGACACATAGAAATGAGATGCGGTATTGCGTTTTAAGAAGCATTAGAACTCTATTGCTACGATACGTAGACATCTGCAAACGCTATTTCCTAGGAATGAAGTGTCGGATTTACATTCTTTTGAAGTGAATACGAGGTATACATGACACTTCGCAATGAATATTATATCTTATCATGAAACATAAAAATGAGTTGCGAAGTCTCATTTTAAGAAGCATTAGAACTCTATTGTTTCTATACGTAGACATCTAGAGACGCTATTTCCTAGCAGGGAAGTGTCGCATTTACATTCTTTTGAAGTGAATACGAGGTATACATGACATTTCGCAATGAATATTATATCTTATCATGAAACAAAGAAATGAGATGCGATATCGCGATTTAAGGAGCATTAAAACCCTATTGCTTCGATACATGAACATCTGCAAACACTAATTCCTAGCAAGGAAGTGTAGCATTTACATTCTTTTGAAGAGAATACGAGGTTTACATGACACTTCGCAATGAATATGATATCATCATGAAACATAGAAGTGAGGTGCGGTATTGCGTTTTGGGAAGCATTAGAACCCTAAAGCTACGATACGTAGACATTTGTAAACGCTATTTCCTAGCAAGGAAGTGTCGCATTTACATTCTTTTGAAGTGTCACGTCCTGAAGTCGCGAATGCTCTCGTCACGTGTACACTTATCGTAGCCGTTCCCGATATCGACGCGAACTGCGCGGAGCTGGGTCCTTCGGCGGACAAGACTCGATTTACCGGGTACAAAGACGTGCAACTTACCTTTCGATGCTCTTGATTCATTGACTTCTTTCTCGTTCCAGGTAGCGTAGGCACCGAGGATCGGTGACCCGGATAGCGGCGGCGTACGGCTGGAACGGCGGAATGGAGACTGGAATCAGGCGCCACGTAGGCAGATCCCGGCTAACGGGTATTGAAGTTGGAATCGGGCGCTCGGAGGCTCGTACGGGACGTACGGCGGCGAAGACTTCCTTGCAGGATACGGAAGAGCTCTGCGACGGTCCGGATATTTGGGTGCACCACCCACGTATTCACGCACAAGCCGACGGATGAATTCCTTCCTCCCCGCGCGTCGTGTACGCTTTACCCGAGAATCGCAGCTCATCGAAAGTACTTGCACTTCGGTAAAGCACGGCACGGCTTAGCGCTGGTTCGCTCTAGCTTAGCGGATGCACCTAGGCGCAGGATACCTTGACACAACAGAAATAAAGTAAGAGCGGCTATGCGTTGGATCGCTCTTACCGTCCAGCCTTAAAATCATTGAGGATGATTTAATAGAAATAGCAACTAATCGCGAGCGTACCCGTGGAATGGAATGTAAAAGGAATTTGTAATTGAGACAGAATAAACACTTTGACTTGTTATGAACTAAGATATATTCTTACTTGAATACCCTAATACACTAAATCTAAGTTACTACGTAATGTATAATAAGAGAAATGGAAGATGAATAAAATAAAGACTCCACTATGGGAGATGCGAATGAGTTCGGTGCATTGAGTTGCGAGCTCGTATGCCTGAGAGCCAATTGCTCTGTTCGCATCGAAGAGTGATACTGATGTCGGATCGGCGCGTCCGCGACCTCCTAGGGTCGTGCGGCGCGTGAGTGGCTGGGCCCCAGAGTGGTGACGGCGCGTGGGCGGAGAGCGGGGAGACCGCTCGTGGTGGGTTCGCCCGCGTTACGCGGTGAGCCACGCGCGTTGACCGCGCGCTCGAGCGTGAGCGCGTCTTAATCTATGTCGCATTTATAAATACATATTTACAGATCTTTGCTTATTTCTATGTGTGTGTGGTTTATGTATGTACATGAGTGTGTAGTGTGCTTATCCTAATATCGTCGGTACGAGAATAGCGTGTACGGATACGTGATTGCAGGAGAATCCAGTTCGTAGGCGTCGTAGCTCTCCTCATCCTCGTAGCGTGGGGTGGAATACTCCCTCGCGTACGTGTGGCGTCGCCTCCCCGTTCCGTGGCGGCGAGTATGCGGGTTGCCAGCGTGTAGGGGATCCGGATGCTGGAGGAGATGCGGATGCTGATCTGTTGTCGTCGAGGGTGGCGGGCGGCGTCTGAGGGTGGCAGGCGGTACGCCTGACGTTACAAAATGCGACACTTCTTTGCTAGGAAGTAGCGTTTGCAGATGTCTACGTACAGAAGGAATAGAGTTCTAATGCTTCTTAAAACGAGATATCGCATCTCAGTTCTATGTTTCATGATAAGATATAATATTCATTGTGCACTGTAATTTATACCTCGTATTCACTACAAAAGAATGTAACTGCGACACTTCCTTGGTAGAAAATAGCATATGCAGATCTCTACGTATCGTAGCAAAAGAGTTCTAATGCTTTTTACATGGCGATATCGTATCTCATTTCTAAGTTTCATGACAAGATATAATATTCATTGTGGAGTGTTATTTGTACCTCGTATTCACTTCCAAAGAATGTAAATGCGACACTTCCTTCCTAGGAAATAGCTTTTGCAGATGTCTACGTATCGAAGCAATAGGGTTCCAATGCTTCTTAAATCGCGATATCTCATTTCATATCTATGTTCCGTGATAAGGTATTATATTCATTGTGGAGTGTTAAGTATAACTCGTACTCACTTCAAAGGAAGGTAAATGCGACACTTCTTTGCAATTAAATAGCGTTTGCAGATGTCTACGTATCGCAGCAATATGGTTCTATTGCTTTTTAAATCGCGAAATCGCATCTCAGTTTTATGCTTCATGATAAGATATAGTATTCATTGCAAACTGTTATGTGTACCTCGTCAACACTTCAAAAGAATGTAAATGCCACACTTTCTTGCCAGGAAATGCGTTTCCATATGTCTACGCATCGAAGCAATATAGTTGTAATGCTTTTTAAATCGCGATATCGCATCTCATTTCTATGTTTCATGATATGATATAATACTCATTGCTAAGTATTATGTATACCTCGTCTTCACTTCAAAAGAATGTAAATGCTACACTTGCTTGCTAGGAAACAGCGTTTCCAGATGTCTATGTATCTAGGCAATAGCCTTCTAGTGCTTCTGAAAATGCGACATCGCATCTCCTTTCTATTATTCATAACAAGATATAATATTCATTGCGAAGTGTTATGTATACCTCGCCCACACTACAAAAGAATGTAAGTACCACTCTTCCTTGCTAGGAATTGGCGATTCCGGATGTCTACGTTTCGAAGCAATAGAGTTCTAATGCTTCTTATAACGCGATATCGCATCTCATTTCTATGTTTCATGATAAGATATAATATTCATTGCGGATTGTCATGTATACCTCGTACTCAGTTCAAAAGAATGTAAATGCGATACTTCCTTGCTAGGAAGTAGCATTCGCCTATGTCTACGTGTCGTAGCAGTAGAGTTCTAACGCTTCTTAAAACGCGGTATCGCATCTAATTTCTATGTTTCATGATAAAACATGATATTCATTGCGAAGTGTCATGTATATCTCTCCCTCACTTCTAAAGAATGTAAATGCGACACTTCCTTGCTAGGAAATAGCGTATTCAGATGTCTACGTGTCGTAGCAATAGAGTTCTAATGCTTCTCAGAACGAGATATCGCATCTCATTTCTATGTTTCATGATAAGATGTAATATTCATTGCGAAGTGTCATGTATACATCGCATACACTTCAAATGGATGTACATGCGACACTTCCTTCCTAGGAAATAGCGTTTGCAGATGTCTACGTGTCGTAGCAATGGAGTTCTAACGCTTCTTAGAAAGCGGGATCGCTTCTAATTTCTATGTTTCATGATAAAACGTAATATTCAGTGCGAAGTGTCATGTATACATCGCCCTCACTTCAAAAGAATGTAAATGCAACACTTCCCTGCTAGGAAATAGCGTTTGCAGATGTATACGTATCGTAACAATAGAGTTCTAATGCTTCTCAGAACGCGATATCGCAACTCATTGCTATGTTTCATGATAAGATATAATATTCATTGCGATGTGTCATGTATACCTCGCCCTCACTTCAAAATAATGTAAATGCGAAACGTCCATGCTATAAAATAGCGTTTGCAGATGTCTACGTATCGTAGCAATAGAGTTCTAATGCTTCTCAGAACGCGATATCGCATCTCAATTCTATGTTTCATGATAAGATATAATGTTCATTGCGAAGTGTCACTTATACCTCGCATATACTTCAAATGGATGTAAATGCGACACTTCCTTGCTAGGAAATAGCGTTTTCGGATGTCTACGTACCGTAGCAATAGAGTTCTAGTTCTCCTTAAAACGCGATATCGCATCTCATTTCTATGTTTCATGATAAGATATAATATTCATTGCGGATTGTCATGTATACCTCGTACTCAGTTCAAAAGAATGTAAATGCGATACTTCCTTGCTAGGAAGTAGCATTCGCCGATGTCTACGTTTCGAAGCAAATGTGTTCTAATGCTTCTTAAATCGCGGTATCGCATCTCATTTCCATGTTTCATGATAAGATATAATATTCATTGCGAAGTGTCACTTATACCTCGCATACACTTCAAGTGAATGTACATGCGACTCTTCCTTGCTAGGACATAGCGTTTGCAGATGTCTACTAACCGAAGCAATAGAGTTCTAATGCCTCTTAATACGGGATATCGCATATCATTTCTTTGTTTCATGATAAGATATAATATTCATTGCGAAGTGCTGTGTTTACCTCGTGTGCACTTCAAATGAATGTAAATGACACACTTCCCTGCTAGGAAATAGCGTTTCCAGATGTCTATGTACCGATGAAATAGAGTTCTAATGCTACCTAAAACGCAACATAGCATCTCATTTCTATGTTTCATGACAAAGTATAATATTCGTTGTGAAGTGTTACGTATACCTCGTCTACACTTCAATAGAATGTAAATGCCGCACATCCTTGCTAGTAAGTAGCGTTTCCAGATGCCTACGTATCGAAGAAATAGAGTTCTAATGTTTCTTAGAACGCGATATCGCATCGCAGTTCTATGCTTCATGATAAGAAATAATATTCATTGCGAAGTGTTATGTGTACCTCGTCTGCACACGACAAGAATGTAAACACCATACTTCCTTGCTAGGAAATAGCGTTACTAGATGTCCACGTATCGAAGCAATAGATTTCCAATGCATCTTAATACGCGATATCGAATCGCAGGTCTATGATTCATGATAAGATATAATATTCATTGCGAAGTGTTGTGTAAACCTCGTCTACACTTCAAAAGAATGTAAATGCCACACTTCCTTGCTAGGAAATAGCGTTTCCAGATGTCTACGTATCGAAGCAACAGAGTTCTAATACTTCTTAAATCGCGATATCGTATCTCATTCCTTTGTCTCATGATAAGATATAATATTCATTGCGAAGTGTTATGCATACCTCGTCTACACTTCAAGTGAATGTAATTGCGACACTTCCTTGTTAGGGAATAGCGTTTCCAGATGTCTACGTAACGAAGCAATAGAGTTCTATTGCTTCATTCAACGCGATGTCGCAACTCATTTCAATGATTCATGGTAAATTGCAATGTTCTATGCAATATGTTACATTTGTCTGCATCTAGACTTTAGAAGGATGTGAATCCTATACTTACTTGCACAGAACATCGTTTCCAGATCTCTACGTGTCCAAGCAACACATTTCTAATACTTCATGCAGCGCGATGTCGCATCTCATTCAACGTTTCAAAGCAAAGAATCTGTAACCATTTATCCATAACATTATGCTTAAATGCTAGAGGTCTTCAATAGAATGTGAACTATATAATTCCATGCAACGGCATGGCTCTCCGTAGTGTCTGTCTGTTAAAGCAATATAGCTAGAATTCTCCATGGAATGCGCTGGCGCATCCCATTTCATTGTTTCAAAGTAAGAATGCTGTAATCTCTTGTGCATAGCTCTATGCTTACCTGCTTTAAAATTTCATAAGAATGTAAATTCTGCAGCTCCATGTAACAGGATTGCCCTTCGTAGTGTCTACATGTCGAGACAATAGAGTACTAATGCATCATACAATGCCATGACTCATCTCATTTCAACGTTTCGAATTAAGTAAGCTGTAATCTTCTATGAAAATTATTATAATTGTCTGCTTCTACTCTACAAAAGAATGTGAATTCTATAGATCCAAGCAACAGGAGGACAGGCCCTCCACCATTCTACTGGCTGCCCTGATGCGGGCAAAGGATTCCCAGGGCCACTCGAACCGCGACCAGCATCTATCTTACACTCTAACCGATTCATCATCATGCGATTTCCATTAAACTTGCCGGGATCAGTGATATTGATTCGCTCAATTTAAATTATTATTTTCTTTTTAAGTTTCTCGATTTTTTTAGTTTCTCTCACGATATCGTCTATTTCGTTGTACCTTACCCTTACAGTATGGTATATAATCTGTTGTTTGGTATTTCTAGGATTTCCTCTTAATAAATGCAATGCTTCCACATATTTTCTTTCTCTTTCTCTTTAGTTACATTGTTGTTATTTTATGCTATTCTCCCTCCACATTCCCTCTCTACACCATCTCGAAACAGGCGTTATACGATTACTTCATGATGGCGCCCCGGTCTCGTTACACCGAGATCGAGTGTTCTCTCTTGCATCCGTTGATTTATATATGTTATTTATTGGAGAATATTTCCTCTTATTCTTTGTATTTTTCGAACGAAATTACATTGACAGAAGTACGAGCTAGTTCTGCACGCCTATTTGAAACATCATTAAATCACCTTGTTAAACAATAATATATTAAATGTGACTTGGACTTTTAAATTTGAATCTATAAACATCTAACAAATAAATATGTTTTTCTTAATATTCATATCATTATACATTCAGTGATTTATTGTGTGCTGTGATTTGATATAGTAACTGCTTGATTATATTTTACAATGAACTTTGCGTACCAAATATTGTTTTTACTCCTGATGGGAGTGGATAGTTCTTCGTTTTATATTCTTATATCGCATTGATTATAAAAGTATATGATATCATTTTTATGCAGTCATGTATAATTATGTACATACAAATTCGCGATTAAGTAGCTATGTGTTCAAATTCAATTCCGAATAATGCACTAAAAAGCATCCCAGATAACAAACGGCAAGATGGTAGCGACACCATGCCGGCACTATATTGCCACTTCCGAGGAGTGTCAACTGATTCGTAGTCATCTGTGACCGTATTCGTTAACTAAAATGCCAGAACGTGTTACCAGCACGTTCTAGACAAGCGAATCGCGCAGCACCAGCACCATGGTGGCACGCGTATCATCGCTCCATTCATGAATCTCCTCAGCAATGACGCAGGATCACATTTGGCAATGGGGAACCTGTGCTTTCATACAAATTAAAACCGTTAGATGTCAGTAGATATTCAGCATATGAGTATTGATAGACATTTTGATAGTCGTTTTCCTATATTTATAGTTATTGAGCTAGTCGTATATATTTCTTTCACTCCATCATAGACTAAAAATATTATTTATAAAAAAAATATTACTTATAAAATAAAAATTCATGCTGTTGCGTCTCTAATTTCGCCTTGTGTAATTTTTGAAATAACATGCTCTCATCGTATTTAATGTAACCCTCAATTGCATGAATTTGTAACGATAAATTGAAGAAAATATATATAAAATAAGTGTATATATTTTTATGACAAAGTAATTATCGACTTTATGGAAAAAATCGCCCTATCGAGCTAGTTTATGGAAAATAATAAAGTCGAGTTCTTATATCTTTGTTTTGTGCCGGTGTATCTATTTTGGAATCAAAATAAATAAATTGCGCAGTTTAGTCATTTTTCATACTTGCTTATAATTTTTATGGAAACAGCTTCCCCATTAGTAAATGTCAGCCTACGCCACAACCACGCGTGTAGCTATGGTGAGCTGATAGTGTCATTGTCACGGCCGCGTAGCCCATGTGCTATATCTCGGTGCTTTAATAGTGCCGTGATACGAATGCCGCCCCAGTACTAACAGTATGCGATTTCGAAAGCTGAGTAGGAGCACTTGGTTAGCACAGTTCTGTCACGGAATTCGTTCCATCCGTTGTCATTGGCGTGCCAATCGCTGGCTGTTTGGGATATTGTAGTGCATGAGGCAGACTTGTTCCTTATCATCGTCAAGTAGATGGATTTTCACTCCCCCCTTTTTGAATTTTTTAAATTATTGTTTGGAATTTTTGCCGTTTCTGTATCTCTATGACCGCATTGTGGATTCAACTTATGTACGATCTTTTTGGTCTTCATCTTTTGTTACATGTAATATTATATATGTGATGCACGTTTGTTATGTAATGCTCCGATTTGTAAACCCCAGATACTTTTATTCTTTGGTAAAGCAACTTATTCGATTAATATATATTTATTAGACATAGATATAAACAATTAGAAAAATGTTATTAAAACGCTATTAAATATGTTGTTGCAATTATATATTTAAGGTCTGAAGATGTAGATGCAATTAATGTCCGATATTTTACGTGATCCAATCGACGTATCGAGTGAGGCTATGAAATATAAAAATCTTTTACTATTCTTCGAACGCTTTACATGTTAAATGAATGATTAGTTCTGCAAGACAAGAAGCCTGAATTAGTGAGATATCTAGGAACATAAGTAATTTGTAAGTAACACATCTTTTCTCTTTGAAATATTTGCCTTTGCATAGAATAGAACGTATAGATATAATTGCTTGTTTTGTACCCATTTCGGTCCAATTCTATTATAGCCTTTGAGCAGGAGTAATATTGATTATACTTGATTTTTGCAATAGTTCTTTGATTAACAGATTTTATTAACCTAGAATCATCATTTGACGGATGTATCAATCCACTTTGTAGCTCCATCAGTTTCTTTTTCTGCTCGCTACTTTCCATTTTCAGTTCCGTATACTTATCCTTTATCACCATCATATATGTTGCGTAAAATTACAATAACTTTTTGTCCTCAAATTTTGCGGATATTTCAATTAAATTTCATTTGATTAAATAAACGGAAATTAAAAAACAGTGGCACGTACCATTTCTTGGAAACGTTGTATCGTAATTTGCATCTGACTGTTTTGAAGGGCACGCACTTTACTTAACGTTTGCAATGATTCGGTTAGCGAAGTAAAGAAATATTCTACTTTCGAAATTGTTGGCTCTTGTAATTCTAAGGCAAAGATATTCATCTGTCGACATCGTGAACATTGTTTTTTGGCAAAATTCCAGAAAAACAAATATACTATAAGTAAAACAATAAACATCATAATATTAAATTTAACTCTGTTCATCGTTGCCTTGTTGGACACATCCATAACAATATACAGTAATAATTAGCACCTCAGATACCCACGAAACTATAAGTTTCATAGAAGTTTTTGCTAATATAAAATTGCATAGTACAAAGGGCCCATCCGTTGATGAAAATAGTTTTTTTGTAAGTGGAGTTATGTTGGACATATGAAGGTTACCTTCATTTTTTAAAATGAATTGGTATGTCCATTCTTCCGTAATACAATAGAGCATTTTAAAGCAAGTTTAACGATCTGTAACATGAAGGCATTGAAGGTTACAAAAAGTAAAGAAAGGCGATAATACTCACGGTTTTAATAGTAAATGAAACATACGTATTGTAAACAGTGGTGGAAGGCGTAATACTTACCGTTTACTTCACTGTGAATAAACACTTTTTGAAGGGCATTTCAATAGTTTGCAGCATAAGTTAAACATGATAAGATTAGTATTGAAAAATCGGTTCGAATACGTTTGGTTAGGCTGTTCTTTGTGTCGTTCATTTTATAAGTACTGAGCTGCGGATTCCTGAGGACAGCTCACAAAATTGTTGAACTATGGAAGATTATCATTGTCAATTTGAATCAAAAGGTAATTAAATTCCATTAGATTGTAAACAGATATCAATGTTTCATTTTAGATAGTAAGATTAAATACTCTTTACAAAACTACAAGAATGGATACATACCTTTCTGTTATTATTATTTCATAAAGAATTATAATTGCAATTATATAGTTCATTACGATAAAAAATATTTCTCAGAAAATTCTAAATATTAAATTAAAGAATCAGGTAAAACATTTTTAATAATTACGAATATGAAAAATACTTGAACATTCCAATAGAAAGATGTCTAAACAGGAGTTAGAAAAGTCAAACATTCAATTTCAATTCCAGAATTCATCTATAAGAGGTAAAATGTTTTGAAAGCTTTAATTACAGTCTTTAATGCAAGCAGTTGGGCAGTATTTCAATTTTTAAGAAAATTGATGAAAGTCAACCATTTTGAAGTGGTCAGAATCTTTGTCGTTTGAGCAATAAGTGAATAACAAATAACTGCATAAATTCTAGGCTTAAAAACTTATGGATTAAATCCTATGCAGACTCGTTTATGAGCGAGTTACTAAATAATAATCCACACTAAGTAATCATTTTAAAACTTAAACGATTACATCTCGCGAACTTTCAAATATATCAGAAGCGTGAAAAGTATGTGGTTTCTCAAAAACTCTTCTAAAAGAACGGACGAAGCCAATAGAAATCTTTGTTGAAGTAAGCAGTTACTTTGTTGAAGTAAGTTCTAAAGTTCTAAGCAACGCGATGGCCCTTATCTGCCTATGTTTCATAGCAAGTAAGTTCTGAATTTCTATGAAATCCGATGGAATTCCTCACTACTAACGTTTCAAAGTAAGTTCTCAAATTCTCAGTTCTACGTTTAAAACTATGTGTGTTCTATATATCTATGTAAAGTGATGGTTCCTATTAGTTGTGACGGAAACCTATATATAGTAAGTCAGGGAAGCTCGAAGGGGTTAATTATCTAAATGCTTTAAGGTGTAAAACGTACTTTAATCGAAAGTGATCTATCGTTCCAAGGTATCCGCTCACGTACAACTTTTCTTGGGCGCCAGCTGCTCAGAAAGTAGCAAAGGGATAGACTACACGACACCGGGAACCCTGGGGCGGAACAACCCTTGAAACTTCGAAATGCTCCTCCTCTCGACTACGCCTAGCCAAGTACACACACTCAGGTCGCGAGATACTGAAGTCACGGCATGTTTATTTACGGTCTCGACGTGGGTTTAACTAAGAAGGGCTACGGGAAACTACGCAACACGCCGCGAATTACCGGGTATCATAACTCGCTTCACGATATAAGATACAATATATAATATGCGACACAAGAAATGGAACGCTTTAGCGAATAAGCTCTCACGTTCTCTTCTTCAGGTTCCTTGAATTCGCTGGTGGTCCTCGGGTCACCTGCATCCTCCTCGGGGCTCCTTGGTGGAGTGGGCTGTAGGCTTCGGTATTGTTCGGGTCCATCGATCAGTGGATTTCGGCGATTTCCTCTTCTCGTCCCCTTGGGTGTCCCTGAGGGGATCCTCCTGATCATTTAAATTGCGTAGCGCCTCGCGCGCAGCGCTCCCATGGCCCACCTGCAGAGCCGCTGGACTTTTGACTTCTCTTTAGGGGGTTAAGGATGGTTGAGGACCTTCTCACATCCCAAAGCATTATAAAGCACGAAAGCAGATAAGCATAATGCAATGCATAGAGCTTTACAACCTTCTAACTTACTTTGAACTGTTTATATGGAATGCGATATTGCGGTGCATGAAGCATGACAAATTAATTGCTTCGGCACCTGCACATCTAGAAACGCTATCCCCGGGCAAGAAAGTGTGGGGTTCACACTCAATTCATGTGCAGAAGCAGATAAACATAACGCGATGCTATGAACATTACATCTTATCATGAAATATAGAAGTAAGATACGCAGCCGCGTTTTACGAAGCATTAGAACTCTACTGCTTCTAAACCTTCAGATATAGAAACGATATTCCGTAGCAAGGAAGAGATGCATTTACATTTATTTGAAGTGTAGAGGAGATATACATAACGCGTTGCATTCAAATTACATCTTATCATGTGACATAGAACCGATATGCGATATCGCGTTCTATATAGAGTTCGAAATCAATTGCTTCGATGCGTAGACATCTAGAAACGCTATTTCCTAGCCAGGAAGTGTGGCATTTGCATTCTTTTGAAGTATCGACGAGGTATACACAACACTTCGCAATAAATATTTTATCTTATCATGAAACATAGAAATGAGATGCGATATCGCGTTCTAAGAAGCGTCAGAACTCAATTGCTTCCATATGTAGACATCTGGAAACGCTATTTCCCAGCTATGGAAGTGTCGCATTTACATTCATTTGAAGTGTATACGAGGTATACATAACACATCGCAATGAATATTATATGTCATCATGAAACATAGAAATAAGATGCGATGTCACGTTTTAAGAAGCATTTGCAGTTTATTGCTTCGATACGTAGACATCTGGAAACGCTATTTCCTAGCAAGGAAGTGTGACATTTACATTCTTTTGAAGTGTAGTCGAGGTATACATAACACTTCGCAATGAATATTATATCTTATCATGAAGCTTAGAATTGAGATGCTATATCGCGTTCTAAACAGCATTTCAACTCCATTGCTTGGATACGTAGACATCTGGAAACGCATTTCCTAGCAAAAAAGTGTGGCATTTTCATTCTTTTGAAGTGTAAACGAGGTATGCTTAACACTTCGCAATGAATATTATATTTTATCATGAAACATAGAAATGAGATGCGACATCTAGTTTTAAGAAGCATTAGAACTCTATTGCTACGATACGTAGACACCTGCAAACGCTATTTCCTAGCAAGGAAGAGTCGCATTTACATTCGTTTGAAGTGTATCCTAGGAATACATGACACTTCGCAATGAATATTATATCTTATCATGAAACATAGAAGTGAGATGCGATATCCCGTTTTAAGGAGCATTAGAACACTATTGCATCGATGCGTAGAAATCTGCCAACGCTATTTCCTAGCAAGGACGTGTGGCATTTACACTCTTTGAAGTGTAGTCGAGGTATACATAACACTTCGCAATGAATATTATATCTTATCATGAAGCTTAGAATTGAGATGCTATATCGCGTTCTAAACAGCATTTCAAGTCCATTGCTTGGATACGTAGACATCTGGAAACGCATTTCCTAGCAAAAAAGTGTGGCATTTTCATTCATTTGAAGTGTATGCGAGGTATACATAACACTTCGCAATGAATGTTATATTTTATCATGATACATAGAAATGAGATGCGACATCTAGTTTTAAGAAGCATTAGAACTCTATTGCTACGATACGTAGGCACCTGCAAACGCTATTTCCTAGCAAGGAAGAGTCGCATTTACATTCGTTTGAAGCGTATGCTAGGTATACATGACACTTCGCAATGAATATTATATCTTATCATGAAACATAGAAGTGAGATGCGATATCCCGTTTTAAGGAGCATTAGATCACTATTGCGTCGATGCGTAGAAATCTGCCAACGCTATTTCCTAGCAAGGAAGTGTCGCATTTACATTCTTTTGAAGTGAATACGAGGAATACATGACACTTGGCAATGAATATTATAACTTATCATGAAATATAGAAATGAGATGCGATATCTTGTTTTAAGAAGCATTAGAATTCTACTGCTACGATACGTTGAAATCTGCCAACGGTATTTCCTAGCAAGGATGTGTCGCATTTACAATCTTTTGAAGTGAATACGAGGTATACATAACACTGCACAATGAATATTATATTTTACCATGAATCATAGAAATGAGATGCGATATCTCGTTTTAAGAAGCATTAGAACTCTATTGCTTCGATACGTAGACATCTGCTAACGCTATTTCCTATCAAGGAAGTGTCGCATTTACATTCATTTGAAGTGTATGCGGGGTATACATGACACTTCGCAATGAATATTACGTCTTATCATGAAACATAGAAGTACGATGCGATGTCGCGTTTTAAGAAGCATTAGAAATCTATTGCTACGATACGTAGACATCTGCAAACGCCATTTCCTAGCATGGATGTGTCTCATTTGCATACTTTTGAAGTGAATACGAGGTATACATATCCCTTCACAATGAATATTATATCTTATCATCAAACATAGAACTGCGATGCGATATCGCGTTTTAAGAAGCATTAGAAATCTATTACAACGATACGTAGATATTTGGAAACGCTATTTCCTAGCAACGAGGTGTGGCATTTACATTCTTTTGAAGGGTATACGAGGTATACGTAACACTTCGCAATAAATATTAAATCATATCATGAAACATAGAACTGAGATGCGATATCGCGTTTTAAGAAGCATTGCATCTCTAATGTATCGATACGTAGACATCTGGAAACGTTATTTCCTACCGGGGGTGTGTGGCATTTACATTCTTTAGATGTGTAGAAATGTGTACATAACGCTTCGCAATGAATATTATATCTTATCATGAAACATAGAGATGAGATGCGATATCGCGTTTTAAGAAGCATTAGAACTCCATTGCTTCGAAACGTAGACATCTGGAAACGCTATTTCCTAGAAAGGAAGTGTCGCATTTACATTCATTTGAAGTGTGGACGAGGAATACATAACACTTCGCAATGAATAACATATCTTATCATGAAACATAGAAATGAGATGCGATATCGCGTTCTAAGAAGCATTAGATCTCTATTGCTACGATACGTAGACATCTACAAATGCTATTTCCTAGCAAGGAAGTGTCGCATTTACGTTCAATTGAAGTGTATGCAAGGTATACATGACACTTCGCAATGAATATTATATCTTATCATGGAACATAGAAATGAGGAGCGATATCGCGTTTTAAGAAGCATTAGAACTCTATTGCTACGATATGTAGACATCTGCAAACGCTATTTCCTAGCAAGGAAGTGTCGCATTTACATTCTTTTGAAGTGAATACGAGGTGTGCATGTCACTTCGCAATGAATATGATATCTTATCATGAAACATAGAAATGAGGTGCGAAAGCGCGTTTTAAGAAGCATTAGAACTCTATTGCTACGATACCTAGACATCTGCAAACGATATTTCCTAGCAAGGAAGGGTCGCAGTTACATTCTTTTGTAGTGAATACGAGGTATACATAACAGTGCACAATGAATATTATATCTTATCATGAAACATAGAAGTGAGATGCGATATCGCGTTTTAAGATGCATTAGAACTCTATTGCTTCAAAACGTAGACATCTGCAAACGTTACTTCCTAGCAAAGAAGTGTCGCATTTTGTGACGTCAGGCGTACCGTCTGCCACCCTCAGACGCCGCCCGCCACCCTCGACGGCCACAGATCAGCATCCGCATCTCCTCCAGCATCCGGATCCCCTACACGCTGGCAACCTGCATACTTGCCGCCACGGAACGGGGAGGCGACGCCACACGTACGCGAGGGAGGATTCCACCTCACGCTACGAGGATGAGGAGAGCTACGACGCCTACGAACTGGATTCTCCTGCAATCACGTATCCGTGCACGCTATTCTCGTACCGACGATATTAGGATAAGCACACTACACACTCATGTACACACACACATAGAAATAAGCAAAGATCTGTAAATATGTATTTATAAATGCGACATAGATTAAGACGCGTTCACGCTCGAGCGCGCGGCCAACGCGCGTGGCTCACCGCGTAACGCGGGCGACCCCACCACGAGCGGTCTCCCCGCTCTCCGCCCACGCGCCGTCCCCACTCTGGGGACCAGCCACTCGCGCGCCGCGCGACCCTAGGAGGTCGCGGACGCGCCGATCCGACATCAGTATCATTCATCGATCCGAACAGAGCAATTGGCTATCAGGCATACGAGCTCGCAGCTCAATGCAACGAACTCATTCACATCTCCCATAGTGGAGTCTTTATTTTATTCAACTTCCATTTCTCTTATTGTACATTACGTAGTAACTTAGATTTAGTGTATTAGGGTATTCAAGTAAGAATATATCTTAGTTTATAACAAGTCAAAGTGTTTATTCTGTTTCAATTACAAGTTCCTTTTACATTCCATTCCACGGGTACGCTCGCGATTAGTTACTATTTCTATTAAATCATCCTCAGCGGTTTTAAGGCTGGACGGTTAGAGCGAACCAACGCTTAGCCGCTCTTACTTTATTTCTGTTGTGTCAAGGTATCTTGCGCCTAGGAGTATCCGGTAAGCTAGAGCGAACCAGCGCTTAGCCGTGCCGTGCTTTACCGAAGTGCAAGTACTTTCGATGAGCTTCGATTCTCGGGTAAAGCGTACACGACGCGCGGGGAGGAAGGAATTCATCCGTCGGCTTGCGCGTGAATACGTGGGTGGTGCACCCAAATATCCGGACCGTCGCAGAGCTCTTCCGTATCCTGCCAAGGAAGTCTTCGCCGCCGTACGTCCCGTACGAGCCTCGGAGCGCCAGATTCCAGCTTCAATACCCGTTAGCCGGGATCTACCTACCTGGCGCCTGATTCCAGTCTCCATTCCGCCGTTCCAGCCGTACGCCGCCGCTATCCGGGTCATCGATCCTCGGCGCCTACGCTACCTGGAACGAGAAAGAAGTCAATGAATCAAGAGCATCGAAAGGTAAGTTGCACGTCTTTGTACCTGGTAAATCGAGTCTTGTCCGCCGACGGACCCAGCTCCGCGCAGTTCGCGTCGATATCGGGAACGGCTACGATAAGTGTCCACGTGACGAGCGCTTTCGCGACTTCAGGACGTGACACGAACATATTTTTGGTGACAACGGTGGGATTTGCCACGCGTTTCCTCCGGAAATTCTGCCGTTAGGGACCGCGAATTAGCCATGGCGTCTAGGACTCCACCAACAAAGACGCGACAACAAGCGCAAAAGGCCGCCGCGATGCAGGAAGCCGACAGATGTGTGACAGCGCGACAGACGTGTAAATAAAGTTCTCAATTTCGAGGGCGCCGTAAGCGAGCCAATTCCGTGTACCGCACAGCCGAGCACCTCCGCGAAAGCGATAGATACCGCGGAAATAGTGGTGATAACGGGAGTCACAGACGGAAAGACCGCTACCTTAGGGACGGTGAATCTAGTAATTTTCAACCGCGTCGTTCCGTTTAACGTCGTTGGGGACAACTTTCCCCTTAAGACCGAAGGAATTCTCGGTTCGGGTTTCTGCGCGGACGCGGAGATCTCGTTCCTCAAAAAATTTATTAGATGGAACGGAAAAGAAATTCCATTCGAGAAAGATGTAGAATCACTCGAAGGAACGACGACGCGACCGAAATCCACTCCTTCGTTATCGCCGGAAAACAAACAAGCGCCGCGCCAGAGATCCGCTCCCTCTCCGCCGCCGCAGTCTTCGCCTAGAGTATCAGCTTCTCCGAGACGCAATGCTCCGGCGAAGCATAAACAAACAATACCGAAGAAAGCCTCTTCTCCGAAGCCCGGGGATCGGATCGCGATTCCCCCGCGATCGAATATCGTAGTTAAGATTCGCGTTTCCAATACGAACCTTCCGGAAGGTATAATTCCGCGATTAGATTTAGCGCCGGGAATCTTCTTTGCAAACGCCCTGGTAAGAGTCGTACGCGGTAGAGTCGTCACCCGAATAATTAATTCGTCAGATCGCACGGTCCAAATCACGCTACCCGACGTAAAACTCGAACCAGCTCGAATCATGGCTCCCCTCCACCGGGAGGAGAGTCCGCTGCTATTTCCGGTTTTCGCAAAATCCAGTGTCTCCGAATCCACTGTTTCTAATTCCTCTGTATCCGCCGTACCGACCGACGCATCCCGAAAAAGGGAAATTTTAAATTCGAAATCAAATTCAGAGTCAGACTCGGCGAACAAAACTCCTCCTATGCACTGCAAAATAGCCAACGTGCAAAAGATCTCCTATGCGCAAACGGTCAGTAACCGCACAAAGCGAGTTCCAAAATCGGAAACGCCGCCATCGCGGAAATCCGTCGATCTGTCTCAATCTCGCCTAGAACGATTTCTCGAACTCCTCCTTCTCGATCATTTAAACTCCGAAGAAAAGAATCACGTCATTCGCCTCGTCCATAGCGCGCAGCAGCTTTTCCACATCGAAGGCGATAAACTAGGGCATACGTCGGCCACTACGCACAAAATCCCGACGATCGACGATCGCCCGATTAATGTTAAACAATATCGCTTTCCACCGGCGCATAAGGAGGAGATTCGGCGACAGGTCGATAAGCTTTTACAAAAGGAGGTTATCTCTCCTTCGAAATCATCGTACAATTCACCACTGTGGGTCGTGCCCAAGAAGCCAGACTCCTTGGGCAACAAGCAGTGGCGAGTGGTAATAGATTATCGCGCTCTGAACGAGAAGTCCATAGCCGACGCATATCCCCTCCCCTGTATCACCGAAATCTTAGATCAGCTCGGGAGCGCGAAATATTTCAGCACATTTGATCTCGCGAGCGGGTTCCATCAAATACCTATGGAACCCACTGACATTCCAAAAACCGCATTTTCCACGCCTCACGGGTATTATGAGTTTAAGAGGATGCCGTTCGGTTTGAAAAATGCGCCCGCGACGTTTCAAAGGCTAATGGACAACGTTCTCTCGGGTCTTCAGGGTAACAAAATTTTTGTATATCTGGACGATATAGCCATATATGCGAGCTCTCTTCAGGAACATAAAGCAAAATTCGAGAAACTAACGCAACGGTTGAAAGATGCCAATTTAGTGTTACAACCGGACAAATGCGAGTTTCTGAGGAGAGAAGTCACTTACCTGGGACATATAATTAGCGAGCACGGCGTAAAACCCGATCCCGCCAAAATAAGCGCGGTAAAAAACTTTCCACGACCTCAAAACGCGAAACAAATTAAGCAATTTCTCGGGCTCGTGGGCTATTATAGGCCATTCATCGCGAACTTTTCGCAGATAGCTAAACCACTAACGAATTTACTAAAAAAAGACGCGCCTTTCACATGGCGCAATGAACAGGAAAATTCATTCGTAAAACTTAGAGACTGCCTATGCGAGGTCCCTATACTACAATACCCTAATTTCAAACAGTCATTTGTTATAACTACCGATGCGTCCGCCGAAGCGATAGGCGCCATTCTAAGTCAGGGGCCGATAGGCCTCGATTTGCCAATGGCGTATACGTCACGGTTATTGAACACAGCGGAACGGAATTATTCTACTATCGGGAAGGAGTGCCTGGCGATAGTCTACGCCGTCCACTATTTCCGGCCGTACATATACGGTAACCAGTTTAAACTTGTTACCGATCATCGACCGTTAGTGTGGATGAACTCGGTCAAAGACCCATTCAGCAGGCTCGTGCGTTGGAGACTTAAACTCGCCGAATTCGATTACGAGATGGTTTATAAGAGCGGAAAAACTAAGCTTAATGCGGACGCACTGTCGCGAAACCCGGTTCAAATTTTCCCGCTCTCCCATAGCCATGACTCCGAGG
This sequence comes from Xylocopa sonorina, assembly GCF_050948175.1. Lineage (NCBI taxonomy): Eukaryota > Metazoa > Arthropoda > Insecta > Hymenoptera > Apidae > Xylocopa > Xylocopa sonorina. The sequence goes on along the minus strand of NW_027490102.1, from coordinate 420,336 downwards.
ACGACATCTTTGACGTTCCTCCTCAAATTCGTAAGAAATACTCCACTCCAGCGCCACCTCCTTCTCCGGTAACGTCGAAAACTAACTTACCAACTTCGAGTAATCCCTTCTCTACCGACGACAGTCCAATTACCTACATTCCTGCGCCATACGAGCATGTCAGGCGCGAGCCATTATTTCAAATCAGCCGAGACTCAATTTCAACGAGACGAGACAACCTGGTCGTGTTCGTTACACAATCAGGGCACCCATACGATACGGGTGCCAAGGATCTCGAGAGAGCCGGAAAATTTATTCCTCATAAAAACCTCACACTTTCCAAAGCTAAAGTCGTGAAAATCGAACAGGAATTTCAAATTCAACTACCAATCCTCGAACATCCTAGTCGAACAGTCGACTTTCAAATAGCCATCGAAACCTTCCGTTCACTTTACGATGTAGTGAGCGAACTCCAACTATCTTCCTTCAGCATAGCGCAAACATCCATCGACTCCATCTCCTGGTCCAGAATCCAGAAAATACTCCAAGATTTACTCGATGAAACAGACGTTCACATCACAGTCTGCCAGGGACTGATCCGAACACCTTCAATCGAAGATCGATTGAAAATTATCAAAGAAAACCACGACTCGCCTGTCGGAGGTCACAAGGGGGTCAATAAAACCTACTCCCGCATTAGGCAACAGTATTTTTGGCCTAATATGAAGAATCAGATTCAGGAGTACATTGGCAAGTGTAAGAGTTGCCAGACTGAAAAATTAGTCAGGATCAAAACCAGGCAACCTCTTACCTTAACAGACACCCCTGGCAGGGCTTTTGATAAAATTTCTATGGATGTGATGGGTCCTCTTCCCGAAACACCCGAAGGTTTCACTAATATATTAACCATGCAGGACCTCCTTACCAAATACTCCATCGCCGTTCCTTTAAAATCAACGACCGCAGTCGACATTGCCGACGTACTAATAAGGGAGTTTATCTGCAAATTCGGATGCCCGAAAGGCATTCTCACTGATCAGGGCTCAAATTTTATAAACAGTTTAATCAAAGCTATTGCCATCAAGTTTCGTATCAAACAGTATAAGTCTACCGCATTCCATCCGCAAACGAACGGGTCTGTTGAGAGATCCCACCAAGTCTTGGCCGAGTATTTGAAACATTATATCGAGTCGAGTAACAATTGGGAAAAGTGGTTGCCGTATGCAATGTTGTCGTACAATACCAGCGTACACGAGGGAACGCTATATACGCCACACGAATTAATGTTCGGTAGAATAGCGAGGACACCGTCCGCCACTCCTTTACAAGATAATTCCAAGAACGAGACGTATAGCGACTACCTCATAGAACTACATGAAAGAATTTCTAAATCGCAAGAATTAGCCAGAGCCAATCTAGATAACGCGAAGCGTAGGTCAAAATATTACTACGATCGAAACCTAAATGTTAAAAATTTCGAGGTGGCCCAGTGGGTTTACCTTATCAAAGAACCAAATAAACACAAATTTCAATCGCAATATTCCGGACCATATAGAATCCTTGAAATTATAAGCAATAGTAATGTAAAATTAAATGTAAAAGGCCGACACAAATTCGTCCATACCAAAAAAATCAAATTATGTAAGAGAATGCACAGTATGTATACCGCGGGTATGAGTGAGAGAGAAATGAAAAGCACTGAACTGAGAGATAGAGAACATAGTGAATTCGAAACGAACGCTAAACGTGAAAGTGATACTAGTTCCTCCAGTACCGATGATACTCGCAACCGTAGTCTAGCAGCCAAACGATCTTGACAGGATGAGCCAGGCGAGATGTTCCACCATTCCGAGGCCTCCAGAACAGACAACAGATCTCGGCATTGCCGAGATTCTTTCTCCAAGGGGGGGTGGTGTGACGTCAGGCGTACCGCCAGCCATCCTCAGACGCCGCCCGCTAACCTCGACGGCCACAGATCAGCATCTGCATCTCCTCCAGCATCCGGATCCCCTACACGCTGGCAACCCGCATGCTCGCCGCCACGGAACGGGGAGGCGACGCCACACATACGCGAGGGAGGATTCCACACCACGCTACGAGGATGAGGAGAGTTACGACACCTAGAGCATCGAAAGGTAAGTTGCACGTCTTTGTACCCGGTAAATCGAGTCTTGTCCACCGACGAACCCAACTCCGCGCAATTCGCATCGATTTCGGGACCGACTACGATAAGGGTCCACGTGACGAGCGCTTTCGCGACTTCAGGACGTGACACTTCAAAAGAATGTAAATGCCACACTTCATTGCTAGGAAATGCGTTCGCAGATGTCTACGTATCGAAGCAATAGAGTTCTAATGATTCGTAAAACGCGATGCCGCAAATCATTTCTATATTTCATGATAAGATATAATATTCATTACGAAGTGTTACGTATACCTCGTCTACACTTCAAGAGAACGTAAGTGCCACACATCCTTGCCATGAATTGCGTTTCCAGATGTCTATGTATCTAAGCAATAATGTTGTAATGCTTCTTAAAACCCGATATCGCGTCTCATTTGTGTGTCTCATGATAAGATAAAATATTCATTGCGAAGTGTTATGTATACCTCGTCCATACTTCAAAAGAATGTAAATGCGACACTTCCTTGCTAGGAAACAGCATTTCCACATGTCTACGTATCGAAACAAAAGAATTCTAATGCTTCATAAAACGCGATATCGCATTTCATTTCTACGTTTCATGATAAGATATAATATTCATTGCGTAGAGCTATGTATACCACGTCTACATATCAAAAGAATGTAAATGCGACACATCTGTGCCATGAAATAGTGTTCCCAAATGTATGCGTATCGAAGCAATAGAGTTCTAAATCTTCTTAAAATTCGATATCGCATCTCAGTTCTATGCTTCATGATAAGGTATAAGATTCATTGCGAAGTGTTAAGTATACATCGTCTGCACTTCAATAAAATGTAAATGCCACACTTCCTTGATAGGAAATGCATTTCTTGGTGTCTACCTATCGAAGCAATAGAGTTCTAATGCTTCTTGAACGCGATAGCTCACCTCATTTCTATGTTGCATGATAAGATATAATATTCATTGCGAGTTGTTATGTATATCTCGTTCACACTTCAATAGAATGTAAATGCCGCACTTCCATGCTAGGAAACAACGATTCCAGATCTCTACGTATAGAAGCAATTGGGTTCTAATGCTTCTTGAAACGCTATATCGCATCTCATGTATGTTTCACGATAAGATATAATATTTATTGTGAAGTGTTATGTTTATCCAGTCTACACTTCTAAGGAATGTAAATTCCACACTTCCTTGCTAGGAAATAGCGTTTCAGACGTTTACCAATCGAAGCGATATAGTTATAATGCTTCTCAGAACGTCATATCGCATCTAATTTCTGTGTTTCATGATAAGATATAATATTCATTCCGAAGTGTTATGTATAGCTCGTCTACACTTCAAAAGAATGTAAATGCCCCAATTCCTTGCTAGGATATAGCGTTACCAGATGTCTACGTAACAATGAAAAGGAGTTCTAATGCTTCTTAGAACGAGATATCGCATCTAATTTCCATCTTTCATGATAAGATATAATATTCATTGCGAAGTGTCACGTATACCTCGCATGCTCTTCAAATGAATGTCAATGCGACGCTTCCTTGCTAGGAAACAGCGTTGGCAGATGTCTACGTATCGAAGCAATAGCGTTCTAATGCTTCTTAAACCAAATATCGCTTCTCATTTCTATGTTTCATGATAAGATATAATAATCATTGGGAAGTGTCATGTATACCTCGTATTCACTTCAAATGAATGTAAATGCGACACTTCCTTGCTAGGAAATGGCGTTTGCAGATGTCTACGTATCGATGCAATAGATTTCTAAAGCTTCTTAAAACGCGTTATCGCATCTCATTTCTATGTCCCATGATAAGATATAATATTCACTAACGAAGAGTCATGTATACCTCGGATACACTTCAAAAGCTTGTAAATGCGGCACTTTCTTACTAGGAAGTAGCGCTTGCAGATGTCTACGTATCGTAGCAATAGAGTTCTAATTCTACTTAAAACGCGATTTCGCATCTCATTTCTATGTTTCATGATAGGATATAATATTCATTGCGAAGTATCATGAATACCTCGTATTCACTTCAAAAGAATGTAAATGCGCCACATCCTTGCTACGAAATAGCGTTTGCAGATGTCTACGTAACGAAGCAATAGAGTTCTAATTTTTCTTAAAACGCGATATCGCGTCTCATTTCTATGTTTCATAATAAGATATATTATTCATTGCGAAGTGTCATGTATACCTCGTAATCACTTCAAAAGAATGTAAATGCGACACTTCCATGCTATGAAATAGCTTTTGCAGATGTCTACGTATCATGGCATTGGAGTTCTAATGCTTCTTAAAACGCGATATCGCATCTCATTTCTATGTTTCATGATAAGATATAATATTCATTGCGAAGTGTCATGTATACCTCGCATACACTTCAAATGAATGTAAATGCGACATTTCCTTGCTAGGAAATAGCGTTTGCAGATGTCTACGTATCGATGCAATAGAGTTCTAATGCTTCTTAAAATGGGATACTGCATCTCATTTCTATGTTTCATGACAAGATATAATATTCATTGCGAAGTGTCATGTATTCCTCATATTCACTTCAAAGGAATGTAAATGCGACACTTGCATGCTAGGAAATAGCGTTTGCAGATCTCTCCGCATCGAGGCCATAGATTTCTAATGCATCTTAAAACGCGATTTCGCATCTCACTTCTATATTTCATGATAAGATATAATATTCATTGCGAAGTGTCATGTATACCTCGTATTCACTTCAAAAGAATGTAATTGCGACACTTCCTTGCTAAGAAATAGCGTTTGCAGATGTCTACGTATCGAAGCAACAGAGTTCTAATGCTTCTTAAATCGAGATATCGTATCTCATTTCAACGTTTCATGATAAGATATAATATTCATTGCGAACTGTTACGTATTCCTCGTCCACACTTCAAATGAATGTAAATGCGACACTTCCATGCTAGGAAATAGCGTTTGCAGATGTCTACGTATCGAAGCAATAGATTTCTAATGCTTCTTAATACGCGATGTCGCATCGCATTTCTATGTTTCATGTTAAGATATAATATTCATTGCGAAGTGTCATGTATACCTCGCATACACTTCAAATTAATGTAAATGCGACACTTCGATGCGACGTATCGAAGCAATAGGGTTCTAATGCTTCATAAAACGCGATATCGCATCCCATTTCTATGTTTCATGATAAGATATAATATTCATTGCGGAATGTAATGTATACCTCGTATTCACTTCAAGAGAATGTAAATGCGACACTTCCTTGCTAGGAAATAGCATTTGCAGATGTCTAGGTATCGAAGCAATAATGTCCTAATGCTTCTTAAATCGGGATATCGCATCCCATTTTATGTTTCATGATAAGATATAATATTCATTGCGAAGTGTCTTGCATACCTCGCATGCACTTCAAAAGAATGTAATTGCGACACTTCCTTGCTAGGAAATAGCGTTTGCAGAGGTACGTATCGTAGAAATAGAGTTCTAATTCTTCTTAAAACGCGATATAGCATCTCATTTCTATGTTTCATTATAAGACATAACATTCATTGCGAAGTGTCATGTATACCTCGTATTCACTTCAAGAGAATGTAAATGCGACACTTCCTTGCTAGGAAGTAGTGTTTGCAGATGTCTAGGTATCGAAGCAATAGAGTTCTAATGCTGCTTAAATCGCGATATCGCATCTCATTTCTATGTTTCATGATAAGATATGATATTCATTGTGTAATGCTATGTATACCTCGTATTCACTTCAAATGAATGTAAATGCGTCACTCCCTTGCTAGGAAATAGGGTTTGCAGATGTCTTCGTATGGAAGCAATAAAGATCTAATGCTTCTAAAAACGCCATATCGCATCTCATTTCTATGTTTCATTATAAGATATAATATTCATTGCGAAGTGTCATGTATACCTCGCATACACTTCAAATGATTTGCTAGGACATAGCGTCTGCAGATGTCTACGTATCGTAGCAATAGAGTTCTAATGCTTCCTAAAACGCGATATCGCATTTCATTTCTATGTTTCATTATAAGATATAATATTCATTGCGAAGTGTCATGTATACCTCGCATAAACTTCAAATGAATGTAAATGCGACAATTCCTCGCTAGGAAGCAGCGTTTGCAGGTGTCTACGTATCGAAGCAACAGAGTTCTAATGCTTCTTAAATAGTCATATCGCATCTCATTTCTATGTTTCATGACAAGATATAATATTCATTGTGCAGTGTTATGTATACCCCGTATTCACTTCAAAAGAATGTCAATGCGACACTTCCTTGCTAGGAAATAGCGTCAGCAGATATCTACGTATCGTAGCAATAGGTTTCTAATTCTTCTTAGAACGCGATATCGCATCTCAATTCTACGTTTCATGATAAGATATAATGTTCATTGTGGAGTGTTATGTATACCTTGTATTCACTTCAAATGAATGTAAATGCGACACTTCCTTGCTAGGAAATAGCGGTGGCAGTTGTCTACGTAACGAAGCAATGGAGTTCTAATGCTTCTTAAAACGCGAAATCGCTCCCCATTTATATGCTTCATGCTAAGATATAATATTCATTGCGAAGTGTCATGTATACCTCGCATACACTTCAAAAGAATGTAAATGCGACACTTCCTTGCTAGGAAATAGCGTCTGCAGATGTCTACGTATCGTAGCAATAGAGTTCTAATGCTTCTCAAAACGCGATATCGCATCTCATTTCTATGCTTCATGATAAGAAATAATATTCATTGCGAAGTGTCTAGTATACCTCGCATACACTTCAAATGAACGTAAATGCGACACTTCCTTGTTAGGAAATGGCGTTGGCACATGTCTCCGTATCGAAGCAATAGGGATCAACTGCTTCTTAAATCGCCATATCGCATCCCATTTCTATGTTTCATGATAAGATATAATATTCATTGTGGGGTGTTATCATAACCTCGCATTCACTTCAAAAGAATGTAAATGCGACACTTCCATTGTAGGACGTAGCGTTTGCAGATGTCTACGTATCGAAGCAAGAGATTTTTAATGCTTCTTAAATCGCGATATCGCATCACATTTCTATGTTTCATGATAAGATATAATAATCATTGTGCAGTGTTATGTATACCTCGTATTAACTTCAAAAGAATGTAAATGCGACACTTCCTCGCTAGGAAATAGCGTTTGCAGATGTTTAGGTATCGTAGCAATACAGGTCTAATGCTTGTTAAAACCCGATATCGCATCTCATTTCTATGTTTCATGTTAAGGTATAATTTTCATTCGGGTGTGTTATGCATACCTCGTATTAACTTCAAAAGAATGTAAATGCGACACTTTGTTCCTAGGAAATAGCGTTTGCAGACGTCTACGTATAGAAGCAATAGAGTTCTAATGCTTCTTAAGTCGCCATATCGCATCTCATTTCTATGTTTCATGATAGGATATAATATTCATTACGAAGTGTCATGTATACCTCGTATTCCTTTCAAGAGAATGTGAATGCGACACTTGCTTGCTGGGAAGTTACGTTTGCAGATGTCTACGTATCGAAGCAATAGAGTTCTAATGCTTCTTAGATAGCCATATCGCACCTCATTTCTATGTTTCATGATAAGATATAATATTCGATGTGGAGTGTTATGTATACCTCGTATTCACTTCAAAAGAATATGAATGCGACGCTTCCGTGCTAGGAAATAGCGTTTGCAGATATCTACGTATCGTAGGAGTAGCGTTCTAACGCTTCTTAAAAAGCGATATCGCATCTCATTTCTATGTATCATAATAAGATATAATATTCATTGTGGAGTGTTATGTATACTTCGTATTCACTTCAAAAGAATGTAAATGCGTCACTTCCTTGCTAGGACAAAGCGTTTGCAGATGCCTACGTATCATAGCAATAGAGTTCTAATGCTTCTTAAAACGCGATATCGCATCTGATTTCTATGTTTCATGATAAGATACAATATTCATTGCGAAGTGTCATGTATACCTCGTATTCACTTCAAAACAATGTAAATGCGACACTTCCTTGCTAGGAAATAGAGTTTCCAGATGTCTACGTATCGAAGCAATAGATTTCTAATGCTTCTAAAATCGCGATAACGCATCTCATTTCTATGTTTCATGATAAGATATAATATTCATTGCGAAGTGTCTTGTATACCTCGCATACACTTCAAATGAATGTAAATGCGACACTTCCTTGATGGGAAATAGCGTTTGCAGATGTCTACGTATCGTAGGATTAGTGTTCTAATGCTTCTTAAAACGCGATATCGCATCTCATATCTATGTTTCATGATAAGATGTAATATTCATTGTGCTGTGTTACGTATATCTGATCTACACTTCAAATGAATGTAAATGCGACACTTCCTTGCTAGGAAATAGCGTTTGCAAATGTCTACGTATCGAAGCAATTGAGTTCTAGTGCTTCTTAAATCGCGATATCGCTTCACATTCCTATGCTTAATGATAAGATATAATATTCATTGTGCAGTGTTATGTACACCCCGTATTCACTTAAAAAGAATGTAAATGCGACTCTTCCTTCCTAGAAAATAACGTTTGTAGATGTCTACGTATCGTAGCATTAGGGTTCTAATGCTTCTCAAAACGCGGTATCGCATCTCATTTCTATGTTTCATGATGATATATAACATTCATTGTGGAGTATTATGTATACCTCGTATTCACTTCAAAAGAATGTAAATGCGACCCTTCGTTGCTAGGATGTAGCGTTTGCAGGTGTTTACGTATCGAAGCAATAGAGTTCTAATGCTTTTTAAATCGCCATATCGCATCTCATTTCTATGTTTCATGATAAGATATAATATTCATTGTGGAGTGTTATGTATACCTCGCATTCACTTCAAAAGAATGTAAATGCGACACTTCCTTGTTACGAAATAGCGTCTGCAGATGTCTATGTATCGTAGCAATAGAGTTCTAATGCTACTTAAAACGCGATATCGCATCTCATTTCTATGTTTTAGGATTAGATATAATATTCAATGCGTAGTGTCATGTATACTTCGCATTCACTTCAAAAGAATGTAAGTGCCATACATCCTTGCTATGAAGAAGCGTTTGCAGTTGTCTACGTATCGAAGCAACAGAGTTCTAATGCTTCTTAAAATGAGATATCGCATCTCATTTCTATGTTTCATGATAAGATATAATATTCATTGTGCAGTGTTATGTATACACCGTATTCACATAAAAAGAATGTAAATACGACACTTCCTTGCTAAGAAGTAGCGTTTGCAGATGGCTACGTATCGAAGCAATGGAGTTCTATTGCTTCTTAAATCGCCATATCGCATCTCATTTCTATGTTTTATGATAAGATATAATATTCATTGCGGAGTGTCATGTACACCTCGTATTCACATCAAAAGAATGTAAATGCGACAGCTCCTTCCTAGGGAATAGCGATGGCAGATGTCTACGTGTCGAAGCAATAGATTTCTAATGCTTCTTAAAACGAGATATCGCTCCTCATTTCTATGTTTTATGATAAGGTATAATATTCATTATGATGTGTCGTGTATTCCTCGAATTGACATCAAAGGAATATAAATACGACACTTCCTTGCTAGGAAGTAGCGTTTGCAGATGTCTACGTATCGAAGCAATATAGTTCTGACGATTCTTATACCGCGATATCGCTCCTCATTTCTATGTTTTATGATAAGATATAATATTCATTAAGAGCGTCATGTATACCTCGTATTCACTTCAAAAGAATGTAAATTAGACACTACCTTCCTAGGAAGTAGCGTTTGCAGATGTCAACGTATCGAAGCAATAGGGTTCTAATGCTTCTCAAAATGCGATATCGCTGCTCATTTCTATGTTAACATGATAAGATATAATATTCATTGCGAAGTGTTATGTGCTCCTCGTCTACACCTCAAATGAATGTTAATGCGACACTTCCTTTCTGGGAAATTACGTTTCCAGATGTCTAAGTATAGAAGCAATCGAGTTCTAGTGCTTCTTAAAACGCGACGTCGCATCTCATTTCTATGTTTCATGATAAGATATAATATTCATTGCGAAGTGTTGTGTACTCCTCGACTACACTTCAAATGAATGTAAATGCGACACTTCCTTGCTAGGAAATAGCGTTTCCAGATGTCTACGTATAGAAACAATAGGGTTCTAATGCTTCTTAAAACGAGACTTCGCATCTCAGTTTTATGTTTCACGATGAGATATAATATTCATTGCGATGTGTCATGTATACCTCGTATTCACTTCAAACGAATGTAAATTCGACACTTCCTTCCTAGGAAATAGCGTTTGCAGATGTCTACGTATCGTAGCTATAGAGTTCTAATGCATCTTAAAACGCCATATCGCATCTCATCTCTATGTCTCATGACAAGATATAACACTCATTGCGAAGTGTCATGTATACCTCGTATTCGCTTCAAAAGAATGTAAATGCGACACTTCCTTGCAGGGAAATAGCGTTTGCAGATGTCTACTTATCGTAGCAATATAGTTCTATTGCTTCTTAAAACGCAATACCGCACCTCACTTCTATGTTTCATGATGTTATAATATTCATTGCGAAGTGTCATGTAAACGTCGTATTCTCTTCAAAAGAATGTAAATGCGACACTTGCTTCCTAGGAAATAGCGTTTCCAGATGTCTACGTATAGAAACAATAGGGTACTAATGCTTCTTAGAACGAGACTTCGCTTCTCATTTCTATGTTTCATGATAAGATATAATATTCATTGCGAAGTGTCATGTATACCTCGTGTTCACTTCAAAAGAATGTAAATGCGACACGTCCTTGCAAGGAAATAGCGTTTCCAGATGTCTACTTATCGTAGCAATAGAGATCCAATGCTTCTTAAAATGCAATACCGCACCTCACTTCTATGTTTCATGATGATATAATATTCATTGCGAAGTGTCATGTAAACCTAGTATTCTCTTCAAAAGAATGAAAATGCGACAGTTCCTTGCTAGGAAATAGAGTTTGCAGATTTCAACGTATCGTAGCAATAGGGTTCTAACGCATCCTAAAACGCGATATCGCATATCATTTCTATGTGTCATGATGAGATATAATATTCATTGCGAAGTGTCATGTATAACTCGTATTCACTTCAAAAGAATGTAAATGCGACAGTTCCTTGCTAGGTAATAGCGTTCCCAGATGTCTACGTATAGAAACAATAGTGTTCTAATGCTTCTTAAAACGAGACTTCGCATATCAGTTCTATGTTTCGTGATAAGATATAATATTCATTGCGAAGTGTCATGTATACCTCGTATTCACTTCAAAATAATGTAAATCCGACACTTCCTTCCTAGGAAATAGCGTTTGCAGATGTCTACGTATCGAAGCAATAGAGTTGTAATGCTTCTTAAAACGCAATATCGCATCTCAGTTCTATGTTTCATGACAAGATATAATATTCATTGCGAAGAGTCATGTATACCTTGTATTTACCTCAAAAGAATGTAGATGCGACACTTCCTTGCTAGGAATTAGTGTTTGCAGATGTCCATGTATCGAAGCATTAGAGTTTTAATGCTCCTTAAATCGCGATATCGCATCTCATTCCTTTGTTCCATGATAAGATATAATATTCATTGCGAAGTGTCATGTATACCTCGCATTCACTTCAAAAGAATGTAAATGCGACACATCCTTGCTAGGGAATGGCGTTTCCAGATGTCTAGGTATCGAAACAGTAGGGTTCTAATGCTTCTTAAAACGAGATGTCGCATTTCATTTCTATGTTTCATGATAAGATATAATTTTCATTGCGAAGTGTTATGTATTCCCCGTCTACACTTCAAATGAATGTAAACGCGACATTTCCTTTCTAGGAAATAGCGTCTCCAGATGTCTACGTATCGAAGCAATATAGTTCTAATGCTTCTTAGAACGCGATATCGCATCCCAAATCTATGTTTCATGATAAGATATAAGATTCATTGCGAAGTGTCATGTATACCTCGTATTCACTTCAAAAGAATGTAAATGCGACACTTCCTTGCTAGGAAATAGCGTTTGCAGATGTCTACGTATGGCAGCAATAGAGTTCTATTGCTTCTTAAAACGCGATATCGCATCTCATTTCTGTCTCTCAAGATATGATATAATATTCACTGCGATGTGTTATGTATTCCTCCGCTACACTTCAAATGAATGTAAATGCGACACTTCCTTGCTAGGAAATAGCGTTTGCAGATGTCTACGTATCATAGCAAGTAGAGTTCTAAAGCTTCTTAAAACGCAAAATCGCATCTCACTTCTATTTCGTGATAAGATATAATATTCTTTGCGAAGTGTTATGTATATCTCGTCTACACTTCTAGAGAACGTAAATGCTACACTTCCATGCTAGGATATAGCGCTTCCAGCTGTGTACGTATCGAAGCAATGGAGTTCTAATGCTTCTTAAAACGCGATATCGCATCTCAGTTCTATGTTTTATGATAACATATAAGATTCATTGCGAAGTGTTATGTATACCTCGTATTCACTTCAAAAGAATGTAAATGCAACATATCCTTGCTAGGAAATATTGTTTCCACATGTCTACATATCGAAGCAATAGACTTATAATGCTTCTCAAAACGGGATAACGCATCTCACTTCTGTTTCATGATAAGATATAGTATTCGTTGTGAAGTGTTATGTATGCCTCGTCTACACTTCAAATGAATGAAAATGTCACACGTCCTCGCTAGGAAATAGCGTTTCCAGATGTCTACGTATCGAAGCAATAGAGTTGTAATGCTTCTTAAAACGCAATATCGCATCTCAGTTCTATGTTTCATGATAAGATATAATGTTCATTGCGAAGTGTTACGTTTACCTCGTCTACACTTCAAAAGAATGTAAATTCTGCACTTCGTTGCTAGGAAATGCGTTTCCACATGTCTACGTATCGAAGCAATTGACTTCAAGTGCTTCTTAAAACGCGATATCGTATCTAATTTCAATGTTTCATGTTATAATATAATATTCATCGCGAAGTGTTATGTGTACCTCGTCCACACATCAAAGGAATGTAAATACCACACTTCCTTACTAAGAAATAGCGTTTCCAGATGTCTACGTTTCGAACCAATATAGCTCTAATGCTTCTTAAAACGCGATATCGCATCTTATTTCTATATCTCATGATAAGATTTAATGTTTATTGCGAAGTGTTATGTATTCCTCGTCTACACTTCAAATGAATGAAAATGCGAGACTTCCTTGCTAGGAAATAGCGTTTCCAGATGTCTACGCAACGAAGCAATAGAGTTCTAATGCTTCTTAAAACGCGATATCGCATCTCATTTTTATGTTTCTTGATAAGATATAATATTCATTGTGATGAGTTATGCATTCCTCGTCTACACTTCAAAAGAATGTAAATGCGACACTTCCTCGCTGGGAAATAGCGTTTGCAGATGTTTAGGTATCGTAGCAATACAGGTCTAATGCTTGTTAAAACGCGATATCGCATCACATTTCCATGTTCCATGGTAAGATGTAATATTCAATGCAGCGCTTTATGTACATCTTGTCAGAAGTACAAAAGAATGTAAATGCTACTCTTTCTTGCGACGGAACAGCGTTTCTAGGTGTCTACGTAACGAAGTAATCGATTTCTAATGCTTCATAATACGCGATATTGCACATCATTTCTATTTCTCATGATATGATGTAATATACAATGCATAGCGTCATGTGTCTCTTGCCTGCACATCAAAAGAATGTAAGTGCTGCACTTGCTCGCTACGGAATAGCGCTTCTAATAATCTCCGTATCGAAGCAATAGAGTTCTAATGCTTCATGAAACGCGATATCGCATCTCCTTTCTATGTCTCATGACAAGATGTAATATCCAATGCAGCGAATTATGTATATCTCGTCTATACCTCAAAAGAATGTAAATCCCACACTTGCTTGCGAAGGAATAGCGTTTCTCGATGTCCACATGTCGAAGCAAAGGAGATCTAGTGCTCCATTAAATGCGATATCGCATTTCGTTTCTATGTTTCGTGATAAGACGTTATTCAATGCAACGTGATAACTATATCTCGCCTACACTTCCAAAGAATGTAAATCCCGAACCACCGTGCGGCGGAATAGCGTATCTAGATGTCTAGATATCGAAGCAATAGAGTTCTAATGCTTTATAAAACGCGATGTCGCATTTCATTTCTATGTCCCATGATACGATATAATATTGTCACGTCCCGAGATGCGATTGCTCTCGCAGCGGTGGCACAAAGTCGTAACCGTTCCTGGTAAAAACGCGAAGTGCGTCTGGACCGCGTTCGTTGGCGTTTCCAATTCGATAAAACGAATGCTATCGCTAAAACTTACCTTGCGAAGGCTTGATTTCACTATCTGCTTTCTCTTTCCAGGTACCTGGAGCGCCTAGGATCCGCAACCGGGATGGCGGCGGCGTACTGCAGGAACGGTGGCACGTCTACAGGAATGAGCGACCAGGCGGATTGACCCAAGCTGGCAGGCATAGGCGCTGGGCCCTGACGGGCTGCGACTCGCACGGTTCGTGCGGCGAAGGAAACCTCCCTCACAGTAACCGGTACTCGAACGCTGGAGACTGATTATCCTGGTGCACTACCCACGTATACCCGAGCGAGACGACGAATAAACTCTCTCCTCACCGCGCGTCGTACACGCTTTGCCGGAGGTGCAAGACTCATCAAGTATACTTGAGCTTCGGTAGAGTACGACGGGGCTAAACGTTTGTTGGCTCTAGCTTAACGGGCCACCTGGGTGTAAGATATTCGGTATATGGTAGATGTGAGGATGGAGCAGCTAAACGCTGTTTCGCTCTAGCCGTCGAGCCTCAAGACTATCGCAGACGAGATGTAGAAATAAAATAATCGTGTGCGTACCGTGGATTAGAGATAAGGTATTGTAATTGAATTGGAATAAAGACACTTTGAATCTGGTAAAAGGTAAAATATATCCTATGACTTCACTATGCTAAATACACTTGACTGTATTCTAAGTTACTAACTAACGATTATAATAAGAATTGGAAATAGTATAAGTATCGTAAGGAATCCGCTAAGGGAGTATGGACAGAGGCGGATGCATTTGAGCTAGTTGCTCGTTCCAGATGAGCCTATTGCTCAAGTCGGGGATTGGAACTCCTCTTTTCGTTGGGACGATTAGAACTGACTCTCGGATCTCGCGTCCGCGACCTCCTCGGGTCGCGAGGCGGGCGAATCGCTGGGCCCTCGCAGTGGGGCGGACGGTCGGAGTAGTGTGGCAGCTTCGTGGTGGAACGGCCGTTCGGAGTGAGATGAGGCTCGCGTTAAGCGTGAGCCGCGAGCGTTGAGTGTGCGGGCGAGCGCATCGGCACATAATGTTGAAACGACGTATGTACATGTATTCACTTAAACCTAGGTCCTTATTGTGGTGTCTGAGGTGATTAGTGTACCTATTCTAGTCACGTATGTAAGAAAAATACGTATGCCTCTTCGTTAGCACTGGGGATTCGATCCAGTATGTGGTGGAGAGCTGCTCGTCCTCGTAATACGGGGTGAAGTCCTCCCCCTCGTATGTGGAGATCGCGCGTGATCGCTGCCTGCTGCACTCTTCTTCCCTCTCGTACCGTTGTCTCTTTCTGTAGGCACGGCGAGTAGGCGGGTGGACCGTTTACAGGGCCTCCGGATACGGATGCTGGGTATGATGAGGTGGAGGCCGGAGAGTGGCAGGCGGTACGCCTGATGTTACAATATTCAATGCAACGCGGGTGGGAGTGCACCATGAAATACCATACGCGTTCGTACGTGTCGGGCGACCCGTTGGAGCCTAATATGCAAGAATAGCGATGGTCCCGGTGATAAGGTAACAGGGTGGATGACGTGAAAACATAGCCTCTCACACCTTAGCCTCGCATCAGGTCTCCTCGTGGTCCACGCGGAATGTGCCGCAGGCGGATGGCCTACGGCATTCAGATCGATGCGGGTCGGGGTGTCCCTGCCCATATTTCAGGTCCTGCCCCATAGCAGCCCTGCCCTCCCCTCCTGTCAAATATAAATGGGATAGTTGGAATCTCAAATATTGACTCTAACACTTATTCATTTTGTTCGTAAATCAAATTCCTTACGCCGGCTATCAGTCAAGACTAAAAAGGTCCTTTCGTCAAAGAGAGCGATAGCGACGATGGAGCGTCGCTGTGTGCAGCCACGGTCTGATTAAATGGGTGGGTATGTTAACATGCTCAAAAGACGAGAATAGTGGTGCCGTATTGTCATAGTCCCTGGCCGAAGCAGTGGTCCGCTAGGGGGCTAGTATGGGCGTGATTATAATATGGCGTATGCCATTAAGGCAAGGTAGCATGCTCGAGCCTCCTCTCGGGGCCGAGTTAAAAGTATTCAATGCACCGCGTGATGTATGCATCGTCAACACTTCAAAAGAATGTAAATGCCACAATTCTTTGCTCCTGAATATCGTTTTTAGATGTCTAAGTTTCGAAGCTATAGTGTTCTAATGATTCATAAAACGCGATATCGCATCTCATTTCTATATTTCATGATAAGATGTAAAATCAATGCAAAGCGTTATGTATATCTAGTCAACTCTTCAATGTAATGTAAAGTCCACACATTCTTGCTACGGAATAGCGTTTCTAGATGCCTACGTATCGAAGCAATAGAGTTCTAATGCTTCACAAATAGCAATATTGCACCACATTTCTATGTTTCACGATAAGATGTAATTCAATGCAACGCATTAATTTTATCTCGTCAACATTCCAAAAGAATGGAAATCCCGCATTTCCTTGCTACGGACCAGCATTTCTATGTGTCTAAATACCGAACCAATAGTGTTCTAATGCTTCATAACGCAATATCGCATCACATTTCTTTGTCCCACGATATAATGTAATATTCAATGCAACGCGTTAAGTACATCCCGTCAATGCCTCAAGAGCATGTAAATCCCACACTTCCTTGCGACGGAATAGCGTTTCTAGATGTCTATGCATCGAAGCAATAGAGCTCTAATGCTTCATATACCGCGATATCGCACCTCATTTCTATGTCTCATGATAAAATGTAACATCAGTGCAACGCTTTATGTATATCTCGTCTACACTCCAAAAGAATGTAAATACAACACATACTTAGTACGGAATAGCGTTTCTGGATGTCCACGTATTGAAGCAATAGAGTACTAATCCTTCATAGAACGCGATATTGCTTCACATTTCTATGTAACATAATAAGATGTAATTGAATGCAACGCGTTATGTATATCTCGCCATTACTTCAAGAGAAAGAGAAGCCCACGCTTCCATGCGACGGAATAGCGTTTCTAGATGTCTACGGTTGGACGCAATAGAGTTCTAATCCTTCACAAATCGTGATATAGCATCCCATTCCTTTGTTGCATGATAAGATGTAATATACAATGCAATGCGTTATGTATATCTCAACGATACTTCAAAAGAATGTAATGCAGCACTTCCTTGCTAGGAAATGGCGATGGCAGATGTCTACGTATCGAAGCAACAGTGTTCTAATGCTTCTTGAAACGAAATATCGCATCCCATTTCTATGTTTTATGATAAGATATAATATTCATTGCGGAGTGTCATGTATACTTCGTATTCACTTCAAAAGAATGCAAATGCGACTCTTCCTTGCTAGGAAGTAGCGCTTGCAGATGTCTACGTATCGAAGCAATAGGGAACTAATGCTTCTTAAAACGAGATATCGCATCTCATTTCTATGTTTTATGATAAGATATAATATTCATTGTGCAGTGTTACGTATACCCCGTATTCACTTCAAAAGAATATAAATGCGACACTTCCTTGCTAGGAAATAGCGTTTGCAGATGTCTACGTATCGTAGCAATAGAGTTCTAATGCTTCTCAAAACGCGATATCGCAACTCAGTTCTATGAATCATGATAAGACGTAATATTCATTGCGAAGTGTCTTGTATACGTCGCATACACTTCAAATGAATGTAAATGCGACACTTCCTTGCTAGGATATAGCGATGGCAGATGTCTACGTATCGAAGCAACAGGTTTCTAATGCTTCTTAAAACGTGATATCGCATCTCATTTCTATGTTTCATGATAAGATATAATATTCATTGCGATGTGGCTTGTATACCTCGCATACACTTCAACAGAATGTAAATGCGATACTTCCTTGCTAGGAAATGGCGTTTGCAGATGTCTCCGTATTCAAGCAATAGAGATCTAATTCTTCTTAAATCGCGATATCGCATTTCATTCCTATGATTCGTTATATGGTATAATATTCATTGTGGAGTGTTACGTATACCTCGTATTCACTTTAAAAGAATGTAAATGCGACACTCCCTTGAGATTAAATAGCGTTTGCAGATGTCTACGTATCGTAGCAATATAGTTCTGATGCTTCTTAAATTACGATAACGCATCTCCTTTCTATGTTTCATGATAAGATATAATATTCATTGTGGAGTGTTATGTATACCTCGTATTCACTTCAAAAAAATGTAAATGCGACACATCCTAGCTAGGAAATAGCGTTTGCAGATGTCTACGTATCGTAGGAATAGAGTTCTAATGCTTCTCAAAACGCGACAGCGCATCTCATTTCTATGTTTCATGAAAAGGTATAATATTCATAGCGACGTGTCATGTATACCTCATATTAACTTCAAAAGAATGTGAATGCGACACATCCCTGCAAGGAAATAGCGTTTGCTGATGTCTACGTATCGAAGCAATAGAGTTCTAATGCTTCTTAAATCGCGGTATCGCATCTCATTTCTATGTTTCATGTTAAGATATAATATTCATTGTGCAGTGTTATGTATACCTCGCATACACTTCAAATGAATGTAACTGCGACACTTCCTTGCTGGGAAATAGCGTTTCCAGATGTCTACGTATCGAAACAATAGAGTTCTAATGCTTCTTAAAACGAGATGTCGCATCTCATTTCTATGTTTCATGATAAGATATAATATTCATTGCGAAGTGTCAAGTATACACCGTATGCGCTTCAAAAGAATGTAACTGCGACACTTCCTTGCTAGGAAATAGCGTTTGCAGATGTCTACGTATCGTAGCAATAGTGTTCTAATGCTTCTTAAAACGCGATATCACATCACATATACATGTTTCATGATAAGATATAATATTCATTGCGAAGTGTCATGTATACCTCGTATTCACTTCAAAAGAATGTAATTGCGACACTTCCTTGCTAGGAAATAGCGTCTGCAGATATCTACGTATCGAAGCAATAGAGTTCTAATGCTTCTTAAAACGCCATATCGCATCTCATTTCTATGATTTATGATAAAATATAATATTCGTTGCGGAGTGTCAAGTGTAACTCGTATTCACTTCAGAAGAATGTAAGTCTGACACTCCCTTGCTAGGAAATAGCGTTGGCAGATGTCTACGTATCGAAGCAATAGAGTACTAATGCTTCTTAAAAGGCGATATCGCATCTCATTCCAATGTTTCATTATAAGATATAATATTCATTGTGGGGTATTATGCGTACCTCGTATTCACTTCAAAAGAATGCAAATGCGACACTGCCTTGCTAGGAAATAGCGTATGCAGATGTCTACGTATCGAAGCAATAGAGTTCTGACGCTTCTTAAATGAGATGTCGCATCTCATTTCTATGTTTCATGATAAGATATAATATTAATTGTGAAGTGTATTGTATTCCTCGTATTCACCTCAAAATAATGTAAATGCGACACTTCCTTGCTAGGAATTAGCGTTTGCTAATGTCTACGTATCGTAGCATTAGACTTCTAATGCTTCTCAGAACGCCATATCGCATCTTATTTCTATGTTTCATGATACGATAAAATATTCATTGTGCAGTGTTATGTATACATCGTATTCTCTCCAGAAGAATGTAAATGCGACACTACCTTGCAAGGAAATAGCGTTTGCAGATGTCTAGGTATCCTAGCAATAGGGTTCTAATGCTTCTTAAAACGCGATATAGCATCTCATTTCTATGTCTCATGATAAAATATAATATTCATTGCGAAATGTTATGAATTCCCCGTATTCACTTCAATTGAATGTAAATGCGATACTTCCTTGCTAGGTAATAGCTTTTGCAGTTGTCTACGTGTCGTAGCAATAGGGTTCTAATGCTTCTTAAAACGCGATGTTGCATCTCATTTATATGTTTCATGATAAGATATAATATTCATTGCGAAGGGTTATGTATTCCTCGTCTGCACTTAAAAGAATGTAAATGCGTCACTTCCTTCCTAGGAAATAGCGTTTCCAGATGTCTACGTAGCGAAGCAATAGAGTTCTAATGCTTCTTCAAACGATATATCGCATCTCAATTCTATGTTTTATGATAAGATATAACATTCATTGTGGAGTGTTATGTATTCCTCGTATTCACTTCAGACGAATTTAAATGCGACACTTCCTTGCCATAAAATATCTTTTGCAGATGTCTACGCATCGCAGCAATAGAGTTCTGATGCTTCTTAAATCGCGATACCGCATCTCATTTCTATATTTCGTGACAAGATATAACATTATTTGCGAAGAGTCATGTATACCTCGCAAAGACTTCAAATGAATGTAAATGCGACACTCCCTTGATAGGAAATAGCGTTTGCAGATGTCTACGTATCGAAGCAATGGAGTTCTAATGCTCCTAGAACGGCGATATCGCATCTCATTTCTATGTTTCATGATAAGATATAATATTAATTGCGAAGTGTCATGTATACCTCGTATTCACTTCAAAATAATGTAAATGCGACACTTCCTTGCTAGGAAATAGCGTTTCCAGATGTCTACTTATCGTAGCAATAGAGCTCTAATGCTTCTTAAAACGCAATACCGCACCTCACTTCTATGTTTCATGATGATATAATATTCATTGCCACGTGTCATGTATACCTCGCATTCACTTCAAAAGAATGTAAATGCGACACTTCCTTGCTAGGAAATAGCGTTTCCAGATGTCTACGTATAGAAACAATAGGGTACTAACGCTTATTAAAACGAGACTTCGCATCTCATTTCTTTGTTTCATGATAAGATATAATATTCATTGTGAAGTGTCATGTATACCTCGTATTCACTTCAAAAGTATGTAAATGTGACACTTCCTTGCAAGGAAATAGCGTTTGCAGATGTCTACTTATCGTAGCAAAAGAGTTCTAATGCTTCTTAAAGCGCCATATCGCACCACATTTCTATGTTTCATGATAAGATATAATATTCATTGTGGTGTGTTATGTATACCTCGTGTTCACTTCAAAAGATTGTACATGCGACACTTCCTTGCTAGGAAATAGTGTTTGCAGATATCTACGTATCGAAGTAATAGAGTTCTAATGCTTCTTAAATCGTCATATCGCATTTCATTTCTATGTTTCATGATAAGATATAATATTCATTGTGGTGTGTCATGTATACCTCGTATTCACTTCAAGAGAATATAAATGTGACACTCCCTTGCTAGGAAATAGCGTTAGCAGATGTCTACGTATCGTAGCATTATTGTTCAAAATCAGCTCAAAACGCGATGTCGCATCTCATTTCTCTGTTTCATGATAAGATATAATATTCATTGCGAAGTGTCTTGAATACCTCGCATACACTTCAAATGAATATAAATGCGACACTTCCTTGCTAGGAAATAGCGTCTACAGATATCGACGTATCGTAGCAACAGAGTTCTGATGCTACTTAAAACGCGATATCGCATCTCATTTCTATGTTTCATTATAAGATATAATATTCATTATGGAGTGTCATGTATACCTCGCATACACTTCAAATGAATGTAAAAGCGACACTTCCTTGCTAGGAAGTAGCGTTTGCACGTGTCTACGTATCGAAGCAACAGAGTTCCAATGCTTCTTAAAATGAGATATCGCATCTCATTTCTATGTTTCATGATAAGATATAATATTCATTGTGCAGTGATATGTATACACCGTATTCACATAAAAAGAATGTAAATACGACACTTCTGGCTAGGAAATAGCGTTTGCAGATGTCTAGGTATCGTAGCAAAAGAGTTCTAATGCTTCTCAAAACGCGATATCGCATCTCAATTCTATGTTTCATGATAGGATATAATATTCATTGTGGAGTGTTACGTATACCTCGCACTCACTTCAAAGGAATGTAAATGCGACACTTCCTTGTTACGAAATAGCGTCTGCAGATGTCTACGTATCGTAGCAATAGAGTTCTAATGCTTCTTAAATCGCCATATCGCATCTCATTTCTATGTTTCACGATAATATATAATATTCATTGTGCAGTGTTATGTATACCCCGTATTCACACCAAAAGAATGTAAATACGACACTTCCTTGCTAGGAAGTAGCATTTGCAGGTGTCTACGTATCGAAGCAGTAGAGTTATAGTGCTTTTTAAATCGCCATATCGCATCTCATTTCTATGTTTCATGATAAGATATAATATTTATTGCGGAGTGTTATGTATACCTCGTATTCACTTCAAAAGGTTGTAAGTGCGTCACTTCCTTGCTAGGAAATAGCGTCTGCAAATATCTACGTAGCAATAGAATACTAATGCTTCTTAAAACGAGATATAGCTTCTCATATCTATGTTTCATGATAAGATATAATATTCATTGCGAAGTGGATTATATACCTCGCATACACTTCAAAAGAATGTGAATGCGACACTTCCTTGCTAGGAAGTAGCGTTTGCAGATGGCTACGTATCGTAGCATTATAGATCAAAATTATCTCAAAACGCGATGTCGCATCTCATTTCTCTGTTTCATGATAAGTTATAATATTCATTGCGTAGTGTCATGTATACTTCGTATTCACTTCAAAAGAATGTAAATGCCACGCATCCTTGCTAGGAAGTAGCGTTTGCAGATGCCTGTGTATCGAAGCAGTAGTTTTCCAATGCTTCTTAAATCGCGATATCGCACCTAAATTCTACGTTACATGATAAGATATAATATTCATTGTGCAGTGCTATGTATATCTCATCTACACTTCAAATGAATGTAAATGCGGCACTTCCTTGCTAGGAAGTAGCGTTTGCAGGTGTCTACGTATCGAAGCAATAGAGTTCTAACGCTTTTTAAATCGCCATATCGCATCTCATTTCTATGTTTTATGATAAGATACAATATTCATTGCGGAATGTCATGTATACTTCGGATTCACTTCGAACGAATGTAAATGCGACACTTCCTTGCTAGGAAATAGCGTTTACAGATGTCTACGTATCGAAGCAATAGTGTTCTAATGCTTCTTAAATCGCCTTATCGCATCTCACTTCTTCGTTTCATCATAAGATATAATATTCATTGTGCAGTGTTACGTATATCTCGCCTACACTTCAAATGAATGTAAATGCGACACGTCCTTGCTAGGAAGTGGCGTTTGCAGATGTCTACGTATCGAAGCAATAGTGTTCTAATGCTTCTTAAATCGCCATATCGCATCTCACTTCTTCGGTTCATGATAAGATATAATATTCATTGTGCTGTGCTACGTATATCTCGCCTACACTTCAAATGAATGTAAATGCGACACTTTCTTGCTAGGAAATAGCGTCTGCAGATATCTACGTAACAATAGAGTACTAATGTTTCTTAAAACGAGATATCGCATGTCATTTCTATGTTTCGTGATAACATATAATATTAATTTCGAAGTGTCATGTATACCTCGCATACACTTCAAATGGATATATATGCTACACTTCCTTGCTAGGAAATAGCGGTTGCAGATGTCTACGTATCGTATTATTAGAGTTCTAATGCTTCTCAAAACGCGATATCGCATCCCATTTCTATGTTTTATGATAAGAAATAATATTCATTGCGAAGAGTCATGTATACCTCGTATTCACTTCAAAAGAATGTAGATTGTACACTTCCATGCTAGGAAATAGCGTTTGCAGATGTCCACGTATCCATGCAATAGAGTTTTAATGCTCCTTAAATCGCGATATCGAATCTCATTTCTTTGTTTCATGATAAGATATAATATTCATTGCGAAGTGTCATGTATACCTCGTATTCACTTCAAAAGAATGTAAATAGGACACTTCCTTGCTAGGAAATAGCGTTTCCAGATGTCTACGTATAGAAACAATAGGGTACTAATGCTTCTTAGAACCAGACTTAGCTTCTCATTTCTATGTTTCATGATAAGATATAATATTCATTGCGAAGTGTCATGTATACCTCGTATTCACTTCAAAAGGAAATAAATGCGCCACGTCCTTGCAAGGAAATAGCGTTTGCAGATGTCTACTTATCGTAGCAATAGAGTTCTAATGCTTCTTAAAACGCAATACAGCACCTCACTTCTATGTTTCATGATGATATAATATCCATTGCGAAGTGTCATGTAAACCTCGTATTCTCTTCAAAAGAATGAAAATGCGACACTTCCTTGCATAGAAATAGCGTTGGCAGATGTCTACTTATCGTAGCAGTAGAGTTCTAATGCTTCTTAAAACGCAATACCGCACCTCACTTCTATGCTTCATGATGATATAGTATTCAGTGCGAAGTGTCATGTAAACCTCGTATTCTCTTCAAAAGAATGTAAATGCGACACTTCCTTGCAAGGAAATAGCTTTGCAGATGTCTACTTATCGTAGCAATAGAGTTCTAATGCTTCTTAAAACGCAATACCGCTCTTCTCTTCTATGTTTCATGATGATATAATATTCAGTGCGAAGTGTCATGTAAACCTCGTATTCTCTTCAAAAGAATGAAAATGCGACACTTCGTTGCTAGGAAATAGCGATTGCAGATGTCTACTTATCGTAGCAATAGAGTTCTAATGCTTCTTAAAACGCAATACCGCACCTCACTTCCATGTTCCATGATAAGATATAATATTCATTGCGAAGTGTCATGTATAACTCGTATTCACTTCAAAATAATGTATATGCGACACTTCCTTGCTGGGAAATAGCGTTCCCAGATGTCTACATATAGAAACAAAAGGGTACTAATGCTTCTAAGAACGAGACTTCGCTTCTCATATCTATGTTTCATGATAATATATAATATTCATTGCGAAGTGTCATGTACACCTCGTATTCACTTCAAAAGAATGTAAATGCGACACTTCCATGCTAGGAAATAGCGTTTGCAGATGTCCACGTATCCATGCAATAGAGTTTTAATGCTCCTTAAGTCGCGATATCGCATCTCATTTGTTTGTTTCATGATAAGATATAATATTCATTGCGAAGTGTCATGTATTCCTCGCATTCACTTCAAAAGAAAGTAAATGCGACACGTCCTTGCAAGGAAATAGCGTTTGCAGATGTCTACTTATCGTAGCAATAGAGTTCTAATGCTTCTTAAAACGCAATACAGCACCTCACTTCTATGTTTCATGATGATATAATATCCATTGCGAAGTGTCATGTAAACATCGTATTCTCTTCAAAAGAATGAAAATGCGACACTTCCTTGCAAGGAAATAGCGATTCCAGATGTCTACGTATAGAAACAATAGGGTACTAATGCTTCTTAGAGCCAGACTTCGCTTCTCATTTCTATGTTTCATGATAAGATATAATATTCATTGCGAAGTGTCATGTATACCTCGTATTCACGTCAAAAGAATGTAAATGCGACACCTCCTTGCTAGGAAATAGCGTTTCCAGATGTCTACATATAGAAACAATGAGGTTCTAATGCTCCTTAAAACGAGACTTCGCATCTTAGTTCTATGTTTCATGATGAGATATAATATTCATTGTGAACTGTCATGTATACCTCGTATTCACTTCAAAAGAATGTAGATAGGACACTTCCATGCTAGGAAATAGCGTTTGCAGATGTCCACGTATCGAAGCAATACAGTTTTAATGCTCCTCAAATCGCGATATCGCATCTCATTTGTTTGTTTCATGATAAGATATAATATTCATTGCGAAGTATCATGTATACCTCGTATTCACTTCAAAAGAAAGTAAATGCGACACGTCCCTGCAAGGAAATGGCGTTTGCAGATGTCTACTTATCGTAGCAATAGAGTTCTAATGCTTCTTAGAACGCAATACAGCACCTCACTTCTATGTTTCATGATGATATAATATTCATTGCAAAGTGTCATGTAAACCTCGTATTCTCTTCAAAAGAATGAAAATGCGACACTTCCATGCTAGGAAATAGCGTTTGCAGATGTCTACTTATCGTAGCAATAGAGTTCTAATGCTTCTTAAAACGCAATACCGCACCTCACTTCTATGCTTCATGATGATATAATATTCAGTGCGAAGTGTCATGTAAACCTCGTATTCTCTTCAAAAGAATGTAAATGCGACACATCCTTGCTAGGAAATAGCGACTGCAGATGTCTACTTATCGTAGCAATAGAGTTCTAATGCTTCTTAAAACGCAATACCGCACCTCACTTCCATGTTCCATGATAAGATATAATATTCATTGCGAAGTGTCATGTATAACTCGTATTCACTTCAAAATAATGTAAATGCGACACTTCCTTGCTGGGAAATAGCGTTTCCAGATGTCTACGTATAGAAACAATAGGGTACTAATGCTTCTTAGAACGAGACTTCACTTCTCATTTCTATGTTTCATGATAAGATATAATATACATTGCGAAGTGTCATGTATACCTCGTATTCACTTCAAAAGAATGTAAATGCGATACTTCCTTGCTAGGAAATAGCGTTTCCAGATGTCTACATATAGAAACAATGGGGTTCTAATGCTTCTTAAAACGAGACTTCGCATCTCAGTTCTATGTTTCATGATAAGATATAATATTCATTGCGAAGTGTCATGTATACCTCGTATTCACTTCAAAAGGAAATAAATGCGCCACATCCTTGCAAGGAAATAGCGTTTGCAGATGTCTACTTATCGTAGCAATAGAGTTCTAATGCTTCTTAAAACGCAATACAGCACCTCACTTCTATGTTTCATGATGATATAATATCCATTGCGAAGTGTCATGTAAACCTCGTATTCTCTTCAAAAGAATGAAAATGCGACACTTCCTTGCATAGAAATAGCGTTGGCAGATGTCTACTTATCGTAGCAGTAGAGTTCTAATGCTTCTTAAAACGCAATACCGCACCTCACTTCTATGCTTCATGATGATATAGTATTCAGTGCGAAGTGTCATGTAAACCTCGTATTCTCTTCAAAAGAATGTAAATGCGACACTTCCTTGCAAGGAAATAGCTTTGCAGATGTCTACTTATCGTAGCAATAGAGTTCTAATGCTTCTTAAAACGCAATACCGCACTTCTCTTCTATGTTTCATGATGATATAATATTCAGTGCGAAGTGTCATGTAAACCTCGTATTCTCTTCAAAAGAATGAAAATGCGACACTTCCTTGCTAGGAAATAGCGATTGCAGATGTCTACTTATCGTAGCAATAGAGTTCTAATGCTTCTTAAAACGCAATACCGCACCTCACTTCCATGTTCCATGATAAGATATAATATTCATTGCGAAGTGTCATGTATAACTCGTATTCACTTCAAAATAATGTAAATGCGACACTTCCTTGCTGGGAAATAGCGTTCCCAGATGTCTACATATAGAAACAAAAGGGTACTAATGCTTCTAAGAACGAGACTTCGCTTCTCATATCTATGTTTCATGATAAGATATAATATTCATTGCGAAGTGTCATGTACACCTCGTATTCACTTCAAAAGAATGTAAATGCGACACTTCCTTGCTAGGAAATAGCGTTTCCAGATGTCTACGTATAGAAGCAATAGGGTACTAATGCTTCTTAGAACGAGACTTCACTTCTCATTTCTATGTTTCATGATAAGATATAATATTCATTGCGAAGTGTCATGTATACCTCGTATTCACTTCAAAACAATGTAAATGCGACACTTCGTTGCTAGGAAATCGCGTTTGCAGAAGTCTACGTATCAAAGCAATAATGTTCTAATGCTTCTTAATTCGCGATATTGCATCTCATTTCTATGTTTCGTGTTAAGGTATAATATTCATCGTGGAGTGTTATGTATACCTCGCATTCACTTCAAAAGAATATAAATGCGACACTTCCTTGCTAGGAAATAACGTTTGCAGATGTCTACGTATCGAAGCAATAGAGTTCTAATGCTCCTTAAATAGCGTTGTCGCATCTCATTTCTTTGTATCATGATAAGATATAATATTCATTGCGAAGTGTCATGTAAACCTCGTATTCACTTCAAAAGAATGTAAATGCGACACTTCCTTGCTAGGAAATAGAGTTTGCAGATGTCTACGTAACGTAGCAATAGGGATCTAACGCTTCTTAACACGCGATATCGCATCTCATTTCTATGTGTCATGATGAGATATAATATTCATTGCGAAGTGTCATGTATACCTCGTATTCACTTCAAAGAAATGTAAATGCAACATTTCCTTGCTAGGAAATAGCGTTTGCAGATGTCTACGTATCGAAGCAATAGAGTTTTAATGCTCCTTAAATCGCGATATCGCATCTCATTTCTATGTTTCGTGATAAGGTATAATATTCATTGCGAAGTGTCATGTATACCTCGTACTCACTTCAAAAGAATGCAAATGCGACACTTCCTCGCTAGGAAATAGCGCCTGCAGATGTCTACGTATCGTGGCAGTAGAGTTCTAATGCTTCTCAAAGCGCGATATAGCATCTCATTTCTATGTGTCATTATAAGATATAATATTCATTGCGAAGTGTCACGTATACCTCGCATACACTTCAAAAGAAGGTGAATGCGGCACTTCCTTGCTAGAAAGTAAAGTTTGCAGATGTCTACATATCGATACAATATATTTCTAATGCTTCTCAGAACGCGATATCGCATCACATATCTATGCTTCATGATAGGATATAATATTCATTGCGAAGTGTCATGTATACCTTGCACATACTTCAAATAAATGTAAATGCGACACTTCCTTGCTAGGACGTTGCGTTTGCAGATGTCTACGTATCGATGCAGTAGAGTTCTAATGCTTCTTATATCGCGATATCGCATCTCATTTCTATGTTTCATTATAAGATATAATATTCATTGCGAAGTGTTATGTATTCCACTTCTACACTTCAAATGAATGTAAATGCCACAGTTTCATGCTAGGAAATAGAGTTTGCAGACGTCTACGTATCGTAGCAGTAGATAACTAATGCTTCTTAAAACGCGATATCGCATCCCATTTTTATGTTTCATGTTAGCATATAATATTCATTGCGAAGTGTCATGTGTACCTCGTATTCACTTCAGATGAATGTAAATGCGACACTTCCTTGCTAGGAAATAGCGTTTGCAGATGTCTACGTATCGATGCAATAGATTTCTAGTGCTTCTTAAATCGCTATATCGCATCTCATTTCTATGTTTCATGATAAGATATAACATTCATTGTGCACTGTTATGTATACCTCGTATTCACTTCAAAAGAATGTAACTGCGACCCTTCCTTTCAAGGAAATTACGTTTCCAGATGTCTACGTATCGAAGCAATAGAGTTCTAATACTTCTTAAAACGCGATATAGACTGCCATTTCTATGTTTCATGATAAGATATAATACTCATTGCGCAGTGGTATGTATAACTCGTATTCACTTCAAAATAATGTAAATGCGACACTTCCTTGCTGGGAAATAGCGTTCCCAGATGTCTACATATAGAAACAAAAGGGTACCAATGCTTCTAAGAACGAGACTTCGCTTCTCATATCTATGTTTCATGATAAGATATAATATTCATTGCGAAGTGTCATGTACACCTCGTATTCACTTCAAAAGAATGTAAATGCGACACTTCCTTGCTAGGAAATAGCGTTTCCCGATGTCTACGTATAGAAGCAATAGGGTACTAATGCTTCTTAGAACGAGACTTCACTTCTCACTTCTATGTTTCATGATAAGATATAATATTCATTGCGAAGTGTCATGTATACCTCGTATTCACTTCAAAACAATGTAAATGCGACACTTCGTTGCTAGGAAATCGCGTTTGCAGAAGTCTACGTATCAAAGCAATAATGTTCTAATGCTTCTTAATTCGCGATATTGCATCTCATTTCTATGTTTCGTGTTAAGGTATAATATTCATCGTGGAGTGTTATGTATACCTCGCATTCACTTCAAAAGAATATAAATGCGACACTTCCTTGCTAGGAAATAACGTTTGCAGATGTCTACGTATCGAAGCAATAGAGTTCTAATGCTCCTTAAATAGCGTTGTCGCATCTCATTTCTTTGTATCATGATAAGATATAATATTCATTGCGAAGTGTCATGTAAGCCTCGTATTCACTTCAAAAGAATGTAAATGCGACACTTCCTTGCTAGGAAATAGAGTTTGCAGATGTCTACGTATCGTGGCAGTAGAGTTCTAATGCTTCTCAAAGCGCGATATAGCATCTCATTTCTATGTGTCATTATAAGATATAATATTCATTGCGAATTGTCACGTATTCCTCGCATACACTTCAAAAGAAGGTGAATGCGGCACTTCCTTGCTAGAAAGTAAAGTTTGCAGATGTCTACATATCGATACAATATATTTCTAATGCTTCTCAGAACGCGATATCGCATCACATATCTATGCTTCATGATAGGATATAATATTCATTGCGAAGTGTCATGTATACCTTGCACATACTTCAAATAAATGTAAATGCGAGACTTCCTTGCTAGGACGTTGCGTTTGCAGATGTCTACGTATCGATGCAGTAGAGTTCTAATGCTTCTTATATCGCGATATCGCATCTCATTTCTATGTTTCATTATAAGATATAACATTCATTGTGCACTGTTATGTATACCTCGTATTCACTTCAAAAGAATGTAACTGCGACCCTTCCTTTCAAGGAAATTACGTTTCCAGATGTCTACGTATCGAAGCAATAGAGTTCTAATACTTCTTAAAACGCGATATAGACTGCCATTTCTATGTTTCATGATAAGATATAATACTCATTGCGCAGTGTTATGTATACCTCGTATTCACTTCAAAAGAATGTAAATGCGACACTTCCTTGCTAGGACGTTGCGTTTGCAGATATCTACGTATCGAAGCAATAGAGTTGTAATGCTTCTTAAATCGCGATATCGCATCTCATTTCTATGTCGCATGATAAGAAATAATATCCATTACGAAGTGTTATGTATTCCTCGTCTACACTTCAAATGAATGTAAATGCGACACTTCCATTCTAGGAAATTACGTATCCAGATGTCTACGTATCGAAGCAATAGTGTTCTAATGCTTCTTAAAACGCAATACCGCTCTTCTCTTCTATGTTTCATGATGATATAATATTCAGTGCGAAGTGTCATGTAAACCTCGTATTCTCTTCAAAAGAATGAAAATGCGACACTTCGTTGCTAGGAAATAGCGATTGCAGATGTCTACTTATCGTAGCAATAGAGTTCTAATGCTTCTTAAAACGCAATACCGCACCTCACTTCCATGTTCCATGATAAGATATAATATTCATTGCGAAGTGTCATGTATAACTCGTATTCACTTCAAAATAATGTATATGCGACACTTCCTTGCTGGGAAATAGCGTTCCCAGATGTCTACATATAGAAACAAAAGGGTACTAATGCTTCTAAGAACGAGACTTCGCTTCTCATATCTATGTTTCATGATAATATATAATATTCATTGCGAAGTGTCATGTACACCTCGTATTCACTTCAAAAGAATGTAAATGCGACACTTCCATGCTAGGAAATAGCGTTTGCAGATGTCCACGTATCCATGCAATAGAGTTTTAATGCTCCTTAAGTCGCGATATCGCATCTCATTTGTTTGTTTCATGATAAGATATAATATTCATTGCGAAGTGTCATGTATTCCTCGCATTCACTTCAAAAGAAAGTAAATGCGACACGTCCTTGCAAGGAAATAGCGTTTGCAGATGTCTACTTATCGTAGCAATAGAGTTCTAATGCTTCTTAAAACGCAATACAGCACCTCACTTCTATGTTTCATGATGATATAATATCCATTGCGAAGTGTCATGTAAACCTCGTATTCTCTTCAAAAGAATGAAAATGCGACACTTCCTTGCAAGGAAATAGCGATTCCAGATGTCTACGTATAGAAACAATAGGGTACTAATGCTTCTTAGAGCCAGACTTCGCTTCTCATTTCTATGTTTCATGATAAGATATAATATTCATTGCGAAGTGTCATGTATACCTCGTATTCACGTCAAAAGAATGTAAATGCGACACCTCCTTGCTAGGAAATAGCGTTTCCAGATGTCTACATATAGAAACAATGAGGTTCTAATGCTCCTTAAAACGAGACTTCGCATCTTAGTTCTATGTTTCATGATGAGATATAATATTCATTGTGAACTGTCATGTATACCTCGTATTCACTTCAAAAGAATGTAGATAGGACACTTCCATGCTAGGAAATAGCGTTTGCAGATGTCCACGTATCGAAGCAATACAGTTTTAATGCTCCTCAAATCGCGATATCGCATCTCATTTGTTTGTTTCATGATAAGATATAATATTCATTGCGAAGTATCATGTATACCTCGTATTCACTTCAAAAGAAAGTAAATGCGACACGTCCCTGCAAGGAAATGGCGTTTGCAGATGTCTACTTATCGTAGCAATAGAGTTCTAATGCTTCTTAGAACGCAATACAGCACCTCACTTCTATGTTTCATGATGATATAATATTCATTGCAAAGTGTCATGTAAACCTCGTATTCTCTTCAAAAGAATGAAAATGCGACACTTCCATGCTAGGAAATAGCGTTTGCAGATGTCTACTTATCGTAGCAATAGAGTTCTAATGCTTCTTAAAACGCAATACCGCACCTCACTTCTATGCTTCATGATGATATAGTATTCAGTGCGAAGTGTCATGTAAACCTCGTATTCTCTTCAAAAGAATGTAAATGCGACACTTCCTTGCAAGGAAATAGCTTTGCAGATGTCTACTTATCGTAGCAATAGAGTTCTAATGCTTCTTAAAACGCAATACAGCACTTCTCTTCTATGTTTCATGATGATATAATATTCAGTGCGAAGTGTCATGTAAACCTCGTATTCTCTTCAAAAGAATGAAAATGCGACACATCCTTGCTAGGAAATAGCGACTGCAGATGTCTACTTATCGTAGCAATAGAGTTCTAATGCTTCTTAAAACGCAATACCGCACCTCACTTCCATGTTCCATGATAAGATATAATATTCATTGCGAAGTGTCATGTATAACTCGTATTCACTTCAAAATAATGTAAATGCGACACTTCCTTGCTGGGAAATAGCGTTTCCAGATGTCTACGTATAGAAACAATAGGGTACTAATGCTTCTTAGAACGAGACTTCACTTCTCATTTCTATGTTTCATGATAAGATATAATATACATTGCGAAGTGTCATGTATACCTCGTATTCACTTCAAAAGAATGTAAATGCGATACTTCCTTGCTGGGAAATAGCGTTTCCAGATGTCTACGTATAGAAACAATAGGGTACTAACGCTTCTTAGAACGAGACTTCACTTCTCATTTCTATGTTTCATGATAAGATATAATATACATTGCGAAGTGTCATGTATACCTCGTATTCACTTCAAAAGAATGTAAATGCGATACTTCCTTGCTAGGAAATAGCGTTTCCAGATGTCTACATATAGAAACAATGGGGTTCTAATGCTTCTTAAAACGAGACTTCGCATCTCAGTTCTATGTTTCATGATAAGATATAATATTCATTGCGAAGTGTCATGTATACCTCGTATTCACTTCAAAAGGAAATAAATGCGCCACGTCCTTGCAAGGAAATAGCGTTTGCAGATGTCTACTTATCGTACCAATAGAGTTCTAATGCTTCTTAAAACGCAATACAGCACCTCACTTCTATGTTTCATGATGATATAATATCCATTGCGAAGTGTCATGTAAACCTCGTATTCTCTTCAAAAGAATGAAAATGCGACACTTCCTTGCATAGAAATAGCGTTGGCAGATGTCTACTTATCGTAGCAGTAGAGTTCTAATGCTTCTTAAAACGCAATACCGCACCTCACTTCTATGCTTCATGATGATATAGTATTCAGTGCGAAGTGTCATGTAAACCTCGTATTCTCTTCAAAAGAATGTAAATGCGACACTTCCTTGCAAGGAAATAGCTTTGCAGATGTCTACTTATCGTAGCAATAGAGTTCTAATGCTTCTTAAAACGCAATACCGCACTTCTCTTCTATGTTTCATGATGATATAATATTCAGTGCGAAGTGTCATGTAAACCTCGTATTCTCTTCAAAAGAATGAAAATGCGACACTTCCTTGCTAGGAAATAGCGATTGCAGATGTCTACTTATCGTAGCAATAGAGTTCTAATGCTTCTTAAAACGCAATACCGCACCTCACTTCCATGTTCCATGATAAGATATAATATTCATTGCGAAGTGTCATGTATAACTCGTATTCACTTCAAAATAATGTAAATGCGACACTTCCTTGCTGGGAAATAGCGTTCCCAGATGTCTACATATAGAAACAAAAGGGTACTAATGCTTCTAAGAACGAGACTTCGCTTCTCATATCTATGTTTCATGATAAGATATAATATTCATTGCGAAGTGTCATGTACACCTCGTATTCACTTCAAAAGAATGTAAATGCGACACTTCCTTGCTAGGAAATAGCGTTTCCAGATGTCTACGTATAGAAGCAATAGGGTACTAATGCTTCTTAGAACGAGACTTCACTTCTCATTTCTATGTTTCATGATAAGATATAATATTCATTGCGAAGTGTCATGTATACCTCGTATTCACTTCAAAACAATGTAAATGCGACACTTCGTTGCTAGGAAATCGCGTTTGCAGAAGTCTACGTATCAAAGCAATAATGTTCTAATGCTTCTTAATTCGCGATATTGCATCTCATTTCTATGTTTCGTGTTAAGGTATAATATTCATCGTGGAGTGTTATGTATACCTCGCATTCACTTCAAAAGAATATAAATGCGACACTTCCTTGCTAGGAAATAACGTTTGCAGATGTCTACGTATCGAAGCAATAGAGTTCTAATGCTCCTTAAATAGCGTTGTCGCATCTCATTTCTTTGTATCATGATAAGATATAATATTCATTGCGAAGTGTCATGTAAACCTCGTATTCACTTCAAAAGAATGTAAATGCGACACTTCCTTGCTAGGAAATAGAGTTTGCAGATGTCTACGTAACGTAGCAATAGGGATCTAACGCTTCTTAACACGCGATATCGCATCTCATTTCTATGTGTCATGATGAGATATAATATTCATTGCGAAGTGTCATGTATACCTCGTATTCACTTCAAAGAAATGTAAATGCAACATTTCCTTGCTAGGAAATAGCGTTTGCAGATGTCTACGTATCGAAGCAATAGAGTTTTAATGCTCCTTAAATCGCGATATCGCATCTCATTTCTATGTTTCGTGATAAGGTATAATATTCATTGCGAAGTGTCATGTATACCTCGTACTCACTTCAAAAGAATGCAAATGCGACACTTCCTCGCTAGGAAATAGCGCCTGCAGATGTCTACGTATCGTGGCAGTAGAGTTCTAATGCTTCTCAAAGCGCGATATAGCATCTCATTTCTATGTGTCATTATAAGATATAATATTCATTGCGAAGTGTCACGTATACCTCGCATACACTTCAAAAGAAGGTGAATGCGGCACTTCCTTGCTAGAAAGTAAAGTTTGCAGATGTCTACATATCGATACAATATATTTCTAATGCTTCTCAGAACGCGATATCGCATCACATATCTATGCTTCATGATAGGATATAATATTCATTGCGAAGTGTCATGTATACCTTGCACATACTTCAAATAAATGTAAATGCGACACTTCCTTGCTAGGACGTTGCGTTTGCAGATGTCTACGTATCGATGCAGTAGAGTTCTAATGCTTCTTATATCGCGATATCGCATCTCATTTCTATGTTTCATTATAAGATATAATATTCATTGCGAAGTGTTATGTATTCCACTTCTACACTTCAAATGAATGTAAATGCCACAGTTTCATGCTAGGAAATAGCGTTTGCAGACGTCTACGTATCGTAGCAGTAGATAACTAATGCTTCTTAAAACGCGATATCGCATCCCATTTTTATGTTTCATGTTAGCATATAATATTCATTGCGAAGTGTCATGTGTACCTCGTATTCACTTCAGATGAATGTAAATGCGACACTTCCTTGCTAGGAAATAGCGTTTGCAGATGTCTACGTATCGATGCAATAGATTTCTAGTGCTTCTTAAATCGCTATATCGCATCTCATTTCTATGTTTCATGATAAGATATAACATTCATTGTGCACTGTTATGTATACCTCGTATTCACTTCAAAAGAATGTAACTGCGACCCTTCCTTTCAAGGAAATTACGTTTCCAGATGTCTACGTATCGAAGCAATAGAGTTCTAATACTTCTTAAAACGCGATATAGACTGCCATTTCTATGTTTCATGATAAGATATAATACTCATTGCGCAGTGGTATGTATAACTCGTATTCACTTCAAAATAATGTAAATGCGACACTTCCTTGCTGGGAAATAGCGTTCCCAGATGTCTACATATAGAAACAAAAGGGTACCAATGCTTCTAAGAACGAGACTTCGCTTCTCATATCTATGTTTCATGATAAGATATAATATTCATTGCGAAGTGTCATGTACACCTCGTATTCACTTCAAAAGAATGTAAATGCGACACTTCCTTGCTAGGAAATAGCGTTTCCCGATGTCTACGTATAGAAGCAATAGGGTACTAATGCTTCTTAGAACGAGACTTCACTTCTCACTTCTATGTTTCATGATAAGATATAATATTCATTGCGAAGTGTCATGTATACCTCGTATTCACTTCAAAACAATGTAAATGCGACACTTCGTTGCTAGGAAATCGCGTTTGCAGAAGTCTACGTATCAAAGCAATAATGTTCTAATGCTTCTTAATTCGCGATATTGCATCTCATTTCTATGTTTCGTGTTAAGGTATAATATTCATCGTGGAGTGTTATGTATACCTCGCATTCACTTCAAAAGAATATAAATGCGACACTTCCTTGCTAGGAAATAACGTTTGCAGATGTCTACGTATCGAAGCAATAGAGTTCTAATGCTCCTTAAATAGCGTTGTCGCATCTCATTTCTTTGTATCATGATAAGATATAATATTCATTGCGAAGTGTCATGTAAACCTCGTATTCACTTCAAAAGAATGTAAATGCGACACTTCCTTGCTAGGAAATAGAGTTTGCAGATGTCTACGTATCGTGGCAGTAGAGTTCTAATGCTTCTCAAAGCGCGATATAGCATCTCATTTCTATGTGTCATTATAAGATATAATATTCATTGCGAATTGTCACGTATTCCTCGCATACACTTCAAAAGAAGGTGAATGCGGCACTTCCTTGCTAGAAAGTAAAGTTTGCAGATGTCTACATATCGATACAATATATTTCTAATGCTTCTCAGAACGCGATATCGCATCACATATCTATGCTTCATGATAGGATATAATATTCATTGCGAAGTGTCATGTATACCTTGCACATACTTCAAATAAATGTAAATGCGAGACTTCCTTGCTAGGACGTTGCGTTTGCAGATGTCTACGTATCGATGCAGTAGAGTTCTAATGCTTCTTATATCGCGATATCGCATCTCATTTCTATGTTTCATTATAAGATATAACATTCATTGTGCACTGTTATGTATACCTCGTATTCACTTCAAAAGAATGTAACTGCGACCCTTCCTTTCAAGGAAATTACGTTTCCAGATGTCTACGTATCGAAGCAATAGAGTTCTAATACTTCTTAAAACGCGATATAGACTGCCATTTCTATGTTTCATGATAAGATATAACACTCATTGCGCAGTGTTATGTATACCTCGTATTCACTTCAAAAGAATGTAAATGCGACACTTCCTTGCTAGGACGTTGCGTTTGCAGATATCTACGTATCGAAGCAATAGAGTTGTAATGCTTCTTAAATCGCGATATCGCATCTCATTTCTATGTCGCATGATAAGAAATAATATCCATTACGAAGTGTTATGTATTCCTCGTCTACACTTCAAATGAATGTAAATGCGACACTTCCATTCTAGGAAATTACGTATCCAGATGTCTACGTATCGAAGCAATAGTGTTCTAATGCTTCTTAAATCCCGATATCGCATCTGATTTCTATGTTTCACGATAAGACATAACATTCATTGTGCAGTGTTATGTATACCTCGTATTCAGCTCAGAAGAATCTAATTGCGATACTTCCTTGCTAGGAAATAGGGTCTGCATATGTCTACGCATCGTAGCAATAGAGTTCTAATACTTCTTAAAACGCGATATCGCATCTCATTTCTATGTTTCATGATAAGATGTAATATTCATTGCGGGGTGTCATGTATACCTCGTATTCAATTCAAAAGAATGTAAATGCGACACTTCCTTGCTAGGAAGTAGCGTTTGCAGATGTCTACGTATCGAAGCAATAGATTTCTAATGCTACGTAAATCGCGATATCGCACCTCGTTTCTATGTTGCATGGTAAGATATAATATTCATTGTGGATTGTTATGTATACCTCGCATACACTTCAAATGAATGTAAATGCGACACTTCCTTGCTAGGAAATAGCGTTTGCAGACGTCTACATATCGAGGCAAAGGAGTTTTAATGCTTCTTATATCGCGATATCGCATCTCACTTCTACGTTTCATGGTAAGATATAATATTCATTGTGGACTGTTATGTATGCCTCGTTTTCACTTCAAACGAATGTAAATAGGACACTTCCATGCTAGGAAATAGCGTTTGCAGATGTCTACGTATCGAAGCAATAGAGTTTTAATGCTCCTTAAGTCGCGATATCGCTTCTCATTTCTTTGTTTCATGATAAGATATAATATTCATTGCGAAGTATCATGTATACCTCGTATTCACTTCAACAAAATGTAAATCCGACATTTCCTTCCTAGGAAATAGCGTTTGCAGATGTCTACGTTTCGTAGCAATAGAGTTCTAATGCTTCTTAAAACGCAATACCGCACGTCACTTCTATGTTTCATGATGATATAATATTCATTGCGATGTGTCATGTATACCTCGTATTCGCTTCAAAAGAATGTAAATGCGACACTTCCTTGCTAGGAAATAGAATTTGCAGATGTCTACATATCGTAGCAATAGGGTTCTAAAGCATCCTAAAACGCGATATCGAATCTCATTTCTGTGTGTCATGATGAGATATAATATTCATTGCGAAGTGTCATGTATAACTCGTATTCAGTTCAAAAGAACGTAAATGCGACACTTCCTTGCTAGGAAATAGCGTTTCCAGATGTCCACGTATAGAAACAATAGGGTTCTAATGCTTCTTAAAACGAGACTTCGCATCTCAGTTCTATGTTTCATGATGGGATATAATATTCATTGCGAAGTGTCATGTATACCTCGTATTCACTTCAAATGAATGTAAATGCGACACTTGCTTGCTAGGAAATAGCGTTTGCAGATGTCTACATATCGACGCAATAGAGTTTTAATGCTCCTTAAATCGCGATATCGCATCTCATTTCTTTGTTTCATGATAAGATATAATATTCATTGCGGAGTGTCATGTATACCTCGTATTCACTTCAACAGAATGTAAATCCGACACTTCCTTGCTAGGAAATAGCGTTTGCAGATGTCTACGTATCGTAGCAATAGAGTTCTAATGCTTCTTAAAACGCAATACCGCACGTCACTTCTATGTTTCATGATGATATAATATTCATTGCGATGTGTCATGTATACCTCGTATTCGCTTCAAAAGAATGTAAATGCGGCACTTCCTTGCAAGGAAATAGCGTTCGCAGATATCTACTTATCGTAGCAATAGAGTTCTAATGCTTCTTAGAACGCAATACCGCACCTCACTTCTATGTTTCACGATGTTATAATATTCATTGCGAAGTGTCATGTAAACCTCGTATTCTCTTCAAAAGAATGTAAGTGCGACACTTCCTTGCTAGGAAATAGAGTTTGCAGATGTCAACGTATCGTAGCAATAGAGTTCTAACCCTTCTTAAAATGCGATATAGCATCTCATTTCTATGTGTCCTGATGAGATATAATATTCATTGCGAAGTGTCATGTATACCTGGTATTCACTTCAAAAGAATGTAAATGCGACACTTCCCTGCTAGAAAATAGTGATTCCAGATGTCTACGTATCGTAGCAAAAGGGTTCTAACGTTTCTTAAAACGCGATATCGCATCTCATTTCTTTGTGACATGATGAGATATAATATTCATTGCGAAGTGTCATGTATACCTCGTATTCACTTCAGAAGAATGTAAATGCGACACATTCTTGCTAGGATATAGCGTTTACAGATGTCTACATATCGTAGCAATAGAGTTCTAATGCTTCTTAAAACGGAATACCGCACCTCACTTCTATGTTTCATGAAGTTATAATATTCATTGCGAAGTGTCATGTAAACCTCGTATTCTCTCCAAAAGAATGTAAGTGCGACACTTCCTTGCTAGGAAATAGAGTTTGCAGATGTCTACGTATAGAAACAGTGGGGTACTAATGATTCTTAGAACGAGACTTCGCTTCCCATTTCTATGTTTCATGATAAGATATAATATTCATTGCGAAGTGTCATGTATAACTCGTATTCACTTCAAAAGAATGTAAATGCGACACTTCCTTGCTAGGAAATAGCGTTTCCAGATGTCTACGTATCGTAGCAATAGAGTTCTAATGCATCTTAAAACGCCATATCGCATCTCATTTCTATGTCTCATGACAAGATATAATATTCATTGCGAAGTGTCATGTATACCTCGTATTCGCTTCAAAAGAATGTAAATGCGACACTTCCTTGCAAGGAAATAGCGTTTGCAGATGTCTACTTATAGTAGCAATAGTGTTCTAATGCTTCTTAAAACGCAATACCGCACCTCACTTCTATGTTTCATGATGTTATAATATTCATTGCGAAGTGTCATGTACACCTCGTATTCTCTTCAAAAGAATGTAAATGCGACACTTCCTTGCTAGGAAATAGCGATTCTAGATGTATAAGTGTAGAAACAATAGAGTTCTAATGCTTCTTAAAACGAGACTTCGCAACTCATTTTTATGTTTCATGATAAGATATAATATTCATTGCGAAGTGTTATGTATACCTCGTATTCACTTCAAAAGAATGTAAATCCGACACTTTCTTCCTAGGAAATAGCCTTTGCAGATGTCTACGTATCGTAGAAATAGAGTTCTAATGCATCTTAAAACGCCATATCGCAACTCATTTCTATGTCTCATGACAAGATATAATATTCATTGAGAAAGTGTCATGTATACCTCGTATTCGCTTCAAAAGAATGTAAATGCGACACTTCCTTGCAAGGAAATAGGGTTTGCAGATGTCTACTTATCGTAGCAATAGAGTTCTAATGCTTCTTAAAACGCAATACCGCACCTCACTTCTATGTTTCATGATGTTATAATATTCATTGCGAAGTGCCATGTAAACCTCGTATTCTCTTCAAAAGAATGTGAATGCCACACTTCCTTGCTAGGAAATAGAGTTTGCAGATGTCTACGTATAGAAACAATGGAGTACTACTGCTTCTTAGAACGAGACTTCGCTCCTCATTTCTATGTTTCATGATAAGATATAATATTCATTGCGAAGTGTCATGTATACCTCGTATTCACTTCAAATTAATGTAAATGCGACACCTGCTTGCTAGGTAATAGCGTTTGCGGATGTCTACTTATCGAAGCAATAGAGTTTTAATGCTCCTTAAATCGCGATATCGCATCTCATTTCTTTGTTTCATGATGAGATATAATATTCATTGCGAAGTGACATGTATAACTCGTATTCAGTTCAAGAGAATGGAAATGCGACACTTCCTTGCTAGGAAATAGCGTTTCCAGATGTCTACGTATAGAAACAATAAGGTTCTAATGCTTCTTAAAATGCAATACCGCACCTCATTTCTATGTTTCATGATGATATAATATTCATTGCGAAGTGTCATGTAAACCTAGTATTCACTTCAAATGAATGTAAATGCGACCCTTGCTTGCTAGGAAATAGCGTTTGCAGATGTCTACATATCGACGCAATAGAATTTTAATGCTCCTTAAATCGCGATATCGCATCTCATTTCT
The DNA here is from genome assembly GCF_050948175.1 of Xylocopa sonorina. NCBI lineage: Eukaryota > Metazoa > Arthropoda > Insecta > Hymenoptera > Apidae > Xylocopa > Xylocopa sonorina. Next base: position 378,002 of record NW_027490102.1, on the reverse strand, counting down.
ATGTCTCATGACAAGATATAATATTCATTGCGAAGTGTCATGTATACCTCGTATTCGCTTCAAAAGAATGTAAATGCGACACTTCCTTGCAAGGAAATAGCGTTTGCCGATGTCTACTTATCGTAGCAATAGAGTTCTAATGCTTCTTAAAACGCAAAACCGCACCTCACTTCTATGTTTCATGATGTTATAATATTCATTGCGAAGTGTCATGTAAACCTCGTATTCTCTTCAAAAGAATGTAAATGCGACACTTCCTTGCTAGGAAATAGAGTTTGCAGATGTCAACGTATCGTAGCAATAGGGTGCTAATCGGGACGCCGCGCTGGGAGCCCCGAATCGTTCCGCGGGAGAGAAATAATGGAAACGTGGTTTTGGCGATCGGTAGGGGTGTGCGAGAAGAGCGAGGACGGGTGGCGCGGAAACTAATTATCTTCAGCTCGAACGAGATGAATAAATAACTACAGCCCTATGGCTGTGGTAAGTGAAATCGATGTTTCGATCGTATTCCCTTAAAGCTATTATTTTCTATTCCCAACGATTCACAATTAATATAGTACATAAAAACTGATCGATTGTTCAAAGGTTGTTCGTACATTTACACGTTCGTCGCATGTTCCTTTTGCATTCTCTTGTCCCAATCGAAGTTTTCTTATTAATCCACAAAGTATCTCTGACAACAGTCTCCGGGACGAAAAAGAAAAGGAACGAGACTGTCCGCAGGAGCGTTCTTATGACAGGGGCAGGGTTAAACGGATCCGTTGTGGTGCAGCACAGTAGCGATCGGGGACACGCGCGGTTGACGCAGCGACCGAGCCGGAAAGTTAACAAGGGCGGTCGCGTCGATCCTCGGAATTAATTAAAACCATCGTCGCGAGGGGGACGTGTATTTTTATCTGTCCCTGGTCTCGGCGACACATCTATCTCGAGGCAGCCGGACCACGCGCAAAGAGAGGAGTTCTGCTACCGCTACGGCTACCGCTACCGCAGCTTTATCTACCCTGCCAATCCTAATACGCGTCCGCTTATAACTTTTCCTGCGAACAAACGTCGAGGGAGACGCTCTGGTACTCGATCGAACGGCTGTCCTCGACAAATTGTCGCCGGTTCGCCGGAATATTTCTTGCGTCGCGTTTACTCGCGATCGAGTGGACGATAACGAAGTCGTTCCCCATCTTCCGAGGTTGCTTACCGTTGGAGTAACTCGTGGACGCGTCGACAAAAAGACTCGAGCGAACCTCGAACCGGAGGAACTATCGCGGAGCAGCCAAGCCGGCTGCTCCCTTCTATCGATCTCGACTTCTTCCGTTTCCTTCGCGATTCGACGATGCCCTCCTCGGACCATCCATTCCCTGCCGTCGTCCAACACTCTGAAACCGAATCCACGGAACGTCTCGCGAGCTGGTCGCGGCGGCAACGCATCAGCCACCGCGAACCGCGCTATTACCAGAACTCGTCGACGGTACCTGTCGCTAGTCGCTGCCCCTGCGTGGATCAGCGGGTCGAGAGAAAGAATCAGAGCGACGAGGACGCGGCTACGCGAGTATCAGCCACGAGACAGAGACGGAACGGCAGCCTGGACGGCGCAAAGGCTTCGACTCGCAAGCCGCACGTTCATTAATCTTGATCGGATCAGTCGAGATAGCGGCGAGCTGTTTCGGAAACCCTCCCCCACCAGGCGTTCTCATCAAGTCCCCTAGTACCATCGCCTCGACCTTCTCCTTCTCCTCCTCCCTTTCTTCTTCTTCTTCTTCTTCTTCTTCTTCTTCTTCTTCTTCTTCTTCAACTCCGGCTTTGCCTCCTCCGACGCGTCTCGAAGCTCCTTTTTCTTTCTGCCAACCCGAACTCTTTCCTGGACCCGCGTCTGCACACAGAGGGTTTCGGGGCGCAAGAAAACCCCCAGAACGGATCGGCACCGCAGTGCCGACGACGGCCAACCGTTTTAATTCCGGCTGGATCGACTGCCAATCCCCTTCCCTCGACCTCGCTCGTCCCACCAGCCACCCCTGACCCGGCTAGAGAGCCTTTATAATTCATTAAATTCCTTTTCCTCCTGTTGTCCGACCCTTTCGACGCGAACTCCGTGGATCGTGCGGCTCGCTGGTTCGCGTGTGCGTCGCTCCGTCGAGTGCAACGCGGGGGTGGCATTCTGTTTGGCGCAGCGTATATTTTTAGCGAGAACACCCGGGGTGAATTTTTGTAATGGACACTTCGAGAGCGTCTAGATTGTAGTTGGTAACGCGAGGGGACGAAATCGAGGCGTTCGAGACTGAGGATCGGCAACACAGATTGCAACGCGACGATTCCAATCGGGGAAACGTCGTTTCCAGCGAGCGAGCAAAGTGGAAGCAATTTTCTGTTGGAATATTAAAAAGTACCCCTGTCGCAGCGGTACCGTGGCGGGGCAAAAACCGTCCGCGGCAGCCAGCACAATGGCGGACAGCGGTGGCCAGTGGGTAGCCCCTTTAATTTCACCAGAATCGCCTGTCAATCCTCCTTCATACCTGCTCCTTATAATTCATTAAAATTCTTTTTGCTTGCCTGGAAACGTGACGGATCTTGTTTTCAATTTAGTAGAGCCCCGACTGCGACTACCATAATGCCCCGCATGAGCTACCCGCGGAATAGCAATGAGCCCCCTCGGCGGGCTGCGTGAGTCGCGATCGGGATTCCTGCGTAGAAACTCGTTTTCGGCCGCGGCGAATGAATTCCGAACGTCGCGACGGGGGAAACTGGAATTTTTGCACCACCGCACAACCCCCTTGATATTTTCTCCTCTTCCACCTGCTTTGAATAATATAATAACAACTGACCACGGGAGTTCCTCGACTACGGTGGATCTTGACCCTTTATTTGCTCGAGCCACGCGAGGTACGCTGTGTGTGTGTGTCAACGCGCGTTAAACACGGTGTACTCGTTACTTAACAAAGTTCAGTGCGCAAGATTAATGATTTTTCTTCGTTTTCGCCTGTTCTCACGAATTAATTTTGTCTTCCAGCAAATAGCGTGACTTTCGTATTTCACTGAAGGTCCCAGGAGGTCTGATTTATCTCTCATCGGTGAGAAAATGTTGATTTTTTTCGGGATCGTGGTGTGAAAATAAAAATGAACAGCGCAGTGAACGGTATCCATGTTTTTCGTGATATTCGACGACACGTTTTGCCAGTGGTTTACGCGAAATCCAGGGAGTGACCAGCGACCCTTGGTCCTCGAGCATCCCCTTCAACGTTGACCGAATTCGACATTAACACCCTTCGCGTAATTAATCCTGTAATTCCATTGACTCGTTTCCGGGACGAAGTGGGATCAGTATTAATCCTGTTCGTCAAGAATCGTGGCATTTTCTTACGCGAAACTTTTACACTCTATCGAGAGATTAACGTCGTCTTCGCCTTATAAAACAGTTGCTGGCTCTCGTCGGTTCTTCTGAAACAAGAAATGCTATAATATAATGCTTACGCTTTGGCGTGTTAAAAATCGGTAAAAACAACATCAGCCTTTGAAAGTCAGCCTTTGAGTTCGAAACGCGAGGTACGGCTCACTCCTCCTGTCTGTTTTGCGGTCCTTACGCGGTGATTGAATGTTAGCAAAGGCACGCAGCGCGATTCCTTTATCAATTAATAAGCCGTGACGACTCGGAATTAAATCGTTCGCCTTGATCGTGTTCGCAAAAACGATAATCCACCGGCGGTAAAGAGGGAAATCGAACGGCGAGGCGGCGAGCGATCATAGCGGAGCAACTCGTGACGCGCATAGAATCGCCATTTCAAGCTCCTCTTCACAGCTGCTCTCTTTTTTCCGTCCCACTGCTCTGCTCCCATTGTGACAGCCCCACTCGAGCGCAACGCGTGGACACGAGCTACGATTCTCCACAGGGTCCATTTCAAAAAACGTCTCAATCTCGACGCGCCATCGGCTCGACCAAAATCCTTGCCACTGGTTCTTTACAAAAATCGTCCTCAGCATCGCGTCCCCTTCAATTCCAATTCTAATCGAAATTAACCAAAGAATGCAGCGATTCAGCGGAGAAGTAACAGGAAATCTGGACTTGTAATACGAATACTGTAGCTTGTCGACGAAAATCGTGTTATACGAGATTTATCCGAGCCGACCGACTTAAGTAATGATCTCTTCTCGACGTCGACTCGAGTCACTTCTAGAGTTTCGCGTGTCTCAAAGAACGCCGCGACATTTCGACCGATTTGTCCATTTTTCCGGGGCAGCGTCGCGCACCAAATTAATGACGCTTCCACGGGAAGGCCCGGACGAAATGAATTGGAGCCCCCGGTGCACGCATCCCTGTTTCTCACGGGTCCACGTCTATCCGGGACCGGAGGATTGACCCTTCGATACAATTAAAAGAAGGGTCCGCCCTGGACTATTTGGTCCTGCCTACAACAACATCCTGCCGCACTCGCCGACAGGGATTGGACGAGGAGAGGTCCTTTGACATTGGTCCACGGCCGAATTCCAGGGCCATTATTAACACCCCGCTGTTTTCCGCTCGCTCCGTCTCGGTTTTCATGGCTGCTTCGCGCGGAGGGTGAAGAAATATTTTTGTAGACCTCGAAAGTTCGAGTTCGGGTCTCGAAAATGTTTAGTTAACAGATATTAGAGTTGGATCGCGTGAATTGGAAATTATACGGGTGTTTATTTTCTCTGGAAAGGGTGAAGTATTAATTGATCCTTTGTAAAAATGTCTTGACGCGCAAAAGGATGAAAAAATAGTTTGGAAGTTTGATAAATATTATAGAATGCCAAGTTCAGTTGAACTGACACGATCACGAGGCACGTAATTGATCGACGGGCCGATGAAATTAGAATCGATTGGGTCGCGCCGATTAAAGCGTTAATTGGCCAAGGCGAAATTGTCAATTTCACCGTGTTACGTAAATAATGAGCGAGTCCGTAAACAAGCTCTGATAGACGCTTAAAACAAACCCTTAATTGAATTCACACTTAGTCATTCCGGCTCGCTCGGAAACCGGCGAGTCATCCGGCACTGATTTTTTCCCCTCTTCCTGTTTGCCCTCTTGTTTCGACCAATTTACTCCCGTATCGCGATTCCTGCCAATAAGCTTCGCCACCAAACGAGAAAACTTTTCCTCCCTTCGATATCTTAACCTGGACCCACGAGATATTAAAAACGTAGACGAACATATCAGGTTATCGACGCTTTTAATTTTAATAAATCCTTTCTTTTGTTGCGTTAAATGCGAGGCTGGTACACGTCAAACAGCTGTTACACTGTGATTTTGCGTATGTTATATTCCAGAGAGCGTTATCGAAGCCGCTATTCCTCGTCCCCGTGCCGTTACATTATTCATGTTTAATATCATCAAGTATTTCATCCCCCTCGGACGAAAGGCTGGTAGCCATCGCTGACGGCCAAGCTAATATCGCCAACATGGTCGCTTCTGTCGCTAGGAGAATATCGCGAACAGTCGAAAATATAGCGCTAACATCGAAGAACATATTTTTGCAGAAGTAATAAAATTCTCTGCGCGATAAGTGGTAGGTCTGAAAGAGAAACGTCTGTTCGTAGAACCCGTAATCTGTTCTGAAATCAACTATGGTACATTAAGAAGACAAATACGAAGCACATTACCTAGCGACGATTAAGTTAGACGCCGGTTAAATTATAGTATCGTGTACAGAGGCGCATTGTACGCTCTGTTCGCGTAAGTGGTGTTATTCGGAACTGTAGTACCGCCTTAATTTGCCTAATTACCTGTTTAAATAATCGTTAGCACCTTCTACTTCATCAATCGTTACGGGAACAGTGATAATCTGCGCCATCAGCTAATTATCACCCTCTCGCTACTCGTACCTACACATTACTGCCATAATGTAATGCCGCTAATAAGGAAACCACCGCGTTACACGGACTGATTCTTCCACAAACGTTTCTTCTTTAAACGAAAATAGATTGCTCGAGTGTTACCATTCCATAGAATGAAAAATTAATATCACTCTCAATTTTACCACCCTTAATGCACACGCAGAAACCAACAATAAGAACCTAAAATCCACTCCAAATAATCGCAATTGGAAAACGTATACTTGTGAACTTCCGTACCTCCACTTTTTTGCTCTCAGCCCTCCACGTTCCGTCCCGTGTCCTCAATTTCCTCACCGTCTCCCACCTCCGTATCCAACAGCGATGATCGCGCTCGTTTGGGCAACGCTCACGCGAGCGTTACGGTCCGCAGGCCCGCAGAAACAGCCGGGAGCTTTTAATCCAGGGTGTGTCGAAGAAAACGTGGAGATAGAGACGGGAGGAAGGGCGGGAACAGGGGCGAGCAGCGCTGTCAGCGTCGCGGCGTCGCCAGGGACGCGACGCCATCCCCGTATCCCATCAGGCTCGCCCTCGTTCCCCGTCCCCGCTTCTTCGCAAAGGGGTTGATGGTGGCTCCGGATCATTCACGGCCGCCGAACGCCGACAATACGCCGGAAATTTCATCGAAACGCTCGCAACCCCGTTGATTTCCGCGGGGAGCACTCGCCCTGGCTCTGTCTCCGTCCCGTCTGGCCACCCTCGCCGCTCCCGCGTACTTTCTCGATGATCGCCTCGGCCTCTGGCCACCCTGTCGAACCGTTGAATTATTTTTCGAAAGCTAGCTCTGGCCAGCGTGACGTTACTACGATGAGAACCATCAAAGGGGTAGTTTGTTCTTCTGGGTTTTTGGAGGTTTTCGAAAAGATTTCAAAGGGGTAAGCGTGAATTTTTGTTAGTCCACTCTGTGTAAATGATTTTAATGTAAGTCTGAGGAATATGGAGATTGTACATGGATGGAAAATTGGTTATGAAAGTTGAAACTTTGGGAATGAATGAGAGAGTAGATAATATGGCGACGTCGAGGAAGCTGGCAGCCATATTGAAACGCCATTCGCTTGGAAACGTCCCTCTGTTGAGTTTACTAAATGATCACCGAATTTTACATAATTTACGTACATACTTAATTACATTCTAACAGAAGAAAAATTATTTCGTTCAGTTAGCAGAGGGTCACACGCGAAAGTCAGTTCGAGACGAGGTTAAATATGATTGCGATTATTAAGATCGACGGCGATCGGATATTGAAGGAAACCGGGACCACGGGAAGATATCGATAAGTGATTTAGATAAGCGTGAAGCGAATGGATAGAGTCAAAGTCATCGTGCTTGGAACAGGCACTGACTGATTTCTTCCTCGCTCTTGCGACTTCTTAATTTCCAGCGAATCCTGGCTTGGACAGGTTCGTTTAACTCTAGGGACACGTAACATTCGATAAACCGGCGAAGAAAATTCCGAAACCTTTCATAACGTGCCGCGCCTCGCCAACTTCTAAAGAAGAACCTTATCCTTTCTGAGCAGCGTAGGAACACGTAGGAAATAGAATCACTTGAAACTTGAAATTATTCGAAAACTTGAGCAACGTCGTTCGATAAACGAAAGAAAAGGGATCAGAATTTCCTCTGCAACGAAACTGCCAACCCCTTCGCGATTCACCCCCACGCGAGAGCTACTTCGCGAACTTTCAGAAAGGAAGCTAGTCAACTTCGTCCTCGAGAAGCCGCCCAGCGCCCATTAGACTCGAATCGCCTCCCACGAAAGAATTATTCAAATCTCACCCCCTTCCTTCCACCCGGTGACCTCGTTGGTTCGCCAGCCAAGAGGGAATCTTCTTTAAAAAGCAGCGAAAACCAGATGGAGGCGGTGTAGAAAATACCGGGTGGATAATCAGCGTTGGCCACGGAAGGGAGAAGGAAGAAAGGTGGCAGACAGTCGGATTGCGAGCAAAGGGCGCAAGAGAGAGAGAGAGAGAGAGGTGGGCCGGTTGCAGCAGCGGCGGCAACGGCGGCGGCGACGTCAGCGGCAGCAGCAGGGGTTGCTGAAACAGAAAACGATACCGGAGGGAAGAGAAAACGCGGTGGCCGTGCCAGGGAAGAGCGTAGTCGACGCGAGGCGGGAGAGGGAAAAGAGTGAGGGGTGGCGGTGTACGGTGCATGGCTCTACGTCGCGATCATTAATCACATTCTCGTGTCACGGCTAGCACCGCGCCGGCAGGGGTACCATAGTAAGGGTATACGCTAGTGGTATGAGACTACTAAAGGGAGGACCAGGATGCTGCCGCTCTTCTGATCATGAACACCGTGGCTGGGCTCCTCCGCCAGAACGACGACGTTACGGTTACCGTTATCGTGCACCCCGAGAATTTCGATCCACTTCCAACTATCGTTGCAATCGTGATGAGCACGATGGAAGGAACCATCTGAACGAGTCGACAATCGAGGATTTCAAGAATATTTAGCTACCTCGATAGTTTTACTTTGTAAAGAAAAATTCAAGAGTTTGCTACTTTATTTCAGCGAGAGATATTCGAGACAATGATACGCTTCGATGCGTCTTGATTACTTTCTTGGTTTTTCCGAACGTTCTAATGGCGGTGGTATTAAGGCGCGAAAGAATGGCGGAGGACGATGCTGATTTATTGGTAGCACTCGGCAGCGACGTTGAAAGGGATTGTTGACGATATTACGAATCTTAAACGGGAAGTTATCTAACAAGAATCAAGATAGGGAAATACGACTATCCATCCTCACCTCGTTCAGGAAGCTCCTATCTCTTCCTAAGAGGTTCCCGCTCGCTGGTGATGATTGACAACTTCTTGAACTGGATTCAGATTACCATACCCTTCTACGAGGAACGCTCGGGGTATTTCGATGTAAATACATGCGGCTCCTCGATCTGAAATGAGGAATCGGTGAGAGCCGATCGTCCATTCATACCAGTTACCGTTATCATTGTTGTGTTAGGGCGATCACCGCGTCCGGATGTTCCATAAATTATATTCATGCTTCAATTAACTAAATTACATCTCAACGTTATATTTTTAATCGAAAAAATCTCGACAGAAGGGTCTGTTTTATCTAAAATCGTCAATTTCTACCGAAAAGTGCAACTGTCGATCTTCTCCCCGACTCGATCGGTTCACTTCGAGTTCCAAGAACATCGGCCACAGGCCAGGCGTGTCTTTCTATCGGCAATTTACGTACAAAGAGAAAGTGCCGTGGCGTGGATTTCCCATCGAATCCACCCTTTTGGGAAACTGGCACACGTCGAGAGAACGGCCTGGGGAACCTTTCAGCGATCCTCCTCAGCTCTGACCGCATCAAAACAATGTCGACCGGCGCATTGTTTCGCCTTTAACCCTTTCGGCCGGCTCCGGGTCGAGGATGATCATAAATAAGTCGCGCTCCCGCCACGAGAGGATTTATCCGCACGTGCAGGTACTCTGCTAATTGCCGTGACGGGACTGGACAGCCGATAGAAATAGTTTCCGTCGTTCGCTATTAACGTGCAACTCTTCCATCGGCTGTTTTCCACCTTCCCTTCGAAGCACGCGATATCTCTTTGATGAGGAATTACCCTGAATTTATAAACTTCGGGTTGAAAAAGATATTGTTGGTAGGAATAGCCTGGTAATTAATAACTCGGCCCTGGAAGGGTTAATTGTTACCTTCGTCAACATACATTTAAATATAAATCAAACGCAGAGTTCACACTGCGAGAGCACAAACTCCGCGCTGTTAATCCTCATCCGAGCTGTACAAACAGTGTCCACATCGTCCACTTTATCATCGCACGCGGTACAGAAGATAGCAAGGGCCAACGCAATCAATATCACCTCCCTTCCGGCTGAACGCAAAACCGAGCCAGTAAAATTCGCTTGAAAAACCGTGCTATCGCGGCATCGAAACCTGGCCCGGCTTTCACGCGCTCCGGATCCGCTTATCATTCGCCTTTTCGTGAACGTGTTCCACGTCCTTTTTCTCTTCTTTTTCTCTCCTTTTCTTTTCCAGGACGACCGTGAACGCGTTCGCCACGGGCTGACGCCCGTCTACGACGCCCGCCGCCAGCACCCGCCTTGGGAACGCCGGACACAGATGCTCCGGATCGCGATAAGCCGGTGCACCGAGGATAATGACGACGCGATGGGAAGTAGGTCGGCTAATTTTGAAACCAACCACAGTGGTAAGCGTGTTTAAAGGGAAGAACTTTTACGCTGGCAATTACGACGAATCGGTGAGCCTGGCTGGGTAGATAAGTTCGCTGCGAGCAGCGATGTTGATTTCGTTAGACGATTAAGGGGTGAAGGGAGTTTCGGTGTTCCTGTGTAGATTTAAGATTACAACAGTTGGTAGGCTGCTTTTTAGTGGTAGTTTCTTGGCTTAGGGGTAAGTTCGAGTTAGCATCGTGCTGTCATCTAGTGGCCTTCTGCGTTGGTTGATTTGACCATGGGTTGCGTTGTTTTGCCAAAAACATTTGCTAGTCAGTATATTTTCTTAATTTCTAATACTGCAAAATGTAAATCGATGGAATTTCTCGTCGAGTTGATATTAGATCTTTTATGATAAAAAGCTTGGTGAAATTTGCGAATTTTTCTGGTAGTAAAGTGTTTTCGAAACATTTCTTTAGCTGATAAAGTCGGAATCTGCGATCGATACGTCGATGTGCAGGTCTCTTCCGTATCGACGAAGAGATATAAGGTAACAGTTTCGTTAATTTCCAATAGGGGACAAGTTCCAAATTGATAGACTGCCAAATGAAATGGTGTCGCTTAACTTGATACTACGTGTTCGCATTAATCAATTTGCGAAAGATATAATTTTTTATTATAATTACTATTGCAGAATTTCTTACTATTCAATTATTTCTTATGCGATTTAAAATCTCTAGGAATGGGGTGAGTAAAGTAATCGAAGCAATTTCTCCTTCAATTTCATACAGATTTATTTTTACATTATATCCGTATACATAAACACGTGTTAATTCTTAATTATATAACGTTAACATCAAACACATCAACATGTGTTATTCATTAACAAATTACAGCATAAATTATCTACATACAGAACCCTTAAAAGTACAGCTATATTAAACGCTCGAAGCCTATCGACAACGCAGCCTATTCTATCGACAAACACATCAATCGCCAATATATTCTCAACAATCTAACGCAGAAAACATCGTATCGCTTTAAACGCGCTATACATTGCTCGCAGACGCACACAGCTGGTTGGCTCTAAAACTAAACGCCCTCCAATGGACGCCGATTCCCTCGAATGCGCCGCCATGCATTGCAATCTAGAGTCGCGTGGCATGTCATCCGTAAGATACCTGTAGAGACGAGCTTCTGATATTTACAATTCTACAAAAGCCCGGATCTACAGGGTAGATCACGAATGTGCCTATCTTATGCAACCACTCGCATCAGCCGTCGAATCTTCAGTAGCGAGAGATCTGCAACACACAAGCTCAATTTTATTTCCATCGAGCCACGGAGCTGGTGGGCGAGTTAAGGACGAGTCGACGGGCTCGGTGGTCTCCCTCGTCGTCGAATTACGCTCTGCAAAATTCTGCCGCGCGTCCACCACGGTCATTAAATCCCGTTCAACGCGGCGGGGAAGAATTATCCCCGAATTTGAATACAATTAGAGCAACGACGGAGCGGCTCGATGGTAATCGCGAATTAATCGCGCGATGCCGATTGGAAAATGATCGAGCTGGGAACAACGCGAATGAATAACGAGCATGACCGTATAAAGCCAACGGGGATTAGAAATTTCATTCCGTCCGGTGAACCACGTACGTGACGCCGGAAAACCACCGCTAAAACCGGACGTGATCTGGCATGCACATCCGGAATACGGCTGGAGGAAGTCGTGAATTAATACGATTCCCTGAGCGCGCGATACCATTGCGTCTCGATGATTTTAAACGGTCAATTTCGTGGACTCCATTGCGTCGCGTTGTTGCGTTCAACGCGTCCGCGTTCGATCGTAGAGAAGTGTGACATAGCGATTGCAAACGTGGACGTTTAATAGAGGGCCAATAGTCGTGTGTCCTCTTCTGTTAATTCCAGTAGCACTAGATTTACGAGATCGTTAAACAGAGATCGGATAGAGTGCAATTTTCTGGAAAATCTTCACGCGACACGAAGAACAGCAAGATCTCGCATGCTTTTTAAACCGATCGACCATCGCGAATCGCACGTACGTACGTGCAACAGGCGGAAGAAAGAGTGGTTCCATGCAGAGAGCACACTTGGCTGGATCGACGAAGAAAGTACACCAGACGAGAGGTACGTACTCGATTTCACGGAATTCCAATGGGTGAGAATGGCGCGGGCGCGCGCCTCCGCGTCCACGGAATCGAGGTCAAACTATCGACATGCCAGGAATACGATTAGAAAAGTGAAACGAACGAAGACCACCGGCGATCACCATCGAAAACGTTCGACGGAATCCATACCCTCGCATCGGTATTGGTACATGCACGTGCACACGAGAAACTCTCTCTCTCTCTCTCTCTCTCTCTCTCTCTATCTCTCTCTACGAACCCACCAACTAATCGCACTACAGGAAGTCATGCGGGGGACACGGAGGAATGCCGCGTAGAGCTGGCGACGAGCCTCGAATTCGAAGCGTCGTAGACGCGCACACGATCGTCCCCCGAAAAAGAAGCGACGAACAAGACCCGCGGGAAGGAAAAACGGTACTATCTACGGTGAACTCACATCCCCTGGCAGCCGCGCGTGCACATGCATCTCCGTTCGTCGAGCGCGTGGATCGACGCGCGTGCACGTCCTCCTCCTCGGTGGCCGCGTCCAAGAGTCCTCGACGACGGTCACAATTGCGGCGCGGCGGAACCGCGCTCCACCGCGGCAGGGCGCGCGGAAAGCGTGGAAAGCGCGGGCCAACGCCCTTTCAAACGAAACGCGAGGGACGACTGTCCTTTTTGGCCGAGACGCCATCTTGGATCGGTCGAGGACAGACGCGCTTCACGTCGCTCCGTAGTAATTTCGTGTTTTCGGTGTAAAATCCGTCAGGAAATTATAAACGAGTGTTTCTAAGTGGTTATCTAGTGGTTGTGAACGATCAGTGATATTAATTTCAGTGAAATTCAGTGCCTGTGAATAGAAAAAGTGGAAAAATCGGTGTCGGACGCTCCCGGCGCGTCGATCGACCCACGCCAACTTTTCGCAGCCTGAAGCACGGAACCGCCTGACGTCCCAGCCAATATTTATATACCAAAAGAAGCGGAACAACGCCGGCTACAATTTGGTGTAAACAGATCAGAGATCCAGTGCAAGACAGCAAAGGTAAGTTCACTTTTCTGATCCAGTAAGTGACAGGTTAGGCGGCCATATTGGACGCCATCTTGGCCGCCATCTTGGACGCGTCAACTACGCCAACGCCACCACGCGGAGTGTGGAAATAGTGACCACGCACGGGAAATCAACAATGGAAGGAGATACATCAGATACGGAAAGGGATTTAACAATTGAAAAATATAACAAGAAGGGAAAACATGTGCGGAAAAGAAGACTCCCCTCGGAAACGGAGACGGACATAGAACGACTGCAAAAGAGGAACGAGAAGGACGGCCAACGAGGAAAAAAGGCAGCCGCAGTGGAATTGCACGGAGATGTCAACAAGGAAAGCGACCGGGAAATGGAAACGGACAACCCCCCCAGCGGAACTATCCACAGCATCAAGGTCAAAGCAGAGGAAATACAGCAGAAGATAATTAACCACCTCACCAACCCGGACAACGGAATCAAACAGGGCACCACCAGATACCTGTTAAATAAAATAGGAAATCTACAGAACCTACTGCAGGAATCACTGCTGATGAACAGCAGACTTGAAGGCCAACTAGAAGCCCTGAAGTGGGAAAATAGGAAGCAAAGGAAGGACTTCGTCGCCGACGAAAGAAAAGCGATGGCAGCAGCCGCAACCCAGCCGCAGAAAATGACGTATGCGGAACGACTCGGAATTAAGTCGAAAGTTGCGGAACTTTCTAACCTCAAGCAGGACCCTCCAAAAGTCGTCCTTGTACGACCAACGGATACATCAAAATACACAAACAGCGAAGAAACAAAACAGGCCTTGATAAAGCTGATCTCGCCAAAAGAAGACAACCTACACGTGAAAAACCTCAGGAAAGTGCAAGGAAATGCTGTAATCGTCGAAACAGCTAAATTGAGTAATGTGCAGACATTAATTAAAAACGAGAAACTCAAAACGGCAGGCTTACTAGTTGACGTACCCACAAAAAGGAGTCCACGCGTCATAATATATGGCGCACCGAGAATTGAAGACGATAAAGAAACGCTGCAGACCATCATCGACCAGAACTTCAACGACCAGGAAAAGAAGAAATACTCGCACCAAACCAAAGTCGCGTTTAAAACAGGAAACAAGAATAATAAAAACAGCTGCAACATCGTATTAGAGACATCAAAAGAAGTGAGAGAACTACTCATAAAAAAGGAACGACTGTATATCATGTGGCAGTGTTGCAAAGTTCAAGACTACGTCGTAGCCACGCGGTGTTATAAGTGTCAAGGACACGGCCACACAACCAAACACTGCAGAAGTGAAATCGACATCTGTGGTCACTGTGCACTGGCAGGCCATACCTTTAAAAACTGTCCGAACAAGAACAAGCCAGTAACATGCGTGAACTGCAAGAAGGCAGGAAAAACACACAACCACAGCGTCACCGACAAAGACTGCCCCTCACATATTACTGCCATAAATCAAGTACTCTCAAGAACTGACTATGGACAGTAGAACAAACCAAAACAAAAACAGGATTAGAATATTGCAACTAAACATGAGGAATACACAAGTAGTAAATTTGGAAACCAGCAAACTCATGAACCAAAAGAATATAGATATTCTCCTAATGCAAGAACCCTACAACCCGAAAGGGAAACACATTGGATTCAATAGTAACACAACCATCATAACTGGAGAAAACCAAAATCACGCCGTCCAGGCATCCATAGCCGTAAGAAGAAACAGACTTACAGTATTAAAAATTGCGCATCTAAGTAACGAACATTGTGTCTGTATCGAAATCACCAGTGAATTAGGACGGATATATATCGTGAACATGTACTTTCAGTTTTCCCACGAAATCGAGATATATCTAGAGCAGTTGCAAACAATACTTACACAGCTAAAAGGAGAAAAAGTTATAATAGCAGCAGATGCAAACGCCAAATCACCACTTTGGCACAGTAACATAACGGACGAACGAGGAGAAAAACTCGAGCAACTAATAGCACGGAATAACCTCATTGTTATAAATGAACCAAGAAACCCACCAACATATTCATCACCAACAGGCAGCTCAAATATAGATATAACGTTAGTAACATACCCAGCAGCACGGCTAATGGAGACCTGGATGGTAAAGGAGAACTGGACAAGCAGCGACCACAATGCAATAATATACAGTCTGACAAATGAAGCAAACACAGACAACACAGCGACGATCACAAGAACACCGAGATTCCGGATAAACAAAGTTAATTGGAGAAAGTTCCACGAAACATTAATAGTAGAAAAACAGGAAACTCTGCAGAACTGGAATAACAATATAGAAGAAGATATAGAAGAAGCCGCACGATCAATACATGCCTGCATTATAAATACCTGCAATAAAACCCTCGGACACAGGAAAACACGCACTGTAACTGTACCATGGTGGACTGGAGCCCTAACAGAACTGAAGAAACAAACACACAAAAAACGGAAAATACTTCAACAAACAAAAGACACCGAGAAAAGAGCAAAAGCAAAAGGAGAATACCATTCAATAAGAAATAGATACATAACAGAAATCCGAAAAGCTAAGAAGGAGAGCTGGGAAAAATATGTCACGAACAAAGGAAACGCCAAACCCTGGGGAACAGTTTATAAATTATGCATGCAGAAAATCACACCGGAACGGGCCTTGGCGACATGCGAAACCGGAACTGGACACACACTAACATGGAATGATACAGCCAGCAAATTTCTACAGTTCTTAGTACCCGACGACAACGACGACACCACAGATTCACAAAGAGAAATAAGGTCCGCAATTCAAGAAGCTCCGAACACCGAGAACACAGAGAATTTTACAAACTGTGAAATAGCCACCGCAATAAGAAGCCTTAGGAACAAAAAAGCGCCAGGAATAGATAGAATAGAAGTCGAAATACTGAAAGCCTCATACAGCTCACTAGAACAAGAATTCAACGAACTCTTCAATGCCTGTCTCAAACATGGTTACTTCCCGAAAATCTGGAAGATAGGGAACATTCGTGCTATCTTAAAGGACCCTGAAAAGGACGAAGCAAACCCAAAATCGTACCGACCGATCTGTCTGCTCCCAGTGATTGGCAAGGCGTTAGAGAAACTACTAGTACGAAAGCTAACCCCAACTTTTCAAAAAGAAGACTTCGCATGGGAACGCCAATATGGATTCACAACAGGAAAATCAACCGAGGACGCAATAGTACAGATGCGAGAACTAGTTTCCAGGAGCAACAAGAAATATGTACTGGCCATCTTATTCGACATCGCAGGTGCCTTTGACAACGTTTGGTGGCCAAGTATTTTACACAAACTAAAGGAGCGGCAATGTCCGAAAAACATCTACCGGACGATAGCAAACTACTTGCAAGACCGCAGTGTAAAATTCCGAGGAGAAACCCAGGAAACAACAAAGGACGTGACGAAAGGCTGCCCGCAAGGATCTATCCTAGGCCCGCACCTATGGAAACTAGTTTTTGACGATATCCTCAGATTGCTAAGAATTTCAGGAATAGAGGCGGTAGCATACGCTGACGACCTCCTAGTACTAATATCCGGAAACAGCCGACTAGAGTTAAAAAAACAAGGACAAGCAACAATAGAACTTATCGAACACTGGTGCAAAAACGAAAAACTACAATTATCAGTATCTAAAACGGAAATGACACTGTTCAAAGGTATACTCGACCCCAAAAGACCACCAACAATAAAAATCGGAAACAAACAGATAACGTACAAAGAAACGGTAAAATATCTCGGAATCCATTTTGATAGAGGCTTATATCTACGAACCCACGTCGAAAAGCTGAAAAGTAAGTGCGAGAAGAAATTCAACGCACTTGCCAGAATAGCAAAGAGAGACTGGGGATTAAATTACAAGTGTCTAAAAGTATTATACAGGGGAGTTTTCGTACCCATAGTTACATACGCGTCTGCAGCCTGGAGCGACAGATTAACAAAAGGAAACACGGAAAAATTACACGCAGCCCAGAGAAACGCCCTACTACGAATAACAAAAGCATACAGGACAACATCAACAGCCGCTCTAAACGTTATAGCAGGAGAAATGCCAATAGATCTGACGATACAACGCGCAACATATAAATACAAAATCAGGAAAGGAATATCATTCCAAATAGAACAATACACACACACCAGCAGCAGCGAAGCTGAAACAACGATAAACAAAATAGAAACATATCTACTGACATTATGGCAACAACGATGGGACGATTCCGATACAGGTAGACACACGTACAGTCTGCTGCCTGACGTGCGGAGCAGAATGGATATGAACTGGCTGTATCTAAATCACTACATCGTCCAATTCATATCAGGACACGGCGACTTCGCGCAATACTTGTTCAAGTCAAAAATATCAACAAACAAGTATTGTGACTGCGGTACAGAAGAAACACCGGTACACACCATTTTCCACTGCAGACTACATGAGTCAGAAAGAGAACAACTGCATATTAAGTACAGAGAACAACAGAACAATTGGCCGCCAGAGACATCAGGAATTTTGAACCAGCACACCTACAAGGAATTGGTACAAACAACAGAAGAAATCTTGAAGAAAAAAGAAAAGCACTGGACCCGACGACCGAAGAGAAGAAGAGACAGGGCATAGGAGAGACAAGAGACGACAACGCAGAAGTAACAGGAACAACACGCACAACTCACAGCTACCCCGCGGGTATCGCTTTCATTCACGACAGCGATATGGTAGCGTGATTACTTGCACTAACATCGTGCAAGCCCGTATGAGACTGAGCCTTCAGCTAGCGACTCGCCTCCCCGTGGCCCCCGCTGGAAACGTTTCGCCCGTAACATTACGTTCCGGGCCAAACGGCTAAGTAGTCGCTTCCCGAAAGGGACAGTCTACTCTTCTGATGATCCTTAGATGGTGAAGAAGGGGTTTTTTCGAGTCCGCCGCTCATAACATCTACGAGCGTGACCCTTCGCAGTGGATAAACGCAACCTTCCACCTGCCGATATAGGCGAAAGCCTCGGTGCGGCAGAGCTGACGCATGCGTCGAACAAAGCTCAAATACGACGAACTGTCCTTTTTGGCCACGAGCGGAGAAGGCATACGGCGACAAGCGCGAATCCTCGAGTCGCGGGGCGTCTCTCCCACGGCTGCCCGGCCGAAGCCAGGCGCATCCCCCGGATTCTGCGATGATTGGACCGCGCGCACCCTCCCCACCACTCCTGTCGAGGGGGATGCCACCGCACAGGGCCGTCGTCGGCGAGCCAGGTGCCACCGGCAGCCAGCCCTCTCCAAATCAGTATTGATATCGCATTATTCGACGCGCGCCAACGCACGCGTTCCCTATTTTCTTCGCTCGTTCCTTTTCCTTTTCTTCTTCGTTTTTCTTCTTCGTTCCTTCCCTCGGTTATGACGGGGTTGTCGCTGTATTAGTGGCTAGGGGTATCGAGGGTGCGTGGAGATCGTCCGGGGTATGAGGCGGGATATCCGTGGGTGGGGGTAATTGGTTCGGTTCGGGGAGATGATGAGTTGATTGTCGAGAGTAAAGGGGACAAATGAGGCTTGAAATATAATGGATAATGTTGGCCAGCGTTTTTCGTCAGGTAAAAAGTGAGGCGCTCACTGTTTTCAGAACGATCCGTTTTATGTACCCGTGGACAGAAACTATTTCTACCGCTGCTACGTGTTATCTGTCTGTTGTAGTAACGTAGAGTTCTGCGAACGATAGAGCGAAGAGGATAATATGTAGCATCGACCGCTTCATTATCGCGACGCTCGCATAAAAGAAACGAATTCGTAGCAGTCGAGTGCCGCGTCTCATGTAAATGAAGATCGAGCGATGTATAAATTAGCAATTAAGAGTCGAGTCGGTATCGCCTGGTTGTGTATCGAGCGACAGGGTGTATCAGCGATTAGGTGTACGGAATTTCTCTTATGAAATTCTTGCGCAGAAATTCATGCATTATTCAGACGGTGCGACGGAGAGGGAGGTTCGCGCGGCTCTGTACTCGAAGGAAGCGCGACACGAACAATTTCATCGTTTACATGACGAATCGACGTCGAACTACACCCGTACGTCATCGAGATTGCCGAATGATCTAGCACCCTTCAGCTCGAGCGCTTACTCGTCTGTCCGCGAGATCGGAACACCGCTCCGTCGCTTCGATCCTTAACGTTACACGTCTCTCCTGGGGAAACTAAAAGAGTCTAGGAAACAGAGACAAGGTGAACGAAAATAATCGACACCATATGTGGGATAGCAAAGAGACAGAAGAGAAATTCGTGCGGCATTCATCCGATACGTTAACACCGGTGGCTACAGCCCTGACGTCGTTCCAGCTCGGTCGACATCGTGCAGTCTCGGGCACCGAATCCCTGTCAACCGGATCGCGGACGAAAGGGAGAGGGTAAAAGGCAGGGGCCACCCTTCGTCTCATCATCTTTTCGCGCTCATAGCCGGGCATATCTGCTCGGAGCCAGGCCTTTGCTCTCCTCTCCTCGAGGAATCGCCTGGAAAAGCTCCGTTTTCCCTCGAACCTCACCCTCGTGTCGCCACCCCCTGTTTTCTCCCCCTCTCACTCTCTCTCTCGCGAAGTCTCCCAATGACGTAGCCAGAGCCTCGTTCCTTCTCCGTTCTGGAGCGACGTATTGATCGTCTCTCCGCTCTCCTGAAGCCTGTGCCGGAGGAGCCTGACACACGCCGCGGAGGAAAAACGAAGAATGGAGAGAAAACGTGTCCACCAGGAGAGAGATAGAGAGAGAGAGAGAGAGAGAGAGAGAGAGAGAGAGAGTGATGGGGGGTGACCCGGCGAAACTGGCTCGCCTGTCCGCGTGCCGGGATCTCGGTATCCTTGGCGAAACTGCCGCTGGGAAAAATAGAGGAGCGAGGGCACGGGGATGGGAACGGTCACGTAGTCGAGTGGTGTATACGCGTGCACAAAAAAGTACCGTGGGACATCCGAGGGCTCGTGGAACGGGATAGCCGGGTTAGCTACCGGGGGCGGAGGGCGGAATTTGAGGTTCGATTAAACTCGAGGGCGAGAGACGCGGGGGCGATCCTCGTGGCTGGTTTTTGGCCGATTGAAGACGCGTCTGGAGGCATTCCAGCGCGTATCTCCGTTCGAATCGATAATCGTGCAGGATTCACTTGCGCAAAAAATCACGCGGATATTTATTCGAGGTAAGAAAAAGAGGAACAGAAGGATCGAGGAAAATCGAGGAAAATTGCCTGGGAAGTTTACCCGCGCGATATTGTGCAACTTTAACGAGACGTTATTAACTGCTCGATTCGAGGACTTTTATAGACCGGGTATTGAACTCTGACAAAGTAATTTCCATTAATCAATACCCTATCAATCTCCCGTATCTCTATTAATCTTGCGATTCAATTAAAATCGTCGAGCACATTTTTCACCGATCGCGTCCCCTCAAATGAACGAGAAAATTCAAACGAACGACGGAACGGAACCGTGGCCAGCGAGTGCAGAGGCGGGCTACGATCGCTCGAGATGTTCGACGAACGACGCGAGGCAACCGGTCGGGAACAGGAGGGCCGATAAGGGCCGGGACAACTTAACTCGATAAATCGACGACGCGTCGTTTCACCACGGCGTAACACCGTCCTCGTATCATACGCCACTCAACCAACATTCTGCCTGTCGTCCTCTACTCACGTGCAATACGTCTTCCCCGAGTTTACCCACGTATCGTCGCCTGCGAGCCTCCGTGACGAGCCTCTGCCTCCCTTTCTCTCCACCGCTTCCTTCCTGCGCGCCGGAAGCCTCGAACGCACATTTTTTTCAACCTCCCTTTGTCCGTTCCCGATGAACAGGACGAGCGTTTTCTGAAACGTGACTGAAATAAGATGACCGCGATTACCATCAATCGTTTTAATCGTACAGCGTCGCGAATTCGATAGATTTCAATTTCAAGGAATCTGTGGAATATTTGGAAGTGAATAAGAGTCGAAGGATTTCCGTAAGATCCATGGAATACGCACACCAAGGCTGAAACCTTCCGGATAGAAATTCGGGCACGGTATCCGCGCGCACAGTGGGCGGCCATGTTTCCACGGTGGCAACGAAGAAAGGAACCTTAGCGTCGGGGCTGGCGGATGCATTATACATTAACGCGGCGCGGCTGAAATTACGATCGGTTTACGGCCGGCAAAGATATGTAGAACGAACGCCAGGCTGAACTCCACCGCTGGCGGACCTCGTTTACGAGCAGCCCGTATTCGCGGTTAACGCACCGACTACATATTTATTGATCAATTCACGGGCAGCTCGTCAGCATACAGCGCAATTTCGACGGGGCCGACAAATAAGGAAGGATGTTTCGTTAAATGAAAAGCTCGGGGCAGAGGATCGACCGCCCCCGTCCGAGGGAAATGGAACTCGTTTTTGCTCCTATCTCGCCGGAAACAAGGACAACGATTCGTATTTTAGAAGAGATGTTACACACACACACACACGCGCACGCGCGCGTTCAACATTTGCATTTTAATCAGAACGAGTTCGTGCATTTCACGATTTCACGCGAACCTTCGAAATCAATTGAACGCTGCGATAGTACTGCGCACGCACAATCTCTAAAGATACTCTACCTGTTCTCTACTCCTCGAGATGCACTCGAAACCGATTTCTCTCGCAACTCCTCGGACCTTGGACCCTGGCGAACACTGCACCAAGTCGAGCTTCGTTCACCAGCGCGACGAAGCTCGTCGAATTCGTCGGACGATTACGTGGAGACGGAATCGGTGGACGCCGTCCGCGGCGATTTCCGGCGATCACCGGTTGGGACACGCGCTGCTTTGCGGAGACCTTGTCTTCGACTGGCGTCGGCCGTCATGTCTCGTGGAATGCTTCAGAAGGAAGGAACGTCCGGGCCCCGTGTCTTGAATAACAAATCCCCCGATCGCTGGTCGATTTCCTTTTCCATACGAGCGTACGAGCAACGCCGCGATTCGCATTCGTCGCTCGGCATGACTCCGTCGAATCTGGTGTCGGCCGCGCCATAAAAGAATCGGCTCGCTTCTCGTCGCCACCGGCCGCGACGGCTGTTCGCGATCGATGGATCCGCTCGTCCGATGGATTATGTCATCGACGGTGTTCGAACGTGCGATGGGATCTTCCTGTTCGTCGACGATCGACAAAAGGTCTGAAAGTTTTTGGAGGAAGTAATCGTCGAGTAATGAACACTTTCCTCGTCTACGCACGAGTCTGATCGTATCCCAGTAATTATTCTCGAGATTAGCAAGGATGGTAGTCGAAGTGAACATTTAACAGCGACGGTAAATGGAAGTTTTATGCGGCATCTTTACGAGCGACCAGAGTGCCTCTCTCTACGTTCCACTTTGTGCGCGATCGTTCAAATTATTTAATTGTGCGCGTTCTTTATCGACAGAGAGATAGCGGAAAATAGTGCAGACGTATTCTACACTTTTTTTTCTATTTTCTAATTACACCCACTGAATTTTAATAAGGGAACCGTGCGCCAACTTCGGGATAAGAGATTGCTTACATAAAAACTTCATTATTCCGGAGAATGTATTCATACCGGGCGGAAGAGACGGAGGCTCGAAACTTAAAATAAGAAGTTTAATAACAGGAGCGAAATGCGAAAAGGCGCTCCTCGAAGCGTTGAGTAAACGCGCGGCGGCCACGGATCGTTCGTTATCCCGTTCCTCTCGAAACCGAGGAGCACGTTCCCCACCCGATGAGACGCGGAAGAAGTCGCGGCGGTGCTCGAACGATAATTCAACGGGGCGAACAAATTGCGCTCGGCCAGGCTCGAATAAAACACGGAGAGTCGGTTTGCAGCGGAAGCTTAAACGACTAGGCTAATGTTATTGAGATGAAGCCGAATGCCAGGTGGGCCTACTGGGACCCACCCGACAAGGAATCGCGATGCCGCCCATTCCTGGCCAGAAATTCAGCCTCCCTCGCGTAGCTCGTTCGTCCGGCTTGAAAAATGCCCTGCGTCGCGGATTCGATTGCGCCCCGCGAAGCGTCGATTATACTAACTGCTGCTTGATTAACCCTCGTCGATGTTTCCACTCGAGGACTGTATAAAATGGACGCTGATCGATGGAAATCTCGCAAGGGACAACCGTTTCCCTGACATTTCCAACAATTCCAACTTCGCACCATCTCGTCTTAGAACTTTTCATGTTTCAGTTTCCGCCACGAACTACTGTTGGCTTCGAGAGTATGGCAAGGTGGTAAGTACGATTCCCATCTCGCACGTGTATCCTCTGCCCGCGCGTGGAAAGAAATATCGCAAGCAATTTGAACGAACAAGCTCGAAACCCAATTCCACCCTCCGACCCCCACACGAGTATCGACTATTTTTCCCGCGCACAGCTGACCGGTTAATCCGAATTTCCGCGCGTACCCGGCTCGCATTAAGCGGGACCATAAATCATGGCCGCGTAGAAAAATGGAGGGAAGTTGGAATCTGAGTGACGTCTAGTCAGAGAGAGGGCTCCCTGTCGTCGTTCACGGGGTCCGAGCGTACGCGAGGCGAGCCGCACGGTGGTAGGAGAGAGGCGCTCGAGAGTTGGGATCCCTCTCGGAGGACGTTGACGCGGGTCCCGCGGGGCATTTTTGCGGACGAAAGGTCCGCCCTATCTCGAACTCGACGTAACAGGAGATTCCGCTTTTCCGTCGTCCCTATCGCGACCAACGCTGTCCTTTATTCTACCTGCGCTCGCCAGCCCTCACACCCCCCTGACGCGGTATCTCGCGCCCCTTATTTCGTGGCCTCGAATCGAGGAACTAATATCACGCGGCAGACGTTCGAGCTGCTCCAGATAGCGCACGAAGCCGGGCTTTTCTCCTTTTGGAAAAGAAAGAGGAGGATTTTCGCAGTAGGAAATGATCCGCGAGCGCAACGCGACCACGAAGGGCTAAATTTGCGTCTCTGTGCCACTCGAGGATTTCTTAATCTACGCTCGCCTGGAGAGTTTTCGCGCATCTTTGGACGTTTGCGAGTGAGAAATGTGGGAATTAAAATGCTTCAGCATAAATGCTGATATTCTGGGGGTTGAAAATGTTGCAAGTCTAAAAGTATGGAACGCGATATACGAAGATGTTTGTAATCGTTGAAAGCAACGTGTAAGGGAAATTCTGAATGAGAAGATGATCGAAAAGAATCGCAAAGCGTAGATCGATAGCCGAGGACGATTCGATACGCGGTAGATTTCGCTTCCACTGGTACGAGAGTGTCTCTGTCGACGAAACGGACACGTTCGAACGCATTGAGTGGAGCGACAATATTGAGGCTCGATGATACGTGGCGGGGATGCGACGGAAGTAGGCGATCATTTGTCAGGGTGAAGTGGACGCGAACACGGACACGTTATCACGGCTTTCTCGGGATAATCCATCGCGTGTTCTTTAATAGAAAGAGATCTCTGCCGAAACGGGGCTGACAACGCGAATGTGTGTCGAACGGGAAAGATTTCCGAAAGGCCATGAATTTTTTACCCAACATACGTCTCTTCGAGTCCCTCTCTCGGTTCTAGCGCGGCGAACTTTCCTCGTTCTCGTTAATTATTCTTGAAACGATTTTTCCATTCGGTACGCAGGTTCTTTGTAACGCGAGGCGATTTACAGACGATGCGATCTTACCGCCTGTTTATCCGGAGTTCGAAACTAATTTAATAAAGCCTATTCACGCTGAAAGTTTGAGGGGGCATGGGTGGCGTGCGATTTTAATTAAAAAACTGGATGTTCGTCCAGGGATGAAAGAGCAGGGCTCGGGGTAGGTGGGAGCGGTCTGCCACGCAGTGTCGCGTTCGCCGCTCTCCGAAAGTTCCGCATTAAATCGAGTAATTATTTCTAACGATAAATAATCGCGGCGACTCGTCCCGTGGATTTCGTCGTAATCAAAATTCATTATCGGAATTTCGAAACGGGAGGACGAGAATGTACCATTCGTCATCTGCACTCGTTCAATTAAAATCCGCATTGAATATTAAAATGTAACAATTAATAAACATCGAAGAACAGTTACAGCAATCTATAAATCAACCCCGTAGCTAGTATCTCCAGATACCAGAATGAAAAACGAGCCTCCCCGTTGGCACGTCGCTCCATCACCAACAAATTCATTTATCCGCCCGGCGACCGGTTAACAAGGCGAACAGAAACCGCGATGTATACACGCGCGTAAAACGCTCCTATTAAAAATAACTTCGTCAAACATCCCCCCGTCCACTGAAAGAAAAAAAAGAAGAAAAAAAAAAGAAAATAAAAACGGAAAACCCAAAAATATGGCCGCCACAAATACGCTCAGGCTCCAGACGCGCGAGGAACCAGATTGATTTAATTCACTCCGAGGAACGCGGTAACCTTCCTCGATCGTGCTCGTTCGATTTTCAACCACCACCACCGTCGTCATCGTCGTCACTGACATGGCGCAGCACTCTCTGTCGCAAAACAAATTCATTTATCGTCCGTTGGAATAACAAGGATAAATAAAAACCGCGATACATCTCGTACATACCTAACCACTCCCTGTTATTTACATATTCTTTACATATATCCAGACAGACGTATACGGTGGCCGCGTAGCGGAGCGCGTGGGTGTGCACGAGCTCTCGCGTACACGCGCGCGTACGTACGCACGGACACGGGACCACGGGGGAGAGGTAGGTTTCTGTAAGTAGCTAAGCAGAAAGTGTACATAGGTATAGGCGGAGACGAGGGGTTGGCAGCCAGTCCAAAGCATCGAAAAGGGGGTTGGAACGTGGTGGCAGTTGGTGGAAAAAGGGGAAGGGGAAGTTGCGATTCCATCTGCCAGCCTGTCATTCTGATACTACGTAGAATGTCGGCTGTTGGCGGAGACGATCAATACATTGCAATCTATATAAAATGGCTGCAGTATCTGGAGCGTCGTGAATAAAACGCGGCTGCTTTCTCTCTCACTCTCTCCCTCTCTCTATCTCTCGCACACATTTTTCGTATTACTATTGCCCTTTCTCCGTTCCTTCGATTCGTCGTCGAAATAAAAAAAAAAGATGTCAGACGAGTCCTCGTACTCTTTCCTTCTCCCGCAAAAGAAAAGTGTACGCGTAATCGTTGATAATTTTGACCTTTTTCAGTCGAACTTTTTGAGGTTGCGACGAAGAAGGGGCGAACGATGCGATTACGAGCTTCGCTTTGGTTCAATTTCGGGAATTTGCGAGATAAAAAGCGTACAAATCGAGACTCGGCAAGTGGGAGCATAGCTGTTGAAAGTTTAATTCGTGGATGATGAATGATTTGACAAATATCATGATGAATGGCTTCTGGTGATCACAAAACGGAACAAGCTTCTAGAAATCGTTGCTGGTGGTAATGTAACGAATGAAATAATTAAAGCGTAGAGGAATTTTTAGATTAAAACGGAGGTTATAAACGAATTTTTGGAGGAACTGTACGGGGATACAACATTTCGATTACGTTGAAAGGGGATGGCAGCATCCCTTTTTCATTGGTGTCGCAATTCCGGTTTACATGGAGGCGAAGCAAACAAATTAATGGTGAAAAAAAGTAGCTGACAGTTTGAAGAAGGATCGTGGTAAAACAATAAAATAATGAAGATAAAAATGAGGTCCATGCATTAAGGGTTTTGTTACGAAAAGGTGTGCGAAAAAAGAAGCGCACGAGTCGGATGGTCATGGTGGCTCCACCTTGAAGACCCACGGCGATTCAACGCCGTTCGAGAGGTCACCGGTAGGTGGTGTCAGCCATATTATTTATTTGTTCCACTTCGCAAATTTGGACAGTGAAAAAATTCCTCTCAATCTCGTTCAAAATGAAATGATTTTATTCCATCCCTTTACCATCTTGAAGAATGGTAACAAACATCTTAATGTGAACAAATTTTTAACTATTTTTATAATTTTCAACCTTGTTTGTCATAAGCAATGATTTACTATTCTACTTCATTTTCACATACTACTTGATTAAACGTTTAAGCAATTACAGAACAAAAATTTGAGAAGAAATAACAACGTCTACTTGTCAATTATAGAAATTAATCAATCGCGCACAAAATTTCAATATCTCCAGGCCAATACGTATCGTGATCGATCAAGTATATAAAAGTTTATCGAATTAATCCATCGTTTCAAGCAACGTCAATGAACGCAATTATTTAACACGTGTTTCGCTACATAGAACACTAAATTCGATCGAAACGAGACAAACTGCAATGCCGACGAAGCATTCCTGGCACAGTCTCAGAGGCGAATCGTTAACAGCCATGAAATCTCAACGTTTAAACGCACTTACGTTAATATCAATTTTATTTTGCAGCACTTTGAGAGACGGAAAGAGCCGAACAACTCAACGGACGCCCACGTCCGCGTAGTATCGTCCGGCAACGGACACAGACCGGTCTGAAGGCAATTCGCGCGATGCGACAGAGAGCAACGACGCACGACTTAACGACGACGGTGGTTCGGCTAGGAGAAAACGAAGAAATCCACGGTGACGAAAGGAACGAGGCTCGAGAGTCGATGAGGCAACTGCACGGGATCCAGGTCCAGGCAGAACTAACCCGGGTTTCGTGCAATAAAGGGGATCATTTTGAATCTGTGTGCTGAAATTTATGGTCCCCCACCAGCCGTAGCCCGACTATAGGGCCGCGCGGTAAAGGACGGCTATTAATTTTACGTTTGTCGTGGCGAGCGATTCGTACTCTAAAGGACTTCGCTTCCTACTCAACTGGCGAAAGATTTAACGTCTCCAGTGAACGTAAATTCCATCCATTTAAACCATTTACATAAAAAAAAAGACTCTCCTGAACGATAAGAACGTCAAAACGGAACCTCTATGGTTGTACGAAAACCGATAGAACAGGATGGCACGAACAACGGATCGCTGAACCTACCACTCCCTCCATTTATGATTCTAAATGATCCTCGACACAGTACCTTGAACAGAATTGTCCGTAATTCGAGCGTTCTCGTTCGCAGGGCGATCCTCGAACAACGTAGCCAGCACCGAACCCGTCGTAAACTTGGTCAGCACTGAGGAACACGCGGTTCAGGCTCGCGCACGCGTGCACCCCGAGGTGGCCGTGCTTGCACGCGGTCGCCAGCCGGGATCCCGAGTCCGGGTTCCAGGTGATGTTGGCCGGTCGCCTATCTTCGGGGTTGTGCTGCAGGGAAACTGCGAGGGGTAGTATCACAGGGAAATGATTTATGACTTCGGGGGACCAGGTAGGGCGCCCATTCAGCATCAGCCCCGTTCTCTTCTTCCACGCCGTGCTTCCTCTCTGTGCTGGAGCCGCTCTTCTCCCCCTTTCAGCATCCGGCGACTTCTACGGTGTCAATGCGTTTTCAGTTGGCCTATTTGCGCGATACAAGTAAGATCCGCCAGTCCAGCCGTTCTCGTGACGAGTTAGCGACGAGTTATCGACGAGTTCGCGACGGAATTATGCGATCCTGGAAACAACGGCGCGCGAGAGACGAAGAGTCGTCGATGGTGATCGGTTCCTTGGGTGTCACTTGACGATGGACCTCTGGAGGACGTTAATTCGAGAGTCGTTCGCGTTTGCGGTAGGTTTTGATCTTGTTTCTTGTGCTTTTTCGGTGATCCAGAAGGTAGACGAGGATGAGGGTGTCTCAGTGTTGTTAATTGTTTTAGACAAGAGATGTACCTCTGTGTTTGTACTAGTAGCGATGGTTTTTGTGTCTGGAGAGGTAGGAACGGTTTAAAAATCCAATTTCCGCGACAACCATCGAAACTACCCAACTACCCTTTCAACCACTGATCAAACGAAACCACCATTCCATCCGACACTTTATTCACCCCAATCGTATCGTCGTCCAATCATGAACGGTCTGGTCGTCTCCCGCCCAGCATCCTTTATCCCTCAATATCCGTTCTCCTCTTCATCTCTGTCACCGTTGCCTCGATTTCTCTTGAGCGGCGGTCGCGTTATTAGAGCAACGAGATTTTATTAAACCGCGGGCCCGGTCGCAACGAGCGAGGCGCGTCTCGCCGCTTATTGCATGCAAAGTGAAAAACTTGCCCATCGGGTTGACCATTATATTACACGGTCCCGCGTGATGGTCTCCGACCGTCACCTCCTCTACCCTCCCAGGCGTTTCGCCCACCGTCACGAATTTGTTCTTAGACGCGCGGGACAGTCGGACGTCGCGTGTTACAAATTAAGTTACATAAATTCAGCCGCTACCCCTGCATTATGCACCGCGGCCGCGATTCCCGGAGGCTAATTCCCTGCCCGCCAGGTAGAACCAACGCGGCGTCCTCCTCCTCCTCTTCTTCCTCGTTTTGCCTCGCACGTCCAGCGGATCGAGCGGAGATTCGAGCTACGCTCGGATCGCCTTTTTCTTTTGCCACCGCCTTAACCAGTCTCCGGGATATCGGGAATTGGACCTGAGATTGCAGTCGCCAGCGTTCTCCGCCGCGAAGAAACATGTGTTTAACGTTTTTGCCTCTCGATTCAGATTCGAAGCGCGCGTGAACAAGAGTGTAAAGTGCTTTCATTTTTTTTTTTACTACGAATCTCCGTTTCTCCTTCCACGTGCGATTTTTAATTAAATATCGTCGATCGAACGTTCGCATGGAACGTCGAAACGATGGAACCTCGAGTGTTGTTCCGATTAAAACGAGACGAGATCGTGGCTGGCGAGTACCTCCGAGGAACGGTACTTCGTCCTGGTATATCGACCGGCTGCGTTGCACTGGAATCGTCGAGGAAACGAAAAAAAGGCGGGCGGGAAATGAGGGAAAAGACAGACGCGGTGTCAAGGCGGCAACGACGGCGGCGGCAGCAGCAGCAGCTACCCCGAACGATCATCAATCATCAAGAGCGAGACAATCGAATAGCGCAGCCAACCGGCGAACAGCTGTCGCTTCGCTGAACTCTAACCGTACACGTTACACGGTGTGTTTTCCGAAAAGGGAAAATATCCTGCCGCGCGGTTTTCCTTCTCCTCGGTCGCTGTACAATGTAGCAATCGCGAGTTCGATCGCGAGCTTCTTTCACCTCGATCGTCGCACAATGGATTCGCTCGAAACGAGCGCGTTTTTGATTAAAAATTAAAAGGACTTTGGAGAAGGAAGGAGGCACAGTTGGTCGATTTGTCTATGTAATAAGGGACGAAGGGATATTTCACGAGTGGAAGGTAACGCAGGCACGGTCCGCGTTTGAAGGAGGCCCAGCGATCCTCTTCACATCGCTTCGTATCATATCGTAACGCTTCCATCAGATTTCACCGCCATCCCCGCGCGCTATATTGCCTGCTACGTTTCATAAATAACTCTCATATTACGAAAGAATACAATTTCAATATTACATCCGATGGGTACGCCAATATCGCTCGGACGCATGATAGATAGGCGAACGTTATTGTCTTTAGAAAAACATAACCATTTATTTTAGAAATCCACAATAGTGCCATCGAATTTTAGTTACACCGTTCGCGTCCCGCGTTAAATAAATCTTCTCCTATGTCTGCACTCGTTCCGTAAAAGTTACGGGTGTACGATAATTTTTATTATTAATTCGATCGATCCTGTTCCATATATCTCGTCATTCTCAGCCAAGATTTTAAAGGTTCCTCCTCTTGCGGTCTTATTAAAAGATCCTTTTGATGTACGCTGGGAGCGCGGCAATTCTGAACGCAATTTTCGTCCAAGGGACAAATGCTTACGAATGTTCGCGGAAATTCGTCGAAAAGGGGGAATACTGGAATGAAGGGTACGAAGTGCCCGTGGGACAGAGTGAAAATATGAACGCGGGAACTAGAATTATATTAATAACGTCGTGCTTTCATCCCTCGAACTGACGCGACGGCGTCTCGGCGCTTTAATTAAATTTTCGTGCGTTTTATACCGTTCGTCGCGTTGCCACGCTGTTGTTCCTCTTCGATCTCGAGAAAAACTCGTGAGATGGAGACCTAATGAGGATCTTTCTCGTTTTTTACAGCGAGGGGAAGAACAGAGCCGCCATTAACATTCGCGTTGATACATTCTCGCTGGGGGTAGCTCATCTAGGAACAATGGGGGAGACTAGAAGGAACTTGAGCTTTTCCACGAATCTAACGTTGGTAAGGTAGGTCTCTTCGATGGATTACTCTTAAGAAGGAACGGCCTGAGTTAGTACTGGATTGCCCTCGATAGGTGGCATATAAGATGCATTTGTTTGCCACTACCATTTTAGTTACCATTTTTATCGTGCAATTGAAAATATTTTTCTAATTTTTTTGAACAATTAAGTTTGGAATATTGTTAACCTTAAACAGGTTATCAACTTAATTTTTCGTTAGAGCTAGTTGCAAATTTGGTCCTCGATGCCTCTCCAATTTAATTAAAAGTTAGTTTATTGGTAAAGGGTATTCGATATAAGGGGAACAAAGAAAGTAGAGTATAGTAGCTGACCGTGAAACTGAACCTTTTACAAGATCCACCAGAAAAGTTTACCCACTCCTTCAGCTACCTACGTCGAACAACAATACCTTCTCGAGTGTTAAACGACACCCTGGCGCATGGTTCACGAAAGGAGAACAAAAAGCTCGTCAAACGAAAATGTATACTAATAAACCCTGCACACAGAACCTCTTCAAGTTCACCCTTATCACTTTCCCTCGAAACAGTAAAGGGGAAAAAGATTCGGCTACGATCTGGCAAAAAGAAACACCCCCAAAAATCGAACGATCGAGCATCTACCGTGACATTTACGAGAAGAACTAAGCGGCAGAAAAACGGGGTAGATTGCAAAAAAAAGTAAACAAGCCGTATAGTTCGAACTACCCTCCGCGCTGGTCCACATTTTTAGCGTTAATGCAGTTTAGAAAGAGGCGTCGCGAGGCGAGAGAAGGGGGTCGTCGGCCCAAGATTGATATCTCCGTAACACGATTATCAGCGAAGGCGTAGACGTAGCCAGTCAAAAGTAGCAAGCAGAGACGGGAGGGTTGTCACCCTTGTCTCTCCCCGAGCAGCGTGAGAAGCCAGCCATCTTGAATGATGTATGGCGCCGGTTACGAGGTCGACTGAGCGGCCATCACTCAACGCTGAGCTCCACGGCTTTTGGGGACACACGTCCTCGGGACTCTCGTTCTGTCCGCTACTCTCTGCCCTTCTGTCTGTCGACGTTCACGCTAACTGCGACCATTCTCCTTATTTTCTTCTCCAATCGATATCGTATACCGATACAAGAATTTCCAGGGCGACATTTTGTTTGTTTGTAACGGAAGAAGCTTCTGGAGCGGCGAACCGTTCCAGAGATACAGCTGAAAATTCAGTTGAAAGAAAAGGTTCGACCGTTACCGAGGAAAAGTCACAGTAGCCATATGGAGAACTCTAAATTGTACTTTTTAGCAGTAAACCTCCCGCAGGAATCGATTTTACATTTCGGCTAATCCTGTTAGCTTCAATAACTATCCAGCACTTGTTCTGGAGCCTAAGCTTATCCGTTGCGGCCGTTCGATAATAAATGTGGAGGCTTGTTTGCGCACGACTTTATGGAACCGCCGTTTGTCAAACGGCCGTTACTCCGGTCTACCTCAACATAGATTATTACCTCCTTTGAAAGCATAGGTCACAATTATACCATAATTCCGCGTAACCGACCCTCTGTTTATGGTGCCCACCGTACCTGGGCTTACCTGATCCATTCCAATTGCAATTCCGCCTTGGCAGATGTCTATGCCTAATCCCTCCATGGGCGTTCCTTAACCCTACGCTTTTGACTTTTACCACCGTGACTTCTGTTTCATGCCCCTAACCACGCGAGCAATTAGAAATCGGCCATAATCCTCGTCGGAAAGTCACGTAGTCCATTTCTGGTAAAAATATATTCCATATAATAATAGTGATCTACTATTAGTCACTGGAGCCTATTCCGAGAATCGCTTAATGTTAACCAGTACAGAAAATAGAAGAACAGAAGGTTAATTCTATGAGATTTCAAGCGCGTTCCACAATTTCACCTGAATTCGAGTTCCACCCATTGCAGCCTCGTCCACTATTCAAAAAGAAGGGGTCGTCGAAAAAACTATTCGAGGCACATTCCATCGAGTGACTCGAATTTAAAAAAAAAAAAGGATGGAATAGAGCGGAAAACGAGAGGAGGAGAAGGCAACGAGTCGAACAGGACGGAGGGCAGAAATTGATGGGCGTCCGCGCGCGGATACGGTGGCCGCGTCGCAGCGATGGCACGTCCGTGCGCGCGTAACGAAAAACGGTCACCGTTTCCATATGACGGGCCGTCAATGACAGTGGCCCGTAATCAATAACCGCATCAAGCTTACACACATCGCCCCTCCCGCGCCGCAGAGCCATTCCGCGGTCCACCCCCTTCGATCTTCTTTTCGTGCCGTCCCCCTATCGCCGTATTTAATATGCAATACCCCATTTACCCCATTGAATACCCCGGCGTAGCCACTCGAGGGAAGCTCTGCGACCCACATTTCCTGCGCCCCCTCTTGTTCCGTTCCTCCGCAATCTTTCGTCAAAGATATCGAATCCTCAGCGAACAATCGGCAACGCGAACTCGCAAGAATCCGATACGCTCACCAACGCTCTCGAGAGCACGCTCTCGACCACCGTCTCCTTCGAGAGACGACTTAACCGTGGCGAAAGCAGTCCGCTCGGAAACACCGGCTAAACTGAATTATACAGGCCATTGCAATTAATTAGCCTTAATAAAAATTATACGAAGAATCGCAATTATAAGCGACCGTTATCCTCGCGGTATCCAACCGGGGCGGGGGTTAGAGTTCTCCTGAGGGGGGAGCGAGAGGCAGGGAAAGAGCGGGCAAGAAAGAATCAGAAGAGAACCCGGTTGATTTACCAAGGAGAGGGGCAACGCGGGGAACGTTGGCAGGCAGTTTGTGGGTAACCCAGAGAGAAGCAGAGCCGCGCCGCAGCCACGGGAAGCAAAACGCTTGGCTCGCTGGGGGTGCGCCGTGAGGGGCGGGGGTGGGATGGAAGGATGGAAGCGAGAAACGAGGAGGATGAGTCCGGTCGCCGGTGGCGTGGAAGAAAAGAGAGTCACGAGATGCCGTAGCTGCCCTCCAGATGAGGGGGAGGAGGGCTTGGGGGGAGAGAGAGAGAGAGTCGGAGAAACGGGGTGGTCGGTGCCGGATGAAACCGGGAAATCGTGGGTGGGGGACGGGAGGGGCCGTGGAACCGGTGGACAAAACGAGGCCTGGAACAGCTCGTTGCGGAGGGACGAAGAGAGACGGAGGGGAGCGAAGGAGAGGCCAGAGGGGTCGGTTGCTCGCTCCAGAGCGGAAAAGGGGAGGTTGGCCGGCGATAGGAGCGCGGAGGGGGTCGCGCGGTGCCGCTCGAGAAGGGTGACGGCACGCGGATCCTCCCGGAGCACCGCGCAATCCCGGGGGCCGCTTTAAATGAGTCAGCGTTTTTATGCCCCGCGAGGTTGTCAAAGTGCAAACAGCGCCCGATAATATATCATCCGTTGCGCAAGCAACCCCCTTCAACGCCGAGACACGGTGCCTCTTCGCTGAGGACGCGTCCGTGGGCTAGAAAAGGGTGGACGACGGCCAGCAGACGGGCTGTTGTGTTTGTACAACCTGTAATAATGAAGTTTGATAATCCTGGGTGCACCGAGTGCAGTCAGGTGATCTCTGATACCGGGAATCCGGTCGGGGTGAAGCGGAACGTAGCTGACAGGGTGGTTGGTGGGTAGTATGCGACCTTGCGATCAAGTCTCGGAAGATGTCGTCAGGGAATTATATCGTGGATGTAATTTTATTCTCTCACTTGCGGGAGTCTTGATAGAAACGCTGGTTGTAAAAGTTAATTAGGGCATGATCGAGAGACACTCCAGTGGATGTTTGAAAGGAAAACTGACAGGCTAAAAATTTGGAAGGTGAAATGTGAATTTATTAGATTAAGGTAATGAACGTAAATGGCTCGTAACCGTCGTAACGTCGTATCTCTCTCTTAATCTGAACATCAGCTACTTAACCGAGCATTGTTTTACGGCGCTCGTAACTAACTTTTTACTTTCGTGCGAGTATGTCTGGCGGAAAGATCAGGCGGAAGTTAGTGCGGCGATCGGTCCCGTGCGCAATTTGCAGGCCGTTGCAACGGTACGACGATCGACTCGCTGCAGCATCGAGATAATAACCGAAATCAATTACAGGAGGCATACAATAAAACGGGCAACCGACCATGTCGGGTCCCGCAGTCTAAACGGAACTGCGTCACGGTGTTGGCCTGTTTAGATTTCAGCGGTTGAAGGAGGCGTCGTCTTGTCGACGGTGTGGTAAATTCCGTGAATGACCCTGGAACAGCCTGTCTGCCATTTTGGCTCCAAGGTATCAGCAGTAAATTATGAAAATTTCCATCCTGTTCTACCGCTATAATAAAACACTCCGCTGTAAACCGACCGATTGTGCGGCTTTCCTCCCTTCTTTTTTTTTTTTACTTCTCTTTTTCTTGCGTCTTATTGGGAATTTCCAAACCCCTTGACACGCTTCCTAACTTCTATTTAGAAATATTTTAATCCTTTTATTGAAGCGTATGCCTCCTGTCTCTTTTTTTTTTCTTTCGTAAATGTAATGTTTGTACAACATTGTTTGTACGATGAAGTTTTACGTTTTATGCTTTGTGCCTATAAGTAGGGAGAGAAAGATAAAAAGAGAGGGAAAGATTTGTCGAAGAATTTGCAGCGGAGAATCGTCGACGGTGTCGCGTTGACGACGGCGAGTCAGTTCCATTAAAATACGATACAAGTTGGCCGTGAAGAGCGACAGCCCACTGATTTTGTATTCAGCCAACTTCCGTTATAAAATTGCGAAGTTTTTTGCGCGACGCTGAGACGCGAGGCAAGAAGGAGGCGAGAGGCGGGAAAGAAAAATGGTCGAGCGGACGCGGACGGCAAAAATTCTGCGAATTCAAAACTTGCGGTTCCGTGAACACGGTTTCTTCCGATGAAAAACGAATGAAAAAAATAGAAAAGAAAATGAAATAACGGGGTGAAAACACGCGGAGCAAGAAAATTTAACCAAAAGCTTAGACTTCCGCTAGATTAAATCACTGATTTATTAGAATTACAGTACGGGAACTTTATTTTCCATATAAATTTGTATTCTAATATCTACTTTAATAACTAACAATATAGACCGTTATCAGATTAATTAAAGATTTATTAGTATAGCCAGAATTTTATTTCTCAAAAAAATGTCCACCATTTAAAACAAGATCAACGCGATCCGAAGAACTCAACACGACTCATCCGCTGTCGCCAATAAACATCCGCTGGCGAAAGTTCACGGGGGTTTCCTTAAAAGGAGAGTCCTCTAACTCGGAAAACTCGAGAAAAGTCGATCGAAGGATGACAGAACGGTAAGAATCTCGGGATAG
The DNA here is from genome assembly GCF_050948175.1 of Xylocopa sonorina. Taxonomy (NCBI): domain Eukaryota; kingdom Metazoa; phylum Arthropoda; class Insecta; order Hymenoptera; family Apidae; genus Xylocopa; species Xylocopa sonorina. The sequence goes on along the minus strand of NW_027490102.1, from coordinate 341,512 downwards.
CTGATGGGGAGGAGGTACGAGGAGATAGCCGTGGCGTAGGACGAGAAAGGGGAGGAAGATCGACGGGACGAGGGTGACTATGACGCGGGACGTCAACCAAACTGACGGGGTAGCTTTCGCTCGCGCGAAACCAGACGACGACGACGACGACAACGAGGACGACGAGGACGAAGGGAAAGTCGGAATAACTTGGTAAACTTTAACCTCCAGAGTATAAAAGTGGGATGTGCCTTCTTTTCTATCTGCTCGCGAGGATCTCGGCATCCGGCATCGAGGCTGAAGGAAGGCTCGCCCCGATAAAAACGCGTCATATCCGCGACTGGTTCTTGCGTTCGACACGAAAGTCCTCGCAGCGAGGAACGATCGGTTCTCCTCTGACTAGGAAAACGGGGAGCGCTGTTCGTCTCTGTTTCGTCGCGATTGATATCCAACCGTTCTTATAGAGGGTCGATGGTCGCTGAGGATTGCTCCAGGGAAGACTGTTTCGGAAATGGAAGTTTGGACCGTAGAAGTGTCAAAGGGTTTATGGCACCCGCAATTTCTGTATCTGCTATTATGGAATTAGCCTCGCGACCCGTTTCTATATAATTAAACGAAATTGGGGCAGCACTTTTCAATTAATTCATATCCCGTCGTTCATTGGTACCTGCGCCTAATCCCTCGCCATTAAAACCATCAATCCGGTACCACTCAGTGTACCGTACCGACCGCCCGGCCTCACCCCTGACGGCCAAGTACAAACCCAATTGCGAGCATAATCCTGGTACACGGAATAACCCCGACCATATTCTTGAGCGGCGTGGCGGTCGTGTAACTTGTCCACGCGATAGAAGGAGAGGGCGCGAGACAGGAAAAGGGTGCAGGGGATGGGTGTTAGAATACGGGTAGATAGCGAGGGAAGGCGAGGGCACAGGTATAGAGGGACACACGGGTGTGTAAGGCGACGAGGCCGCGTTAGGGAGAAGGACAGGAAGGAGGACGGAACACAGCTCTGGATGGAGAGGGTGGGCGGCCAGGCGCAGGGAGGTTTCCCGACCCTTAGCAACGCTCTCGCGACGCGCTATCCTGCGGATAACATCAGCGGCTTCAGGCCAGGAAATGAAAATCGCGCCGACACTGTTTAATTTAGATAAAAGCATATGTTACACGACGAGCCGCGCGGAGGATAGGGCCGAGGGGACCGCAGCGATCGGGCAGACCCCTCGACGAGAGACAACAGCGTGCCCTCTCGCGGAGGGAATTCTTTTCGACGCGTGCCGTACCGAGCTTCGGCTCACCCCTTGGTTTTCTATTAAAAGCTTCGTCGCGAGTTATTTGCGACAGGTTGCTTTATGCCTGCCAAGGTGTTTCAGATGAAAATATCACCTTCTGTTTCTTATTCGTTTTTCTTTCTGAAATTTTGTTCGCAGCGAAGCTTTTGTAATATTATTTTACCTTTTATTTCAATGCGTCGAATGCAAATATGGTAATTCCTGTGCTGTAAAACAGGTAATACGGATAAACGTGAAGATTAATATCGAGGAGTCATTAGAGATTCAAGGAGCCACGTAAAATCCAAATCCCTGCTATCATCCAGATAAACCGGGCGTCCATCTTTTTTTTATTCAGAGGCGAGGAATTCATACGAAACAAGGTGGCGCGAGGGTAATTCGGTCGTAATTACTTTTCTATATTCGAGATAATCCCTTCATCCGGTGGCTGTCGACCCTTTCGCGTCATCCCCTACCCGCTCCCGGCACCGACATTCTTCGTATCCCCGTTTCCCCCGTTTTCGTCGCCCCGACTGGCCTCGACCGAAGGCAATCCACCGTCAGACCCCGTCAAACTTCTAGATTACATTATACAAAAGCGTAGGCACGGCTCGTCGATCTCGAAATCCGCCCGCCACGGGAATATTCGACGCCATTCGAGAGCAACCCTCTGCCCTGAAATTGCCGCTGATTTAATATTTATGGAGGGATGTATTTACTGGAAATTGCATTGTTTTCCAAGCAACGAGAGAGTAACTTTCTTTGACGTACCGTATCGAGCCCGTCGAAATTACTTTATGTCGTTTGCTAAAAATATGAGACGAGTCCCTTCTCGTCGCGTGTTTTACGTAGCGAGGTTCTGATCGTTTACAACCGCGAGGGACGGCCGGACAATACGATCGTCGTTCATATGCTCGATAGCAAGAAACACGTATACACTTTCAGAGTCGTAAAAGAGCACTGGCTCGAATAGGTATATCGGTTCATCTGCCACGTCACATTTCATGAATGCCCCATGCACAATTATCTAATGGAAACAAAACGCGATAACCATCGTAGTTATAATTTCCAACCTCAAAGCTCTCTTCCACTTGTCATGAAGCTCTGGGCGAAACGGGTCTGCCGCTTGACTTTTTCAGTTCCCGTTCGTTCCTGAAATGAAAATTGTACCGATAGTTGTTAATGTTCCGCTGAACATTTCATACAAATACCTCGCTATGCATCGGTTGATTCAAAAGTAGCGTACCGTAAAGTTCCCAACAAAATCTCTCACACCAGTGGTTTTTACGACCTAAATATTCGACAGCAACCCCGTTAGAACCCCGACGAACGGTATTTATACAACATTCGTAACGGAAAAATCTCGCAACTCCTGGCGGTCACGTACGCAACGATCGATCGCGCTCGATGAGAGACCCTACGCGTTGGTGCACGCGTAAGCGGGTCAACGTTAGCCTACATTCCGATGTGGATCGCGGCTGGCGTAATCGCGCGTCGATCGACATCGTAGGATTTCCCACACTAATCTGCGCGGCGTAAGGGATGTTAAAACGCAGGGATTAGAGCGCAGCCTCGATAAGGCGTTTACGTCTTCCGTGGCTCTTACGCGGAACGAAGCCTTTAACGTCCTCCCGACTTTTCCAGCCACGTTTATCCCGCCGCCAGGCTGGATGCAGCCGAATGGAAAACACCTCCGTTCCGTAATTTTACAGCGTAAAAATTGCCGCGTAAGAAGAGAATTAACGAAGAAAGAAATAGCGAGAGGGTGCGTTCTTTCTCACCCACCCCTTTACCCTTGCCTTCGAGGCCAGCACACGATATTCCTTTCCCTTCGAACGATTTTTGTCTACAAATATAGCAGAATGTGGAAAAAGAGAACGTTCTCTCGTCGACGCGAGGGCAGAAGGGTTGGAAGGCGATGGCCAAGGAGTGGCTCGCGGTAGAACGCGATGCGGAATTGCAGACAGCTCCCGACGCGATAGAAGAATGGCTGATTCCGTGAGAAGGGAAAATCGGGGAGAAAGAAAGAAACAGAGTGGCGGAGAGGTGGTGGAAATGGAGAAAAAGGGAGCTGTGGATGTTACTGACCGCTGGGGAAAGGGCAAGCCGAGAAATGATACTGATCAATTCCTTGGTTTGATGGAGTCTATATAGATTCGTTATCGTACACCCCCTTTCTTTGGAACATTCGCATACTTTTTTCGCAAACGAATTAACGAGCGATTTGCAATCTGCCAATTGTTGCTCTAGCAACCGTGAGCGCATGATGTACGCAAGTGTGTTCGACGGTTCGAGAAACTCTGCAATTTCAACGAAAGTATCGCGTTACAAATCGTAGTATTGACGGAAAGTACAGCCAGGTGAGAAAATTGAAGGCCATAGATACGGCGGCTAGGGACAAAGCTTCCGGCGACAGGTTCGAGGATCATTCTCGTTCACAATGGCCGGGTTGTTCGTGATTCGGCGTATTGCATTTATTCCGTAGAGCCAGGGCGTCTAGAAACGAACGATGATCCCGTAGCGGCCGTAAGCGCGTGCAAATCCCCTGAATGGGTAAGTCACCTGTTCCCGAGCCGGCTGAAAAATAGTTAGGGAAGTCTGGATCGCGCTATTGTACGCCGCAAACGTATCGCTGGATCAGTCGACTTTCTACGAATACTGTACCGCATTGTGCGCCCTGGTTTCAGGTAAAGGGTTGAATAACGTTAGTAACCGCAGCTCGCACGATTCCCGTGCTTTTTTCCTACCAAGTTCGAACGACATTCTTGAATATCGAGTACTTGGAAATACTTAAAAAATTCTATTTCCGTATTAATTAAAGAATTTATTTATCAACTTCAACCTCGCGGACGTACTTTCAACCTACACTAAGAATTCAAATTTCTTTGCGACAAGAACCTCGAGAAAGCAATATTTTTCAACGTTCTCGCTACAACCCTGCTCGACAAAAATTCGTAACAGTAATTAGCTCCGTGGAAGCCAACGAAGCGCAAAAAAAATAGCGATACGTGGCTATCCGGAAGAAGACCACCGTCGAGGTAGATTTCCACGGTGGCTGGATTAACGGCAAAACCGATCATGCGTGTCGACCTCCTGAAATTCCGCAAGGGGTACACAGTGGAGGGGGCGCAGGGAAATCCTGAGTGGGCCAGGTTATCGGTCCCCAATCGCCGGTTGGTCGAATCGTCCTCACCGCGGCCGGCTAATCCAGCCGGACAAAAGGGTTTATGGTTTTCGGGAAAGCGATCGCGCTGCGATTCGGCCAGGCCCTGCGCGCTCTGGCTACCCTACAAATTGGCAAGGAATAGTCACACGATATGTCAGTAGTCAGTGGAACGTTGAACCTGTCGCTTTCTCCGGCGTACGTTTCGGAAGACAGTCGGCAAATCGGTCGGGAGCCAAGTGGTGCGTCCATCGAATATGACTCTTGGACAGTTCGCCAAGTACATGGATAATCGAACGTTGACGAAGCCCATGGAGGAGACCAGTTTCCCCCCGTCGCCGATCAGTGTCAACTCCGCGGCGTCCACGTCCAGCTGGAACGGATGCGAGTACAGCAACGGCCGAGTTATGACGTACAACGGGCAGGGGAATTATTCCTGGCGCATGGACAGGAACGGGAAGTGGACGAGCGGGGAACAGCGTGGCTGCCTGTTCGGGGAAAGCGGGAAGACCGAGCAGCAGCAACAGATCCAGCCGGAGGAGCAACGACCTGCTGCCAACGCGGAGAAAAACCAGCCAGCTAGTCAAGGTACCTGTTACGATGTACATCTCGCCCGTAATCGGTCTGGCTCGATTTTACATTCCTCTTGTTTATAATATAATGACTCGCGGGAAGTTTATCTGCAATCTTTTTCGAGCTACAATTAATATAACAGGATAGTGTTTCATTCGAATTCTAGAAAAGGGTTATTACGAATTGAAGAACGTGTAGCTTCAGTTAAATCAGCGTAGAAGTAAAAATGGTTCGCGCGATTTTGAAAATAGAAAATTTTAGTCGATCGAAAAGTTAAGAGGTTACCGTAATTAGAGCAAGGTTAAGAGAAAATTGCAGGGAGGGGGAAAAATGCTACGCGTACGTTTTTACTCGATGGCTAAAATTACGCGACAACGTTAAACGAGAACGTCCCGCCGCCGTTACGGATTCTAAGCAAATAGACGTTGCCGTAGACATTATTGAATCAAGTTTGATTAACGAGCTGCCCATTTAGGAGACTTTAGTCTCGAGGGATTATAAAACGGCGCTCTCGTCCCGCTTGCCCGTCGGTGCTCTACATAGGTTTACATAAAACAGAGTCACCAGAGGTGATGGACTGTCGGATCCTCGGGTCAGTGGTGACACGTTTATTGGTAGCGAGGCACGCTACCAACCGCCACGAAATT